>NC_067290.1:1800000-2100000 GCF_020740795.1 Apus apus
GTAAAATACAGACTCTGAGAATGGTTTGTGGCATTTAGGTAAATATTTCAGCAAGTGTTCTGTGGCAGTGTTAAAAAAAAAAAGGGTAAAATAAATCAGCCTCTGAAAAATATGTGGATATTTTCACCTCTACATTTGAAATGTTCTCACTACATCATGGTTTGCTTGTATTAGGCTAATATCTTGCTCACTGGAGTGTGTTTTCTTTAGAAGCTAAATGAAATTGTTTAATACCAGAAAATTGCAATAATTGTATGCCCCTGTAAGCACTTGAAGATGGTTTCAGCCAAAATTTCAGCCAGATAAACTTATGGTCTGTTGCAGCATGAGGGCTCAGCCTGAGGTTACTGCAAGATGCAGAGCTGCAGCACCTTTCAAGCCTCACCAGGACTCAGGTAGCTGCATAGGTAAACATCAATACCAAATGGTGCTTTTTGCAGTTGAAACTTGTTGCTGTTTTTCAGTTGTCAAAATCTTACTCTTCTGACTTTTCAAATCCGAATTGGAACACAAACAATGATCAGAACACTAGGATTTCCAGTGGAAACCAGTATATCCCAGTAACAATCTCGTTATTGATAACATTTCTGGGCATACTCAGATCTAAAATAATCTCTTCTGCATAGAGTGGAAACTGTGACACTTCTAAATCTTGTTTGCATGGAAAAGTTGTGCAGATATTCCTGGGAATTGTATCTATACTGTATCTTTTGTGAGTGAGGCCAGTGAAGGCTTTTTGTAGTGGTGGTTGTCAAAGCCAAACCAAAGCAAAACCCACCCCCAGTGGAAAATTTACTAGCAATTTAGATTCATCATAGAGCTGTTGATAAAAAAGGTAAAAGGGAACAAACTTGTTACAGATAAGTCATGAATATCCCAATACATTGGATAGACACAGAAAAGTATTGTTGTGTTTCAATATGTGTGTCTGTGTTGATTATATTATGAAAGTTAATTGGAAGCAGAAGCTGCCTCAGAACCTGCTTTGCTCCCTCGTGTAACTTTTCCCCTTTTACTGTTTGGGTGGGTAGCTTGGCTAGCGAGGGTTTTCATTGCCTTTCTTTTATTTTCTGCAGCTCTTTTTAAACTATTCTAGTCTACAGAAGAATCAGCTTCTAGTTTTAATGATGAATGGAGATTTAATTCTGTCAGATGGTTTGGGTTTTCATTTACCAGAATTCTGTTTAATAATGATTGTTAGGTTGGAGATGTTTGTAAGCGGGACAAGTACCATGCACTAAGACTAAAGTTTTAATATAATTATGTTTTTACTGTTCTCTGTATTTCTTGGGCTCCTTTGCTGTTAAGATGCCCAATACCATCCTTCCCCTAGACTTGGGAACTCCAGCTGAACCAGAGGAATACATTCCAGCTGGGATCCTCCTGCTCCCCCTGAAAGCAGGAGCCTGCACTCTGCAGCCAGTAGCTCCCTTAGCATAGCAAGTGCTGTGAGTGGGCTGGTCTCCCTCTTCTCCCATTCCCTCAGACCCTGGTTATTTACGGTTGTGTATTTCAAGTCAGTGGAATTCTTCTCTGTTTGACTGTAATTTGAAGGTGCCTGAGGGTAGGAAATGTACCAGGGTGCTGAAACAGTGTCATGTTGGTCTGACACCAGCTGTAACACCTAATTTTCACAGTAATAAACCCAAGTAAAAGCACTGCCTACCATGCAAGCAGCAGAGAGCAGCTGTCATCACAGAAGGATTTAGAGAAAGACGCAGTTTTAAATACAAAGATCTGTTACTTGAATTAATTTATTATTTTTTTTGGCAGCTCCTTGAGATACGTTTAATTCATAAAGTATCTGAGGTATAGTTGGACAATAGCCATAAGACTAATAAAAACATCCCTCTGCAATTACTTACTGTCTAAAAGGCTCCCTAAAGAGGCAAAGAAAGCCTGTATTTTTCTTTTAGAATTAAAATTTTGTCTTGATATAAAAGCTAAATAAGAGGACAGCAAAGAATTTTTAGAGAACGTGATCTGATGCAGAATTGCCATTTCTAGTAGCTGATCCCTTGGAAGAACTTGAGCACGTTTTAATGACAAACAGATCATGCTCTTTCTGCAAAGCCAACCATTTCCATCCCACGTGTCAGGGCCAGGCTGTGTTGCCTGCAGTTCCAGCAATGATCTTGTTGATATTATCATCCCACAGGCTTTGCTTGACCCTAAGGCAGCGACGTGTATTTTTCCCTGTGCCAAATGTATTGAGGTTACTGACAAATGGGTAGGTACACAAGTGGTTTTGAAATGCCAAATTCTGTAATGCTGGAACATATCCCAGTTCTGGTTTACAAAGCAGCATGGATTTATTGGTGGTCAAAAAGAGGTGGAACTAAAATTAGAATTAATTAACATGGATGTTGCTCAATACTGAGCTTTGGCGTCAGAGGCTGGAGCTGTTACTGGGTGAAGTTACTCCTGGTGATGTTAACTGGACACATACCTCTGTGAAACGTGATCAAAGGCTGGTCACACACAGATTGCCAAGGGAAGAGAGTGTGACCTGTCACGTTCATTTACAAACCCAATTTCATAAAAGTGAGGAGGGAAATATGTAAGAAAACAGTGTGTAAAAATGTACGTGAAAAGAAAATGAAAGCTAAAAAACACTGCTCTAGTTATGTGGTGGGGCTTCCCTGAACAAAATAAGCCATCCCAGGAAGCTTGAATCTAGGCTTTCAAATCCAGACCATTTCATCTTTCCTAGCAACATTCCTCTGATGAAAACTCTTTTCCTACCATTAGACTAATTTTCAGCTGCTGGTCAGCCTGTGCTTTATCCCAGCCAGAAAGTAATGGGCTCCTGTTACTTCCAACACTGAGGTTTAGGCCCGTCCTGCCTAAGACTAATCTGGTTTGGGAAACTACTCATGAACTGTAACTTTCCAATAGAGAGATAAACTTGCAGAGCAGGAGGCATGAATCTGTTGTAGCTCATAATCTGATATAAAAGGCATACTCAAACAGAAGCATCACACTGATCTGTGTGTGTGTGTAAGTCATCTGTGCCATGGGATCCTTCCTGTGCAGAACATTGTCCTGCATTGACCTGGCCACAGTCTAATGGGCTAAGTGGTCGTGCCACCAGACCTTCTCCAAAAAAACATACAACCACCTTTGATTCTGCCACACATTTGCTTAGTATCTGAGCAGTTGCTTTATCCCAGGGTTTATAGCCTGGTGATCCAATGCTTTGAGAGTTTTCTGCTGATGGGAGGAGAGATCTGTCTGTGCAAAGAGCAGGAAATGTAATATCCAAACAGTCTTCTTTGTGCTGCCAGGACTCACAGGGCAGGGAGCAGAGCTGCAGCTGAAACTATAATACAAGATGCTGTAGAGCAAGTTCCCCAGGAACACTTCCAAGTGAGGGAGTAGGCTGTTCCACCTGGTCATCTGAAGAAAACTAAACAAAAAATGAAAGCTGCTGAGAGAGAGCAAAGTTAGTGTGTCGGTGACTTTCCAGTCTTGAACAACAGTGCTCTAGCAAATACAAGTCTGACCACATTCTGGATCTGAGCAGTGTCTCTGGGTTTGGGATGTGATGCTTCTGCTGTTAGGTTTTGCTCTCACTCATGCTTCAAGAGGGTACTGTTGGATTGAATTCTGCTCTCTTGTGATGAACCTTCACTGCTTCCCCTTCCTCATATCTGTTTGAGAATTGGGTGCTTCACCTTTAAAGATCTTTATCTTTATCTTTGTCTCTTGTCCCAGGTGTTCCTCAGCCTGGGCCTGAGGCTGGTACCAGCACTGCTGCACAGCACCCAGTGATGCTTTCCAGAAGGCATATCAGATCTTTGCTTCGCAAACCAAGGGACCTAAGCTGTAGTTTTGTTGTTGGTTGTTTTTTTTCCTTCCGTTTTTGAGTATCCAATTAAGAATTGTCTTAGTGTGGTCTGATTTTCGTGTAGTGGCAGTGCTGGTGACAGTGTGTGTAGTGGGTCAGATGTTGCAAGGAGGAAAAGGTCTGTGCTATTAACAATAGTCAAAGCTCTGCCATGGGGGTTTGGAGACCCCCTGGAGGTTATACACAGGTGAGACTGTGATCATTGGTAGCTGTGAAGGTGGCAAAGGGTCCTTCCATTTACCAGTATTCCCTGGGTTTACTGAAGTGTGTGTATCCTCCTCATGGTGTGTTCCTGGAAAGGCTGAGTTTAGACGAAACCTGCCACAATGACACATTGCTGAACATTTCCTCTTGACACAAAATTACTTCCCCTTCATTCATAGAAGCTTATTTTCCAGAGAATATTTCTATTCATCTCTTTTCCTCTTCTTAAGGCTGCTGTAGTCAGTGATTTTATTCTGAAGCTTGAATTAGTTCTGAGAGTAGCTCAGTAATAGTGTGATTCATATATTGAATATATAAAGGCTGGAAGCCTCTGCTACTGTGGGTAAGATGACAAATAGAAGTTATGGAAACTAAAAGGATCTGGCATGCTGTGAATTTTGCTTTAGTGTCATCAGTGTAATGCTTTAAACATGCAGTACTTTTTTGCATTACTGTTGATGCGATGGTGAACGTGGAGCTGCCAAAGATAACAGACTCTTTATAGCTACAGAGGAGCAACACAAAACCTGATCACAATCTGCATGACTGGTAGGTAGTCTGATGTTGCCTACCAGGCAGACTGGTTTGGGTTTGTACCCTACTGGGAGGCAGCATGAGACCCTGTTTGTTTCAACAGTGACATAAGGCTAAGCCAGCAGTGTGGCAGTGACCAGATTTCCCTCTCTGACCTGCTTTGCCTGCCCTAGATTTGGCAAAGTGGCTGAACCAAAGGTTCCAAATCAGCTGGCTAATCCCTTGCTGGCACCAGTGAACGTATCATTTGCATCTTGTGAATGTCACTCAGTGTGACAAAGCAGTGGTGGCAGCTGAGACCCATCCTGTGTGACCCATCCCAAGTAAAACTCTGCTTTCACTCTGAGCAAACATGGAATACTCTAAAATACATTTAATATATGTAAACATAACATTTTAGGAAATAATAATAGTTTTTAATTTTATAAAAAAGACGGGGAAAAGTCAGTCTAGTTTGACCTGGACCATCACTTAAAATTTCCTTGAATATTTCCAGATTTCTGAGTGTCTCTGTTAGTTTCTGAAGCCTTCTAGTAATTCAACCCCTGCTAAGCTGATATGCCTCTAATTTCTTGTCTGTAATGGAACAAGCACTTTTGACTTTTTTTCCCTCTTTAGAAACACATAATTCTGTTTTTCTTCTCTAATGCATGAACAGACACATGCTATTTTTATCTTGCTGGGGTGTTCTCACCATGGCTTCCCCCTTGCAGAGCTTTCCTTTCTTATTCATCTCCAAGCTTCATTTTTGTCTGTTCTGAAGACAGGATAAGGTATCATTCATCACTTAACACTTCTCCTGCCCTTTCCTGTCCTGACTGACATCTGACTATTTAACTGATTTTGCATAAAGTTTAGGCAAAGATGACTTCAGTTAAACTTGTCTTGGATCTGAAGATCAGTGTGACCTCATGATGTATGTGTTTGAGTGCAAATCAATGAAAAGTAAAACCAGACCACTGTTACCCTTTTTTTTTTTTTCTTCTTTCCTCAAGAATGCAGCTTTCTGAGCCATGTGGTTAATACTTTAAATGAGGAATAAACCTCATGTGCAAAATTGTGCATGTATTCAATAAATAAGGCTGTGGTCAAAAGTATCTACAACTTGTCAATGAACATAGGATTGCTTTGCTGTTTTCTGCAAAGCATTCACCATTAAAAACTGTTCTAAGCTGGAAATGGAAAGGTACTGGGGGAGATGGAGTGTTTGCATGTTTTCAGCCTTAAATGTTCTTAGGCTCTTCAGCAGTGGGCCATATTATAGTTTTGAAAACACCACCCTGGTCTTGTTCACCTGGCTGCAATTATCAGTGTCAACAAGACACTGCTAACAACACGATTGAAGTTCTAGTGCTTTCCAGTGATTATCTCCTGTTTCAAGTCTTCCTGCCATGTGCTCTTCAGTCAATTTTCAGTGTAACACCAAGATAAACATTAAGAATGTTGTTTCATCTGAGCATGTGAAAATGGAAGGAATTGTTGCACTGTTTCCAAGCACTTCTGAGGCCTCTGGAAGATCAGTTAATGGAAGAAAAAAAGAATTGACTGGAGGAAGTTATAGATCCCCTTAATGGAGAGCTGGTGGCATTGGTGAAAAGCAGAGAGGTTGGGTATTCCTAGGGAGGTAGGAAAGAGTTATGGGGGCAGGGAGACTTTTGTTCAGAAAAGGTAATTTGTACACTTCAGGGAGAGTTCATTACAGTTAAATTATTCAATTGCAACAGAGTTGGTTGAATAAACTGCTTTTAAAAGTGCACATAACACCTTTGTTTTACATGGAGTGTAAGTTCAACAGCATTAGTATTTACAGTGAATCTTGTAGCCTGAACGAAACTGGCTGACTTCTTCAAAATTAGAAAGAGGCAACTCACACCCCTTCAAAAGGAAAAGAAGTTATCTGGGCAAATGAAGTCACCTCATTTAGGGTCAATGCTCTGTGGTTGGAGCCAGTTTCACCTGCCTTCTGTTTTGGGGTGGTTGTAATGCTGGCTGGGTAGTACTGCTGCCTATATCTGGCTGTTAACTAATGGACAGCCTTGTTGACACTGATCAGTTCAGTGACTGAATGTTGTAGCTTAGAAGAGGAGCAAGTTTTTATTAAAATTTTTTGGAGTGGGAGAATTTAGAGTGAATCCATTATGGTAATCAGGAAGTCTTGATCAACATAAAAAAGTCACACTGAGTGCCATTATTTGTTTTCATTGCAAGATCTGTTTTGAAATGAAGAATCTTAGAAGTTGAGTTACCCTTGCTTGCTTTTCAGTTCCTTTTGTATTTTTAAGAGGAATTTTACTTTATAGGCTACAAGTGTCTGTCTAATCTGTTATTAATTATTTTTAAAGGTATCTAGACACAAGTTCTTTCTGAGCAGAAGTGTGCAGTGCTTTGGATGCTGACACAGGTCAGCTTTAATGTGTCCGAATTGTCACAGTGTGGAATATTGGACTCGGAGGCTTCCAGTCCACTTAAAGTTGACTTACTGTCCCCTCCAGCTCCACACCTGGGCAATGGTCTCCAATGCTGACAGGGCCCAAGCATTGCCTTCAAGCTCAGCACCCACCAGGTTTGCTCAGCTAATGCACAGTCATCCTGTGTTTGCTTTCCTGCAGTCACCCATTCCAGCCGCTGCTGGGCCTTCCATGGATGCTTTCCTCTGCCATGTATCAAGGTAGGATTAAGAGCTAAGGAAACATGCTAATTACTTAGTGGGATCAGCATCTTGCTAATGAGATGGGGTGCTGCAGTCAAACACTGGTCTGTAACAAATCTGCCTTCAGATAATTTGCTCAGAGCAGATTTTTGTCTCAGTGAACTAGATAGGTTTGACTTGGAACTGTCACGTTATTAACGGCATTAAGAGGGAGGGGCTCCCGTTGTGTTATCAGGCAAAACCCTCAGGGACAGGCTCCTAATCCAATGACGTACAACAATGAGCGGTATCCATGTGTGGCACGAGTCTTTCAAGAGTGTTTGTTTCATTTGGAGAGAGAGGCAAATCCACAGGTAGTGATCTGAAGGAGAGGGTGCAAATATTTCTGTTCGTACCTTGTTGTGCTGCCGTCAGGTGGAGGACGGGTCAAGAAATTATGGCTCCAGGCCTTGATCACAGCAATAGTTATTAAGGAATGAATCTGAGAAAATGTTTATCTCAAGCTAATTTTGAGAAATGGCTTGTAACTTCAAAACATAATTATAAGCTTCTCCATGGTTTGACAGAGACAGATGGGGATGGGGGGTCATTGTCCTCCGCACTTCCAAAAGATTGCTGGATTCCCAGTATACCTGGGTTATGGAAACTGGGCTAAAAGAAGAGGAGGAGGCCCACATGTTGCCAAAGTGTTAAGAGAGTTGTTACCCAACTAGCTCAGTAACATCCATTTCCAGAGAGAAGGCAGGAAAGAATCCTACTTATAAGCAATATTCCTGTAGAAAAGTCTAGTTGGTAACACTGCCTGAGAGAATGAAAATCCCAGCAATACAGGAAGACTTTGCTGAAGAAAAGCAGCATTAAATAGCTTAACACTTGGAATTTGGTACATATGGGTAGTGAGTTATACACCACAGAATGGTCTGTGCTGGTGATCTTCAGGTACTGGGGGTTTCTGTCCCATGAGGAAGCATATAATAAAGGAACATAGCAGTAAACTCGTGGCTCTTTCCTGAATCTGAATGACAGTGTCAATGCTTTCTTAAATGGTGGTGGTGGGGGGGTTCACATGGTAACAAATCATAGTCCTGGAGGCTAATAGTGCCTTTGGGTTTTATGCTTTGGAGTGCAGAGGTGCTGTTGTGATGGGACAGAGGGTTGCAGTATGGAACAAGTATCAGAGCTGTTTTAGTGGTTGCTTAGTATTTTTAGCAAAGAAAACAATTACAGCAAGTTTTCTTTCCAAACACCTGCCTTTTCAGGATTGATACCATTTTTGTGTAACACTTCCATGTGTAAAGGAATTTAAAGAAACATCCAGACTGTATGCTTTGCTTTTAGAGCTTCCTTCCAGCTTTAAGATAGCTGTGTGACTTAATATTTTGCAGAATGCTTGGTTCTCAGCTACCAAGTTATTTATTTCTGTGGCAATGGTCAACATTCTCATCAAAGGAGTGGGTAACCTCAGCTAATATAAGAAGGCAGCAGTATTTTCTAGTGGGTGTTCTCCCATGGGAATGTCCTTGCATTGAGGTGATAAGTCAGAAGAGGAGCTCCCCCAGATAACAGTGGCTTCTCCTTTACCACATGAAGACAAGCAAATGTGGGTTTTCTGGGCACAAAATGTTCCCTGAGAGAAGAAACACAAACTTGTGGAGCAAGGAGTGGGAAGCAAAATGAGCAGAGAACGTGACTTAGCAGACACGAGGTGTAGGGTTGGAAACAAAATATGAAGGGAAGTCAGCAAGGATTAAAGAACAACCCCAGTATTAATGAGGACTGAGAGGTAATTGCTGCCAAGAATACGATTTCTGCTGCACTCAGGAGGAGACAAGTACCCCATGAGTGATCAACCTGAAAGGTGGTGGTTGATAGGTGTATTAATGATGATGCCTGGAAGGGAAGACAATCATCCACACTGAGAATGGCAGCTTCCATCAAGCACGGAGGAAAAAGTAATAACAAGGTGTGTGCCATTTATTGGAGGAGTTGTCCCTTTAATTATCTTTTTGTACCCTGATATAGAAGAGTGCCAGTGCTTGATATTCTAATGCATGAAGCTTGTCCTAGAGGCTGCAGAAAACTAGTAGCAGAATTACTTGGGATTATCTCAATGTACGTGTGTTCAAGTTGCGTTGATGCATCACAACTGATATGTAATCTCATATGGAGAATTCATATATGGTGAAAGAGTCTCCCCCACCCTCCAGACTGCTGCTGAGGTGCAAGGTAAGAGAACCAAGGCCTGCAAGTCACAGCAGAGCAGAGCCACGAGTGGCTGGTAGTGTCCCCCAGCAGTGGTGGAACAGTTCCTCATGCTGTTGAGACCAGGGGTCTCACAGAAGAAGTCTCTTTTTAAAAACAAACCAACCTAAAACCCTCACAGAAACCAACTTACAGAAGCTGGGAAGTGGAAGCAAAGCAAAAGTGTTGCTGTGGGAGGGAATTGGCCTCTCCTTAAGACATAGGAGAGTTTCTGAATAATGTATTTTGCAAATAGAGTGCTCCTTCAAATTTGATATTTTATTTCTTGTTTATATTATTTATAATCTATTTTATTCATTTATTATCATTTTATTTATTCACATGCAAATGAAACTTGAGGCAGGTCATTAAGATGTTTAAGTGCTGTCGTACCAGTGCCAAGGTGTTTGAAAAACTCTTGGGTGTCTCACGGGGCTTTTGAGGATCAGCTCTGTAATGTATGAAAGGATGCTTCCTTTTCATTACTTAAGTGTGGTGTCCTTCTGTTCTGATTTTGCAAATCCTGCATATTGTAATATTTTAGTTAGATTTTTCAGCATTTATTTGTTGTGGTTTTTTTTAAAAAAAAAAGGTACCAAAGCTCTGTGTCCATCAGGAAGTGGATCAATAGGTAACTGTTCTCAACACAAGGTGAATTACACCTACTAAACCTACCTATTAGCCTAGAAAGTCTCACTACTGGGATTGAGGAATGGGTTGTGCAGGACTGAAAGTTTTGGGTAATTCATGTATGTCCTCATTAATACTGGAAACTCATAGCATGATCATTCATTCCATATGGAGAAACCTTTTGCAGGCTTCCCCAAGGAGCATACTTTTGTGTTCCTTTGTGTGTTTATCTGTGCACATACATAGATGTTTACAGTTATTTGTGAGAATTGTGGTGTGTTTTTTTTCCATGTAGGACTGCATACTCTGCTCTGCACAGCAGGGAACCCTGACATCTAGTGTCCTGGAGCCCTTTACCTGCTGTAGTGAGAGCTGGGGTGCCCGGATGACTGTCACACCTCTGCAGAGCTGAACGTGTTGATAGACTATTTGGGTATGAGATTGAGTCTCGTGTTACTCCTGAAAGCTGTTTCCTTGCTTTGTGTTTACAAATCTGCCCAAACATGCTTTAGAAACACCCAGAGTGGAGGTGAGCTGGCTTAGGGATGGCACGTAGCCAAGCAGCCTAATGCTGCTCAAAAAGTTGGTGCTTCCTCTTGTTCCTGTAGAATTCCAGTCCTATATCAAAGCATCAAAACATCACAAAGCATCCTCTCTCTTACCTGCATCGGATGCCTTTAGCAAAATTGCCTTTCTTGCAATGGAAAATTTCAATTTCTCATACATACTGGAGCTTCAAAGAGAGCACAAGAGAATGTGTCTAACCAGAACTGTATAGAAGTTTCCTTGAACTTTAAAAATGTTTGTAGGTACAGCTTAAAAATGGATGTTCATCATAATCAGTCATAGACTATATGAGAGTACATCTGCAGGTATGTCTCTGCATCCCATGGACAAACTCTTCCCAGAGATGGCCTGTTTGTTTTTAAAGTTTAGGAAATCATTATGTGTTTGATAATTGGGAATGTGGAACCTCCACATACTAGAAAAAAATACAGCTCTGTGGCTGTGCTTTGAAGCTGTGCCCTTCCTTCTCAGCATCAGGGCACCTTTTTTACATCCAGAGTTCCATGCTTTGGTCTCCCAGTAACGATGTTCTAGTTACAGTTTTTCATATTCAAGTAGGTAGTAGGCAGCCAGAATGTCCAGAGAATTATAAAGTACTTGTGTTTATCTTCATAAAAAGAATTCCAGTGGATTCATAGGTGTATTTGTATGACTAAGATCTGTTAATAAGAATTTAGTTCCTCCCCTGCTAGAACTGAAGAATCATTCTGGGTAATAGAAAAATAAGAGGAGGTGGGAGAATTCAGTTCAAAAGCAATTCAGTTTGCCTTTTTCCCCCCCTTCCCTGGGTCTGTTGATAGGTTTGGTTATTTCCAAATGCGAAGTGTCAATCTCATCAAGTTGTTTTTGCCCTGAGTAAAGATGGTTGCCTGGGGAAAGTCAGTGTATTCTGTTTCACATCTGTTTTGTAAGAGGTTGTTGGTTTACTTTCAGGATGGATAAAAAAGGCAGCATTGTTTGGCTGGTGGTGGGTGCTCCCTCACATAGGATCTGACCATAGCTGCCTGGTTTTCTCAGAGCTCAGTGCTGTGGGGTTTTCTTATACTTTGTGTGATTTTGTATTAAGCTGGAGGGGTGACCAGGGCAGGGGCACACACCTTTTAAGTGATCTCTGAACTGCAGCTGTGATCTCAATCTTAGCTGGGTTTCAAACCCTGCAGACTTCCCCAGCACTGTCATTTGTGTCTTCAACCATTAGACAGGGAATAAATGAGAAGAGGGTGGCAAGACACTGGAATAGGCTGCCCAGAAATGTTGTGGCTGCCCCATCCCTGGCAGTGTTGAAGGGCAGGTTGGATGGGGCTCTGAGCAGCCTGTTCTAGTGGGAGGTGTCCCTGCCCGTGCAGGGGGTTGGAACTGGATGATCTTTAAGGTCCCTTCCAACTCCAAAATTTCTGTGATTCTGAGTTGCCTTTAGAAAGGCAAAAATACTGCTCTAACACTGTCAGACTTGGTCCTATTTTGCACAGACACAAAATGCTCAAACTTCCAAAGATTTGTGTTTTCATTATATCTTTGAGGAGGAAATTAAGCCCAAGCTTTTTCTCTTCCTTCTGCATGTATATTTCCTCAATTTCCTGCCATACACCTAACTCTTCCCCCCATTTTGCTCTTGGTGGATTTATTCCAGTTTTCTTCATCATCTTTTAAGTCATAAACCCCAGTGGATTTTGCTTGATTCCTGATGCCTTTTTTATGCTGCTTAAACATTGTGTTATGGCAAATGCAACAGCTGATTGCACATTTTCCACATCTGTAATTTTTATGCCGATTGCCTATATAAAAAAGCTGCCATCTAGACTCCATAAAGATAAATGTTAAATTGAAAAGATGTTTGGATCTTAAAGTTTGATTGCAGTAACAAACGTAGAATGCAATGCAAACACTTGTGAAGCGAGCAAAAATTAGCACACATGAAAGGAATGTAATGTAAATAATTATAACATAAAATGAAATGTCCCTGGTGCTATTTTATTTTGTCTGGTTAGGGTGAGCTTTTCATAACCTCCAAGAAGAATTTAGATTTCAAAATCCATGTGGTTGCTTGCCAGATATTTGTACAACAACTATATTTAATATAGTCACATTTATACAAAGTAAATGCTGAGTTAGTTGCTGCATCATTTAGTGTAACAAATACAAGGTACAAGAGGTGAGTAATTAGCAGCTCAGTATATACTTTTCTTACTCATGGAAATGAGTAGATGCTAGAGGCAATGTGAATATTTCAAGTCAATCACCAGGTCCAGCAGCACATCTGGAGAGCTGAGACTGCACCAAGTTGTGCTCTTGTGTGTCTCAGTGCAGAGGGGTGGCCATACTCAGAAGGAGTTGGCAGGAAAGCAGCAAAATAAAAAAGCTTTTGCCTACATTGTAATTTTTTTTCTCAAAGGACCATGTCCAGCATGGCTTGGAAAAAGCTTAAAATTTGAAAAAAATATTGCAATATCAGCCATACTTCTCACACTGCTTTACAGTGCATGATATAAAACCATGAAGGTCAGCATTCCCACACCCCTGAAATCTTTTCCAAGCCATGTGTAATCACCTACACAAAGTGTATCTATTTGAAGGTTGAGTTACTTCTTGGAGACTTCACACTCCTTTTGAAAGGGTCTGTAGAAACAATGACTGTGTCTTCCTTACACTCTGATACTTATTCCTTCCATTGTGTATCTGTAAGATGAAATTCCGAGTTACTAGAGATGAATAAAAATACTACAGGCATCCTAATAGGATGGTAAGTGGTTTTGAGGCACTGCAGTGCAGCATTGGTGCTCGTGTTACAAGATGCTGTCAAGTAGGTTTCTTTTTGAGGTAAGCATGTTCTTTGTCTTTTGATGTCTAGTTGTGATGGGTGTTGAGCGAGGTCTAAAGTTCAGACTTCCAACAGCTGTACTCAACACAGTGGTGATGTTATCTATTTAATGAAATTAATTCTTCTTTACCTTTTTGTTTATGAAAATGTTGTTTCAGGAAGCTTTCTTTGTATTTGAGCCATGTCCAGAACACATCAGAGAGGTTTGCATTCACTCATGTGCACCATAGGCCAGTTCTTGTTCAGTTTGCTCTCAGCCTTTTATCTTCTTTCACAGAAACCCTGGTAGAGGAATATTCCTATTGTCTAACTTTGCATTTAAGTAAATACTTTAGCTTCATTGCTTTCATTTGGTTGATTTAAATACTTGAAGATACGTTCAGTTAAATTGAAGCAGTAAGCTTAGCTACTAAGATCTTGTAGGACTGGAGTTTAAGGCCATGGCACTAAGTGAAGCTATTCATTTTTATTAAAGAAAATGGTCTTATGTAAAACATCAGCTATAACAAGGAAGTAGTATCTTTTAGATCAGCAGGCAGCTTTGGCTGGCTGCCCTGAGTTGCTGTGCCTGTACTAAAAGGAAGGCTATTCTTCGTGGGTTTGGTTGCCAGTCTAGGCATCCATGTTCTGAGCCTCAAGCCCAGGCACAGAGGCACCTTGAAGCAGTTCACAGGCTTTGGTTCCGTTGCCCTTTTGTGCTGGACTTCACGTTTCCAGGTAATCCCTTCAGCTGTGCAAACAGCAGCTGAAGTGAGCTGTGCTGCTGTCTGGTTTTTGTGGCCCTGTGTCTGCTCAGGAGTCCTGCCCACACTCTGCCCCTCTCCTGCCTGTGCCCCAGGGCTGGCTGCTGGCAGGCAAGTCCTGTCATGTAATCCAGCTGTGTCTGGCTGATCTTGCAGTGCTGGGGGGACAAGGAGTTGCTGCAAATGTTTGCTTGAGTTGTGGTTATTTTCTGTCTGCGACCATGAAGAAGCTTATTTGACTTGTTGCATTGAAGGCCTGTGCATCCTGTTAGAGCTGGTAATGTGAAAGGCCACCCAGCACATCTGCAGGAATCCTGTTGGAGCTCAGTATCTCCAGTCAATAAGGTACATGGATCCACATGAGTCAATGGGGAAAAAAACCAGCAACCCAACCAGCCCCCGAAATGCAGAGCTAGGGTCTCAATAGCCTCACTTAGCCAAGGTGATGGGAAGGCTGCACCTTCAGTGCTGTTGCCACATTGGCTGAACACCTCAGGGACCTGATGGACCATCGTGGGTTCTGTGGGGCCATTACTGTGACATTACTGCCTGAGCCCTTACCTGCTTGTTGGACTGGGACATGGTACCCAGAGCTGTCCCTCTACAGCCTGTCACTGCCTGTGCAACACCTACACAGGCTTGTGTGCACACTTGTATTTATAAATGCCACATCCAGCTGTGATGTTACTGTTCAAGCTTTGTTTCTAAGAAGCTGTAGGGAGTTAAGAAAATCCTGGCATCGTGCAGCTTTATATTATGTGAACTCATACAAAAGGAAGGCTGTTCTCACCGTGCTGCTGTAGCTCTGCTGCAGCCTGGACCTGTGCGTTAGCTTCACATGCTGTAAGACACACAGACCTTGTGTGCCAGGCAGGAGGAGGTGAGTGCAAGCTGCTGCCTGCCTGAGTTCTGGACGTTGAATCCTGACCAGCCTCGCTGTGCAGGCTCTGCTGAAGGCAGCGTTCAGGGTAGGATCAGATCTCCCCCAGCCTCCTCGCTGCAGTCAGCAGAGCAATTGCAAGCGGCTGTTCATGTCGCTCCCTGGCAGTGCTGAGAGGCGGCTTAATTGGGACTTCGGGCTGTAGGAGGAACAGCACTTCGTTTTCCTTTACTTGGGTAGAAATGCTGATCAGTACAGGCACAAGAATATGGTAAGAACCCAGCAAAATCGCAGTATAACTTAAAACCTGACTTTTGACACTCATATTCATATGGCAGAAAAGTGGGAGCTCCTACTGCCTGAACTTCAGTGAATGCTCCTTGGAAATTTCAGTGAATAAGTGTGTTTGCTGGCATGTGGGACAGGGCTCCTGCCCACAGCTGCAGCATTCTGTAGGGAATATTGAGATTGGTCTTGGATTAACAGGCTGTTTCCAAAGGAAGGAAACAAGGTGTGGCTTGCTCAGATTGTTTCATATCCATTAAATGAAAGTAAGGATTAATCATGAAGTTAATTTCCCTGTTCTGTTAGTTGTTGTGTCAGCTCTTTCCTAAGCCTGGTTAGAGCTTATGAAGCATCTTGCCTGTGCCAGGACTATCTTAGAACTTAAAGCTTTCCCTGTGCCAATTCATACCTCTTTCTTTAATGCTGATGATGCTTTTCAGCTACAATAGCCTCTCCTCTATCCTGGGAAACAATTTTTTCAAGAAAAAGAGTGAAATATTTTTACTGTTGTAAATAAATGAATGATGATGAAGATGGATACTTCATATGTGTAGTTTAAATATTTGAAACACGAAGTTTTGCTGCGCTTTAGGACACAGTGGCTTTATTCAACAAGTTATTGCCTCAAGGAACTGAGGTTCATCACTCTTTATAACACTTTTTTCAGCCTTTGAAATGCACCAGAGGCACCACGGTGGTGGTTTATTGTGCTGTGAAGAGTGATCGATTTTTATCATTCACTTACAGCAATCGTGATGTCTCAAGGCAGCTTTCAGCACTGTTTATTGCAGTCACATCTTTGAGAATTTTGGTTTCTGATGCCTTTTTTTTTTTTTTTTAATAAACTCCCAACAAACCACCAACAAAAACACGAAACAACAACCCAACTCTAAACCAAACAAAATCCCCAAATAAACCATCCTGGCTGTCAAAATCAGGTAGTCTCCATGTCTGGACTGTTCTGCCCATAAGAAAACACAACATTAATGTTGATTTGCAGAGGTGAACCATGTACTGGCCCAACACCACAGGTCACATCAGTTGCTTCAGGTCATAACTGGGTCTGCTGCAATAGCTTCTTTTACTAAACGTTTAGCCAGTTTCCATTGGTTCTCACACTGCTTGTTCTGATTTAAAGGAGGAGTTTTTTCATTGGTTTTTGGGTTTCTTCATTTCAATCTGAGGCTTAGATTTACTGATGGAATTGATGGTATGAAGTTCATACTAATGGTATGAAAGTTTGAAAATATTTTCATCTTGAAACCTTAAAACACCCCCTACATTTCTAAATGTCTTCATAAAATGCTAGAGTAGATTTCCTTAATTGCCTCAGTATTTTTCTCATATCATTTTCAAGTGGAAGCTTCCAAATCGACTAAAAATTTTTCCAACCAAAGGTAATAAAAAAAGCATCAGTCGGATCTTACTGTTGCTAAAACAAATGTTTTCACTTGCTCCCTTCTGCCATGCTGCAAACGTCCCCGGGTGCCTGAAAAGGCCCAAGGTGCTCCTGAAAACTGGTGAGATGAATGAATGGGCCTAATTCAACTAGTTCATTTTCTGTTGGCTTTCCAGGCCTGTTCCACCTAACCAAGAGGAGCTTAGATGACTCCTTGCTCTGTTTTTAAAAGATGTGTTAAAGCAGCTACTGCTGATCATTCCCTGTTAGTATCTAGAGAAAAGGAAGAGCAGTTTACCTGTGCATTGGTGAGAGCCTCCAGCCATCAGAAGGGCACGATGAGGTGCTGGGATAGTGCCAGTGCTGACCTGCCATAACAGCACGCCCAGAACATTTGCATTGGGTCAATTAATAGTTGGATTTGGAAGCTCTTGGTAGATCATTTTCTGGTCATCTGGTTGGAAGAAACAGTGAAGTATTTCCTTGCTTGGGTGCATGTTGTCAGTTTGCCTCATGTAGTGGGAAGTTAAAATGTTGTTATTCTGGATAGCTCTAATACTGGCTGGAAATGAGCAAAATTAGACTGACTCATGCTCTCTGAGCTTCCTTTCAGAATATTTGCTTGTGATTTTCCTAATAGCACTACTATTTATTCCTGCTTGCATACAGTTTCTTTTGCTGTGTATCTGAGCAGAGGGAATGGAGTTTGAAATCTTTTCCAAAGCCAGACATTGCCCTCTTCTGGATACTGTGTGAATAATTACATTGTCAGAAGCCCCCAGCCCCCCTTGGAGCATCAGGGCCATCCCTCTGGCATGGTGAGCATCAGCCTTCGTAAATCTAATTCCATTACATCAAGTGACTGAGTCACTTCTAAGCTTCGATTAAATATGAAAAAGTGAATGGAAAATGCACAGTGAGAGAATAATTTTGGGGGTGACAAAATTATTTAATTCAAAGCATTGTCTTATCAAAGCTTCTACATGCAAGGGGCTCATCTGCTGATTCATCAGAAGGGTCATATATAATGGAGCAGTGCTTCATGTAACATTGTTTTGAGCATAAAACAATCTGTTCATTTGCCTCCTTTCAGCAGATGCTTCAAGTAAGAGAATAGTCAACTTATAAAAGGTTTAAGATACTTTAGAACATGAAACAAGTACACTATAAATAACCTTGAATTAATCAGATTGGGTTTTAAATCTTCATATTTGAACATTTTGCTGAATAACTAGCTTTCTTTTTTAGAATGACCTTTAACTTGTGGACTAATATTTGACTCAGACTGTGTTAAGAAGATCCGTTTCTGCAGGGAAAAAAATGTTGCTTTACTTAATAGCAGTGCTTAGAAGATGATGGAAATATTTCTCTGAACCATCTACTATTGAAACCTGCCAGGTTGTTTAACTTCTGAAGAGCATGGTCTTGATAGAGTAGTCTTCAATAATCAGCTGAAATAAATAACTGCTTTAACAGCATCTTTTTATACTGAAAAAAGGGGGGAAAAAACCCCAACACTTCAGCAATTCCTTCAGTCCTGAGAAACTGCATCTATTTTGGTCACTATCTCCAGTACCACTCACAGAAGTTTCTTCTGCTATATTGTAATTTTGCTGCTTTGCTTCATTTTGATTTGAAAATATCTGGCATTTTCAGACTTCTTGTTAAGTAGTGAAAAGTATGTACTTGTAAAAACCCCCAAGGGCACTTAGGTATATGAATTGATTCTGTTAGAACAAAATGCTTCCACATCTGATCCTATTCAAAGCAGCAGGAGGAATGAGGGTGGGAATCAAGTAGAAGAAACAAATAAAAACCCCCTCATAAGCACATTTCTGATTTTGTGACCACAAAAATTATCCACATTTCTTCTTTTCTCCTGGAAGCAGGCAGCACTGCAGGTATTGCAAGGCAGTTTCTGTACTGGGCATCTCTAAAGATACTCTTTAAAAAACAAACCCAAACACAAAACTGGATTCCACCATCTTCTTGTGCTTCAGTTTTACACATTGAGTGGGTCAGTATCTGGGGAGAATATTCTGCTGCTGTGACTGCTGATGCTTGGTACAAGTTTTTTTTCCTTCACTGATTAGCAGGAAAAGGTATGTTTAATTTTGCTTCTAGACAGTATGAACTATTATAATAGGAAAGCTTTTACGTGCATTTTATTTGTTGCAGAACTCTCTCCTTGCAACATCCATCTGCAGGGACTGCGCTTCTTGTAGCTGATCAACCAGTTGCAATTTCACACTAAATTTCTCTATATCTCTCAGTTCACCTCTTCTACTTGTTGTTGTTGTTATTATAATTATTTTATTTATAGCAACTCTTTCTGCAAATGGAATAATAGGTTTTCATGAACCTCTTCTAACGAGCATCACGTCATGAATGGATGCCCACTTCATTTTATGAGCTGAGTAAGTTAGTGCCAGTGAAAACTTTGACATCTTGCCCTTCAATCTTGTCTTCAGCTTGATGTGTTAAAATTATCTAATAAATTAGATCAGTGCTTAGGATGTAGACAGACAAGGATGTTTAGTGAATAATTTTTATTTAGAAGCAACTTTTAAAACTGCATGTGTTGTTTTATAACTTATGTGTGTTATTTTAATCCAGAAAGTGATCCTGAGTAAGTGGTGCAGGTTCCACTTCTTTTTCGTTTGGCAAAACCCCTTGGTAACACTATGCAGGGAAATACAGTGTCACTGTCAGTGTTACATCAGCCTGGGCTGTGGTAGTTCAGGATGGAAAGCTGTGAAGGAAGCATGAGCTTGTGTCTCAGGTTCATTTCTTATTCTTTTCTCTCTGTTTATAAACCCTGACCTTGTTTCTTGTGCACCTTTCCTGCCTCTGAGACATTAGGAGAGAGATTGATCCTAAAATGCGTATGGTGTTGAGTATATTCCCACAATAAGGTTTCTGTGCAGTAGCTGGGTGCCTGTGTGGTTGAAGAGTAATGAAAAACAATGAAAACTTAAGTTTTATCTGAAGGCACGTTTCTGAAGTCCTCTAAATAGACATTGAGTTATGGCCTTGAGGAAGGAGAACTACATACTTATTAATAAGAAGTGCTGAATAAGTTATATATTGAGTGTGGGTTCGGATGAGACTAGTGAAATCCTCATAGTGTCTCTGGTGTATGTCTGAGCTAGAATTTTGTGCACTGACTTCCCAACTAACGTTTCATCTCAAAAAGGCAGCTTTCATTAGTCAGTGACTCAAGCTTCTATAAATATGCCTTCAATAAGGCAGACTAGTGCCATATTGTATCAGTGTCTGAATAACAGGAGCGGGTGAGAACTGAGTCATTTCAGTGACTCATCTCACGTTAGAGAGACCTGGTGGTACACTCTACAGCATAACTTCTCCTTATAATTGTGTTTTGGAAGACAGCTTGTGTGAGAAGCGTTGCACTGATCAGAAAAGCAAAAGATACTTGGCCTTGTGCATAGCAGAGACCAGGTCTAAGCTAATTCTTCTCTTCAGTGGTGAGTAGCCTGTATTTCACAGCCATCTGGCCTTGCCCGAGGCAGTGAGCTTATTGATTCACCTGCTAAGGAACAAAATTAACATGGAAATTGATCATCATGAGAGGGGAAACTTTTGCTTCATTTGGCTACTGAAGTGCCTCTAATGCCACAATGAGTAGCCTGCCATACAATGCAAGAGCCAGCTTGCATGAAGGAGCCACCAGCAGTTGTGTTTTCCTACGTGGGCAATTCAGGTTGTTATAGCAAAGAGGTAGTTCCTGCCCTGATTGTGTACAAAGCTAAACTATTTCACTTTGAATCATTTTGCAATTTAGTGCAGACCTGCTCACTCATCGTATATTGAATGCACCTTAATTTATGGTATTGCCACATGGGGGTTGGTGGAATGTCAGCCTGGAGAAGAAAAGCAGCCTTCTGGTTTGCTCGTGTTACTGGCATGGAATAACAATAGCACTTGAGGCAGAGCTGAGATATGTTTTCTTACATGGACCAGCCTTCAGTTCAAATTAAAGACTACATTCTGAACTACCTACATTAATAACTTGTCATCCTTTTTTTTATTTTTAAAGCCTCTCTTGTAGCCAAGCCTCTAGCTTGTTACAGACTAGTAACAGAGTGTTCACCATACGTTGAGAAGGTAGAGACCAACCCAGCACGTCTGTGTGTGTTGTATTCTTCTTACTATGGATGACTCACTCTTGGCATTTAAGTTCCTTCATTTGCCAAAAGCATTCCTGTCTCAGCTAAAGCAGGTAGAACACACCAGCTGTGTCAAGTTTGATACCTGATGCCTTTATTTTTCCATGTGCCTTTCTCCCCAGACTAAGGAAGCTGCACCCTCCCCAAAGCAGCGTGTCTGTGCCTCACTACAACACTCAACTCACCCTTTGCACCTCAGAGATTGAAACCTGGTGTGACTTAGGGAGGAGGAACTGATGGGTTGGTGGGAGGTGGTTGTATGTTTAGTGCCAACCCCAGAGAGACCCATGAAAGATGGTACTGAAGTGGTATGGCTAGAGAATTAAGAAACTCTTTGTACTAAAACAGGACTTGAGACGTGAGGCATTGGATCATACAGCAAACATTCAAGAAAGCTTTTCTTGCCTAAAGGAGTAGAGTAATGGCTTGGTTTTAAGCATATAAGTAGATATTCAGCTGTTTGCTAAAAAAAATACTCGTTACCCTTAGCCCTTACCTGGGCTAAGAAGTTTTAAAGATTTCAGTTCATTTATCATGCCTAAACTGACCCCATTAGACTCGTGTGAGGAAACTTTCTGTGTTTACTTCTTATTTTAAGTTCGCCTCACAGTTCATGCAGCTCACCTCAGAGGAAGGGCATGCAGTGCTGATTCAAAAGAAAAATACACCTCTCAGTCTTTGCCCTTCCCTCTCAAGGCATGACCTTCATTCTGCTCACCTCTGCTGTAGCACACAGAACAAGGCTCTGTGCAGGATTTCTCAAGCTTGCTGAGCTGCCCCAGGAGCCTGCTGGTTTTGTTCTTTCCATGGATTTCTTTCAGCTGTCTTAGCAGGTGCTGATTTTGTCCTGTAGAAGCAGTCCACGTGGATCTTTGTAATCTTCTCCAAGACTAAAAGATTGAGACTCTTTTGTAGACCTTAAAGTTCTTTCAGTGGAACATTCACATACTGAACTGTCAGATCTCAGTTTGTGCCTGCACAAAGGCAGAGCAATATAGTATGCCACAGCTCCACATTGTTATCTGAAATATAATCCTAAATATGATGAACTCTTTATTTTTCCTTTTCCCATTAATTTTTAGGGGGCATCAGATGTAGCATTAAGAAAAAATACTGCTTTAATAATAGCTCAATAGTGAGGCTGAGGGGTCAGATGTCTAGCAAGTATTTGTATAGCTCATGGTAACATTAGCATTGTCAGAAGTCTGGTGTTGTTCTGCCAGATTTCCAGTTAGTGCTAGATGTGAATTTTTGGTTGCATTTTAAGTTAGCCTGAAATTAGTATTTTTCTGGAGCAAATGTGACAAGAAATGCCCCGTTTACCTTTTATGTAAAATGGAAGCCAATTAGCTTTGCTTCCAGCAAAGAAAACATTCTGATTTATTTATACTGAAAACATCTTTTAATATTTTTTTGAGAAGTACAAAAATACCCCATGCCACTGAGAGCTGCAAAACCTGAGTTAATAGGCATGCTTTTTTGAAATTCCTCTAGCAAATTTAACAGCCTCTGCAATTATGAAAACAGAACAGATTTACCTACTGTAACTTTGATCACAGCCTCCAGTACCATCTGTCATCCTTTTGACTAGTGAAGGTGGCATCTTGCCCTGCTCCTCATCACTGTTCTGTGTGGCCAGGGAAGCGATGAGAACCACCAGAGATGGTTGTGTCTGGAAGCTGCAACCTGCTTGGTAAAGTTCCTTCCATCATTTTTATTAATAGACCTTTTATCCCACTCCTATAAGGAATTATTCCATTCCCATTAGGCATTAAAGAATTGAGCGTGCCATGAGAAACAATTATTTCTTTATTTTTAATTTTTTTTGCCAGAAGAGCAAGTTTATGGGGCAAGACAGCTGCTCTTGCTATGGGCTGAAAATGTTCTTTAATTCATTTCTTACAAAAAAAGTAATCTTGATTGGGAGATGTTGTACTGCAGTACAGCAGAGTGGTAAAAGGTAAGGAGAAAGGAATCAGAAAGGATCCAAGGAATAGCTCCTGGACAAAGAATGGTTAATGGCACTGCCCTTCAGCCTGCAGGGTGGTGACTGGTGGGATGTGGGAAAGGAATGAAGGTCAATAGGATTGAGAGTTTTATAGAGAGAGTGAATAAGAGTAATCATTTGACCTCTCCTATAATCATAGCTACTGAGCAGAAAATGAAGGCTGATTAAGAAAAGCGAAGTGTTGGGTTTTTTTCCTGTAAAGCATCATAAAGCTCAGCAGTGCTCTAGCACAGAACCTGGCAGATACTGAGTCTGTACAGATTCAAAAGACACAGTCATGGAAGAAAAATTTACCTGGGTTTATTGACTGCTGTGGTTAGGGAGTCACTGAAATGTAAGTTCTGGGAAAGTGGGGAAGTATCAGAATATGATTGAATCACAGAATTCTTCAGTTTTAAGCGACTTTGGAGGTCATTTACTCCAACCTCCTGCTCAAAGCAGGGACAACACTCAGACCAGTTTGCTGCGAGTTTCACTAGTCAGATCTTGAAAACCCCCAAAGCTGAAGATTCTGTAACTGCTCTGGGGCTCTGTTCGAGTGCTTAGTTCTCCTCATAGAAGAGGTTTTGCCTTGTTTAGCCAGGACCTCCCCTGCTCCAGTTTGAAAGCAGTCTTGTTGCCCCACCTCAGCGCAGAGCTTGGCTCCCTCATCCTCGGCAACCTCCTCCCAGGTACTGCTGAGCTGGTGTTAGCTCTCCTGGGTCCTCTTGCCTCCAGGCTAAACAAACCCAATTTCCTTTCTTTTTATACCCCTCTCTTCACATCTGTTGGTCACCTCTGATAGGGGTGACCTACCTGGAGAAGCCAGGCCTTGCCAAGCACTGTGGTGGTAAAGCACACTTGGGATCTCCTCAGGAATCACTGTTGTGTGAACACCTTTATTCTTACAGCCCATGTCAGAAACAAAGATTAAGAATGCTGCATTTTAATTACACTTTTATTTTTTTTAAAGTTTTATTTTTCAAAACAATGCTAGATTGTAACATTAAATGCTGTTATGGCATTTTATGCTTGGATCTTCAAAATGCCAAACTGAAACGTGTCTCAGGGGTGTGGTTACTGTTAGAAGTGTTTGCTAACAATCCACAAAGGTTGCACTAATATATGACACATTTATTTCACAATGTGCTGTTCTACTTTCAGACATTTGCATAGGAGAGAGACTAATAATTTTAGACAAAGGTTGTAAAAAACTTAAGGAAAATACACAGTTATGGTGTGTATACTAAACTCAAAATAAGGTGAGTACTTTATATTTCTTTTTAGAAATCACTTAATGTAGTGTTGATAAATAAAAACTTTTCTAAGCTGCTTTTATTTTCTTGTGGGATAATTACCCACTGCACGTCCCTGGCTGTGCTTTGCATTCAGTGCCCAGCTCTCTGACAGCATCAGCACAAACTCAGACTTCTTAGAAATGGGTCTGTATGGTGGGGCTGACTTTAGCTCAAGGATTAAAGGCAGGTACTGCTGCAGGGTATTGAAGTCTCCTTCCTTTCCACTTTAAAGAGCATACAGTCTGTAAGGATGTATAGTCATAGATCCCAGGATCTTCAAAAACTGAAGACAAATTGGGGCAGGTGGTTGTTGGGTTTCTTTTTGTGGTTGGTTGTTGTTTGGTTGGTTTTTTTTATTCTTGCTGCACTGAATACTGTTAATATTAAAAATCTGTTCTCTGGTTAGGCAATATTTGTGTCTGCTCTAAGAGACCTTTATCACAGTGATGCTTCCTCCTGTCAGACTGCTGTGCAAACTGCTTGTGAGCGTGGATTCATCCTGTCAGGGAGCACAGCTTCATTCCCATATCTGCATAAACACTTTCAGCTCCACATGTCTTCCAGAGCTGGCTGAAACTCAGTCCTCAACAAATGAAACACATTGTGTAAAATCCCTTCACATAATCTATCCAGAGTCTAACTAAAACTTTACTGTTGAAATACTAACCTATTGCTGTAAAGACACCTTTTTTAAAATATACTGAGAAGTAGAGGGGGAAATAAAGCTGCATTGATGCGATGTAGCATGGCTAATATTCTACCTATAAAGAAAATAAAAATGGGGAGAAAAAAGTAATTCTTGGAATGTTTTCTGTGTGCTCTAACTAATTAGTAACTTTAAGGAGGGCAGCATCTCATTCTTACACTGTCTGTACTAATCGGGCAGGCACATGGAGGAGAAAACATACAGGATTTTTTCTGTGTTAACCATCCTGAGTTGTAGGATCAGGATTTCTGAAGTTGTTTCAAAGCGTTTCTTTGTGTAAAACAATAATAGAAAAATGTTGCATGATCTGACCTTGTTCCTTCAAACTTTCAAAGATGTTGCCCTAGGTTGAACTGCTCAACGTTTCAAATTTCAAAACTTGAAATGCCAAAGTCTGCTGAAGCTCTCCTGGGAAAATGACCCATTTCTGTGGATCTAACAACAGGCACTGGCAAGGAGCTGTCTTACTTGTTTGTGTTAGTCTGAAAGGTCATTTAAATTACTTAAATATCTGCTTTTAATATTTATAACCGGAGAGAGCTGCGCAGACTGAAGTATGGCTAAAAAAGATCATGCCACGTGTGGAGGTTTCTAGGATTCTACTAGTGGAGCTCCACTTCAGTGACACGTCTTCCCAAGGTCATCAGTGCCCAGCGTAGCTGCTGTGGAGCAGGCACGCTTAGCTGGTGGCCAGCTTCCAGCAGCCTCTGGGAGGAGAAGCTGGCTGGCTGCTCCCGCGCCCAGAGCAGCTGCTCCACCAGCCCGATGCCGCGAGCAGCGCTGGCCGAGGCCTCCGCGTCTGCTGCCAGGAAAGGAGCTGGCAAGTGGTACTCAAGGGGGACTTTTTGTGTCTACAAGTATGTATTCTGTAGTCCTTGTGAGCAACTGGATTTTCTGTGGGCAAACTCAAACACAGTGTTCTTTTATACCCTGAGCTTCACACATGCAAGTATTTCATTTGTTCAGGCTTTTGTGGAAGAGCCCTGAGATGATGGGTAAATAATTTTTCATTTTCTCTTCATTCAGCAAAGAAAATACTGTACCTCATCCCTGCCTGTAGACACATTAGGAGCATCAGAGAACCAGCACACACATGAAGGGGGGGAAAAAAAAAAAAAAAAAAAAATTGGACTATTCCAATTTGGGATTTTTTTATCTCTGAGTGTGTTTGGGTCACTCGGCACTTCAGAGAGCTGCGTGCTCTTCTATGAGCTAAGCTTGTTACAAACTGAAGAGCTGTGGTGGGAAACAAATCATGTTTCAAGGTAGTGTTGGGAGTTGTGGTTTACCTAGTTACTTTGTCCCAGTCATAATTTGCATTACAAAAACCAACAAAAGTTGGAAGACTGAGAAGGGCAGCAAAAGGAATCCTGTACCAGAGTGGTGTCGTAGTGAGGAAAAAATAGAACATTGAAACAGTCCAGTGTCCACAATTCTGTATAAACTGACCTGGCTTGCAGCCAAAAAGGTATTAGTGACTTTAAAATAATAAATAAACCCACAAAAAACAATTAGTGTGTACTACTGAAACTTCTGAGACCTGATGGCCTTTTGATTTGAACTCCTGTATCAAGTATTAGCATTAGTTCACTCCCTTTAGAAGCACTAAATTAGTTCTCTGACATGCAAGTTTAGGCATAAATGAAACAGAAAAGCAAATGCTGAGTGAGGAGGGAAAGGAGCTCATTGGATGTTGCTGGGGTGTGGGGTTGCCTCTTAGGCAAAAGGTGTTTTAATGAATGTTTCAAACCAGAGTACTATGGGTTTATTATTCAAGCCTCTGTACAGAGCATATTGTGAAGTATGTTAGTTGGATTGTTGTGTTAGTCTTGACTCATTTCAAATAACCTGGTCTCCAGGGGATGCAAGGAACAATAACATACTCTAAATATTGGTGCTTTCGAATATTTAGGGCACTACATGACACCCTAAAGTGTGTTTGTTTAAAAGTACCACTCTCTTAAACAGTCAAAATGTCCCTATCCTAAATGTGGCTAATTCTGCAGATGGAGCTGTGAAGCTGTGCACATTTCCAGTATCTCCATCCCTTGCTCTTATCTGCAGATAGCAGATGAGCAGAATATCATGGGTGCTTTTTCGTGGGCAGTTTCTCTAGAAGTTGGCTTGCCTGTTGCAATGTGCATCCAGTGTATTGATTGACAGGGCTTTTTCTCCTGAGAACTCCCCTTTGGATAATGCATTGCTCTCCTTCCATAAGGTATAACTTCAAGTGTAGGCTTGCAATGAACTGGTCTTTTCCTCCATTTCTTCAATGCCACGAGCTGCTGCAGCCCACTGAGATGTCACTGCAGGCACCTGGCAGGCAGGCTGGCATCTTCCTTGGCAACATCTGTGAGTCCTGGATTTACAGGTACTTCAGGACAGCCAGCTTGTCTTGTTCTTGACACTGTGCTCATGCAGCTACTTCCTGCTTGCTCAAGTTGGGACATCTATGTAGTAGTGCTATGGTAGTTTTAAAGTTGGTTTAAAAGGGGAGGGCAAAAAGAAACCAACCAAACCTCATGGTGCAGCTCTGCACATTCTCATTTTGCAAATTCCTCCAGTGGCATTCCCCAAATGCAGCTAGATTGCAATAGTTTTGCAGCCAGGTGCTCCCTAGCATTCCCAGGGAGTGGGATTCCCTGTGACTCCGGAACTCACCTGGGATTTGTTTCTTATCTCCTCAGGTTCTCCTCTGAGCTTGTTGTGAGTGTAAATCATCTTGTTGTTTTAACCTTGGTATCTCGCTGCTTCAGTCAGCAATGCATCCATGAAATAACCAGCTGGAGTTTTGTTTGTATTTACCCTGGGGAGAGAGGTGGCATTGGTGTCTTCATTAACATATTGGCATATTTATTGACATCAGTTGTCTTCAGTCTTGTCTGTTTAATTAATATGATTGAACCACTGAACATCTAGCTGATAATTCTGGGGCAAATATTCTAACTAATGTTGTAACTAAAACTGAGTCTAAGCCCCTTATTGTAAAATCTGCCATTTTAGTTGCCAAAATAATTAAATTACCATTAATGTACAATTTTTCCTCCATCCAAAATACGTATTAAGCTGGATTTTCATTAAAACAATCAAGGACAAAAAATGTAAAATGCCTTCACAGTAAATGAATGCTAAGAAATGATAATGGAATTCCAGCTTATTTGGGTGTAGAAAAGATGAAACGAATTATGGTAATGTCAGATTTTTTCTAAGGTCTGTTGAATAGCAGCTGAACAGAGTTTACAGCTAGGGATAAAATGGGTGATTAAAATGGACAAAGGGTGTAGGAAATACTTCTGAGCTGGTTTTATTTATTTGTAGCCCAATTGAATGCTTCTCTGAGAAGATGCCCTGGATTAGTTAATTATTGGTATTGCTTTGTATTTCTGAGTTAGGTCAGAAATATATATTAAAGCATAAAAGCATCTGCAGCATCCAGGGAATTGTGATATCCTGGTCTATAGACAGGCACAGTTTTGTTTTTTCTCAAACGATGTATTACATTGCCCATTAGTTTGCTAATGTTTGTAAAACATCTTGTGGTGACAGATATGGCTTTACTTAGAGACTAGAAGATGTGCAGGCATGAATTATGTTTTGTGCATTTTAATTAATTTGGCTGATACTAAGTTGCTATTGTATGTGTCTCATCCCCACATACTAAGAGGTGCATGCAGCAGATTTTTTCTTGGCTTTTGCATTTTCAGCTGCGTTGTCCAAAGGATGAAGGAATTTATCTGAATATCTGATATTGTGTTAAGTAGTTATTAAGGGAATAAATAGATGTCAGATTAAAACTAGCAAGTAAAAAATTAGCCCAATCTTAAAGAAACATGATGGCTTTCCAAATACCTATAATAGTGTGATTCACTAACAATATTATTTTATTAATGAGGACAGCAGCTGTGACCTGATATCCAGAAGCCCAGAAGGGTGACTCAGGCCAAAACACTGTACTTAGTCCTTGTCTGCAACTGTTTCTAGGCTGTGTTCCAGGTATTCCTGCTGCTGCTGCTGAGATTTTGTACATCTGAAGTAGCACAGTCTTGGGTATTTCCTGTGTGTTTTGATCTGTTGTTCAATCATACCCAAGTCTTTAGCTTTATACATGTAACTGTCTTCTATATTTGTTCTCCCTTAATGGCATATTTGAGATCTTTAAGTTTAGGACAGTTGGGGTATTGTCTGGGGTAAATATTTTCACAGTTACAGAGGAATATTCCAAGCATTTTGCAGGCTCTGAAATTTTCTTTAATAGTGAAGGGAGGAGAGAAAATCAGAAATTTAATCTCAAGTAAAATCTTGAAGTTTGCAGTTCTACAAAGAATGCTGCTTCTGATTATGAAAGCAATCGTTTTAGCTGGGATGCACAGCTGTGAAGAGACTGGGGATGTCTGGTACAGCTTTAAGTTGCTTCTTGTCTTGAGAATTCTCACTTGAGATAATAATTCTGTCTGATTATAGGCAAACAAGTAGAGTTTAAATCTGATATTTGCAAGATAATCTATTCTTCCTGAAGAATGAGCCAAGCCCTCCACTGATGTAGTAATTCTTGCAATGTTTCAAGAATATATATGACTTAAAAAACTGGATGAGGGAAGCACGAGAGAACTAGTGACATGTGGCTAAAGTTGTGCAATCATATGATCAGTATTTAAAAAAAATGTCACCAAGCCATTCTAATTCTGCACAGTTCAAACTGTGTTTTCAGCACTGAAAATAATATCCATCTATTATCTAAGTGCTGTTCTGGTCACATGGTCCAGAGGTTGTGGGGTGGTTTTGAGCTGTTCAAATAATTTTGCATGTAAAATGGAGTAAACCTAACATTAATTTCACATTCTGTGTTCTGGGAGTAATCAAGTCTGTAGGACAGTACAAAATGCTGCTTAATGGAATTTGTGTGGTTTTATTGTGCAGAATAATTTTTCTTCACTAATTTGTCACAAGTGTTTATCATGGCGTGGTGTTTAGTTATTGAAAATTATTACTCTAAAGCTTTGATTTTTCTGTCTGAGACCACGGAGTTTCTGGGAATTAAATGTCTAATTAATTAAAAGATGTGTTAAATAAAGATACCAAAATCAACCAACCAAAAAAACCCACAAAACCAGCAGTGCTACTTAGTGGCTTAAATGTCTGACACTCAGAGGGCTGTGCTGAAATGATAAGGTGGTGAATTTGTATTTCATGGTCCATGTGGATATTTGAAAACAGTTCTCTTCAGCTGTTAGGATAACTGAGAATTATTTAAAATAGCAATGTTACCTGAATAAGCTCACTTAAGGATATCTCCTATGCAGACTAAGGAAATTTGTACCTTCTGTTTGGGGTACATATATAGAATCATGGAATGGTGAAGGTTGGAAAGATCTTAAAGATCATCAGGTTCCAACCCCCCTGCCATGGGCAGGGACACCTCCCACCAGCCCAGGCTGCACAAGCCCCATCCAACCTGCCCTTCAACACCTCCAGGGATGGAGCAGCCACAGCTTCCCTGGGCAACCTGGGCCAGTGCCTTCCTACCCTCATGGTGAAGAATTTCTTCCTGATGTCTGACCTAAATCTCCCCACTGCCAGTCTAAAACCATTACCTCTCACTACACACTCTGGTAAAAATCCCCTCCCCAGCTTTCCTGGAGCCCCTGCAGGCACTGGAAGGTGCTCTAAGGTCTCCCTGGAGCCTTCTCTTCTCCAGGCTGAACACCCCAACTCTCCCAGCCTGGCTCCAGAGCAGAGCTGCTCCAGCCCTTGGATCACCTTTGAGGCCCTTCTCTGGCCTCTCTCCAACAGCTCCACGTCCTTCCTGTGCTGAGGGCTCCAGAGCTGTTTACAGCACTGCATTTGGACGCCCTGTACTGTACACAGTACTCTTACTTGGATATAAAAGCCGTAGCTGGGAGCAGCTTTGAGCACAGTGTTATCTATATTTGAATTTCTTTGTTACAAATTTTTGCTGAAGTGGTTGGACTGCATGAAAACTTGGAAGCCAATTCTAAACCAGATTGGATCTTTTGTCAACAGCACCATAGTAACATTTCTATAGATTTCACTTCTAAAATGAAATATTCTAATGAAAAACATATAGACAAAGAGTTATTTTAGTAGGACAGGTAGTCGGTGAGTTTTTACAAGCTTCTGTAGCTTTAAAATCTTTTGCTTTGTAGTCCAGGCATCATTGTTTGTTACAAGTGGATTGAGGCAGCACAGATGCTGTTAGCTGCAGGTCTTCTGAAATGTTCCTGGGTAATTGGTGTTCTGCAGATCCTGTGTCTCCTCTTGGTCCTTAGTAGATATCATTTTGTGTCACGAACAACCTTGGGCTGGAAATGCATTACTGGACTAACTTACAGAGTGAATAAAGTTTAGCTTCCGTAAGGATTGTGCTCTGCCCTGGGTATTTCAGGAGAAATAACTGTAACAAGCCTGTCACACCTCCTGTGAGGGATAAAGCAGCTCTGCCAGCAGGGTCTGCTGAGCCCCTTGCTCAGCAGGTGCTTCAAGTGGGGCCATAAGCAGCCACACATACACCAGCATCCCAAACTGCTGGCTGGTGTCAGCAGAGCACACGCCACCCTGGCCCTGCACAGGGCACCTACCCCCTCAACAGTTTCTGCTCTGATTTTGCAAAGAAAAGCTCATCTTGGCCAGCGTTGTATCTGAGGGGGAGAACATTACTGGTTCACCTGGCTTGTCCCAGGTGTGCTGCTTCTCCTGCACCTGATGGCATTTGCTGTGGGGAAATAAATGCAACCATGGAGCTGAAGCAGAAATGTATCACGTGCCTGTATGTGCAGAGGAAAAAAAAGGCTATTGACCATATTCACATACCTCTGCTTTTCTTTATGAGCAAACAAGCAAAATCCTTGGAAAGGTAAGCAGAAACAAAAGTGCAGTGACTGGCAGATAAAGTGTTGCTTGTCATCCATTGTGGGCATACTAAGTGCCCAGAGAACTTGATGTTTAAATACTTAAAATTATGCCCATTTGTTAACTGAAAGTTTGAGTTTCTTTAAAGAGAAGATGATCCTTTTTCCAGAGTCACATGCAGTGCAAGGGAGTTTGAATAGCTTGCACATCGAGTAAAAATGGCACAAAACAGATTCCAAAAAGGGGCCAGAAGATAAGGGTGTGGAGAGTTACTGGATGTGTGTCTGTAGTCAGATAAGGCAGTAATAGAGAGTTTTGTTAAAGTGATCAATTTAATACAAGGTGTCTTAAGTGGAGGTGTTCATAGTGTTGGGACTGACTGAAGGCTTGCAAAATTATTTTAATTTGGGTAGGATATAAATCTTATGTAGGTAGGTTTCCTTTTAACATAAGTTGTTTTGCATAGTGGGAGGAGTTATTGAGAGCCTTGTTTTAGCAGAGTTCTTGAGCCTAACTGACTTGACTTTGGGCTTAAGTTGCTTAGCAGAAACAAAGGATGCTTCTAATAGTAATATCAGTGTACAAACAGAAAAAATAATTTATCTTGAGCCATGGTACAGACGTTTTCTCACAATGCTGTTCAGCTGCCAGTTATGGTTAATACTCAGTTTTTCATCAGGAGAGCCACTAAATTAATTCAGCAGCTACTGGTGTTCAGCAGAGGCTTCATTTTGGTGAAGAGGAAGGACCTTCCAGAAAAGCTGATCACAGAAGAGAACCTGCTGGGGCTTAGGGCATGTTAATTTCTGAGAGAGGCAGAGGGGCTTTGGGGCAGAAGGGAGGAGTTTCTGTGAAACCTTAGGAACAAATTTTATTTCTAGAAGAAATAGACAGTGGAGAAATTAAGTAGTTATTGGAACTGAAGGGCTCACTCTGTAGGGCAGTAGAGGCAGATGCCAGTGCTGTGGGGAGGAGCAGGCTGCTCAGTCCTGCTCTTTAACCTGGAAATCCTTCAGGCTGCTTGGCATAAAGTATCTTTTACTTGTCCCTGAAACGGAGTGGCAAACACTAGCAGGGAATAATATTAGATTAAATGACTGCTTCTAACTAGATTAAGGGTAAATGGAGAGTAGGTAAGAGAAAACAGATACGTGCATCAGGTTCTGTATATTAAGCTCAGAACACAGCAGGGATAAAATTAGTATTGCAAAGGAAATCCACACAAGCAAATGTACATCAACCAAGCTGAAAATTAGAAGCAGGTCCCTGTTAAAGCTTTGGGACATCGTAATAAAATAAATAGCAGGGAAAATAATTCAGAAGCTTCAGAACAGAGCTACATACAATCATAAAAATATTTTAAAAATGAGATTGAACATGAAAATACTGTCCTGAAGCCTGAGAAATGTTTTGGCAGCCCTTTTACAAATGTTTATTTTTGCTTTGAGTGTTTTGTCACTGCAGGAGCAGCCACGAACATGAGCTAATGAGCGGAGGGGCAGCAGGCGCTTGCAGGGAAACAGAACCAAAAAATAGGCAGGATTTTCTTCATCCTTCCTGTGCCGAGACCCGCAGCAGCTCTGGCCTGGCAGGGCTGTGCCCTGTTCCCAGGGGATTCGTGCTGCCAGGAGCGCAGCTGCAATCACTGCTCGTTACCCCCCTGAGCCGCCTGCTCCTCGGGGCTGGAACTGGGCAGGCTCTGGCCCTTCCCCTCCCTCCTCATCCCCTCGTCCTCAGGTAGGGTTAGGGGTCCTGCCCTGGTGCTGAGCGGGGACACCAAGGGCTGGGGCTGTGCCTCTGGGCTCAGAAATGGTCCCATCTCAGGTGGCAAGAGTGAAGACGTGGGAGTTTTTGGCCAGTTACAGATTTCTTGACAGAGGTTCTAAGAGAATCCAAAAATAACTAATTAGTCTTAAAATTATAAACTCACTTTTTGGGCACTGATAGTGAGGCAAGTAGAAAAATGTCTTAAACTGTTTATTGAGAGAATTTATTTTTTTTTACAAAAATGAGGGCATCTTTGAAGCAAAGGGTGAGAGTAACCATTGTAAAGCAAACAAAGCTGATCATGATAATATCAAGAAACAGAGCTGCTCCTAATCACACTAGAGAGATCAAAAGGAGGTTTTAAAGGCTTTGTTCCAACAGTTAATGGTTTTCATGTCTGTGGGGTGCTTGTTTGATTATGTACTTGAGTGGACAGGTTGAGACCCCCTGTGAGGACAAGGTGAAGGACGTGGGCTTTAGCCCACGGGAATTCACTTGTCACTTCAACTGCAAGTCTTGTTTGCTCTGGTTTTCTAGAATGAGTAAATAAAGCATCTTAATCATGTGGAGACCCACATGTTAATTATAAACGTAAGAATACAATAATTAGGAACTAATGGCTTTGCCTAGTAGTGTGTCCCACAATATTCAAGGAAAACTCAGGCCTTCATTTAAAACAAACAGACCAGCAAGCAGTAGAATGTCATCTGGGATATGAACTGCAACTCATGGCATTTAAGTTGTGGTGATTGTGCAGAAGCTGTCCTGTATGACATTGTTTTATATTGCTTGAGTGATCTGTTCATTCCTTGCTCCAGTGGAAGGAACAGGAGTCTCTGCAGAGAAAAACGGATCCTGGAAACAGATAGTTCACTGGCTGTGCAAGTTATTGATGTTGTCAGGTTATTAATGTTGGTAGGATTTGGTGGAACTGAATGCTTATTGTGACAAGCTTCCTCTGATAAAGCCCATGGGAGTTCTTCCCAATCATTTCAGAGGGATCAGAGTCTTTGTATTTAATACTTTTAGATGGCAAACTCATTAGGATAAGGATTCGAGCACTGTATGTCTAGGTCTTCTCATGCACTAGCATCAAGTAACATACTCTAAGTATCTTGCTGAGTAGACTTCGCAGTGCTAGGGAAAACTGCAACCCTGGTGTTCCCAGTTCTGTCCTACTTAGTATATTTCTCTTAGAAAGGAAAGCCTTTCTTCTAAGTTCAAAGCTAAATAGCCTGTGCAGTTACTAATTTTTCACTTTGTGGTGTTCAGTCAGTTGTAAAGCATTTTAACTCATTCTGCTGTGATGTGAACGTGGGCAGACTTTATGCTGTGCTTACTCATCAGGCCAACTTCATACTGTTTTAGAGAGCTGAGGAAGAGAGTGAACTAAAGATATGGTGGGTCAAACAGCAGCTTGAGCACATGCTTAATGTAAACTATGGAAATTAGTCAGTTACCTTGAATAGAACAGGAAGGGCTCAGATGAGTTTAGAGCGAGATACTGTTTTTTTCAGTTAGTGTTATATCTGGAGAGATCAAAACAAAAACCAGTTTGAACCAAGCACATGAAAAACCACTACACACAGTAAAAGGTTCCTGAATATTATTATACAGGCCGCTCAGTCTCAGCTCTGTGCCCAGCAGGGTCATGGAGCGGATCCTCCTGGAAACTCTGCTAAGGCACATGGAAAATAAGGAGGTGACTGGTGACAGCCAACATGGCTTCACTCAGGGCAAATTGTGCCTGACCAATTTGGAGGCACAACAAAGCTACAGAGATGGTGGATGGTGGCAGAGCAACTCATGTCATCTACCTGGAATTGTGCAAGGCATCTGACACTGTCCCACATGACATCCTGGTCTGCAAACTGACAAGGCATGGATTTGACAGATGGACCACTCGGTGGAGAAGTCATTGGCTGGATGGCCCCACCCAGAGAGTTGTGGCCAGTGGTTCAGTGTCCAAGTGGAGGCAGGTGATGAGTGGTGTCCCTCAGGGGTCAGTATTGGGACCATGGCTGTTCAACATCTTTGTTGGAGACATGGACAGTGGGACTGAGTGTCTCCTCAGCAGTTTTGCTGATGATCCCAACCTGTGTGGTGTGGTTGATATCCAAGAGGGAAGGGATCCATCCAGAGGGACCTTGACAGGCTGGAGAGCTGGGCCAGTGCCAACCTCGTGAAGTTCAACAAGGCCAAGTGCAGGGTCCTGCATCTGGGCCAGCACAAGCCCAGGCACAAATCCAGGCTGGGGGGAGGATGGCTGGAGAGCAGCCCTGAGGAGAAGGACTTGGGGGTGGGAGGAGATGAGAAGCTGGACATCAGCCACCAGTGAGTGCTGGAGCCCAGAGGGGCAATGGTGTCCTGGGCTGCATCAAGAGAAGTGTGGCCAGCAGGGCCAGGGAGGGGATTTTGCCCCTCTGCTCTGATGAGACCCTACCTGCAGTGCTGTGTAAAGCTCTGATGCCCTCAGCACAAGAAAGATATGGACCTGTTGGAGAGGGTGCAGAGAAGGGCCACCAAGATGATCCAAGGGCTGGAGCAGCTCTGCTCTGGAGCCAGGCTGGGAGAGTTGGGGTGTTCAGCCTGGAGAAGAGAAGGCTCCAGGGAGACCTTAGAGCACCTTCCAGTGCCTGCAGGGGCTCCAGGAAAGCTGGGGAGGGACTTTTCACCAGAGAGAGCAGTGATAGGACAAGGGGTAATGGTTTTAAATGGAGAGAGGGGATTTAGGTGAGATATTAGGAAGAAATTCTTCACTTTAAGGATGGTGAGGGACTGGGATGGGTTGCCCATGGAGGCTGTTGATGCCCCAGCCCTGGAGGTCTGTAAGGCCAGGTTGGATGAGGTTTTGTGCAACCTGGTCTGGTGGTTCCCTGCTCATGGCAGGGGGGTTGGAACTTGGTGATCTTTAAGGTCCCTTCCAACCTTAATGATTCTATGATTATTCTATCTAAAATTAAAATTTCTCTGGCATTCATTACAGAATATGTATGAATAGCTGTTAGATTATTAATGCATCTTTCACAGAGGAAGAAACTGCTGCAGGCTGGGTTACTGCTTTTGGGTATGTTTGACACTAGAACTCTTGTAGACCTGAGTGAGGATGCAGTGGGCATCAGCTCTGAACTTGTGTGGTTACAGCTTTCAGCAGCTGAGAGCCTCCCTGGAGACATATTCCTCAAAACTGGACTTTTGAAAAAATAGCTTAAGTAGTCTAATAGATTAATTTACCAGACCAGAGTGTTTCCTTCTTGATCTGCCATGATTATCATCTAAAGAGCATCTTTCTGAGTACTTGTATAACTTATTCTTCACTTCTCATCCAACCTGTGCATTGGATTTAAAAACAGAAGATTTGAACCAAGCTGGCAAGACTGTGTAATCTCTGCCTCATATACTGGTGATTGTTGAGCTGCTTGATGTTACAATAGGTTGGAAAGTTGTTTTCTGGAACAGTTTTACTTTCTCAACAGGTATTTATCTGTGTGGTGTATTTATGGCTGTTAGAGAGTTTGGGCTCTACAATACACAAGCACCTTTTAAAACTCCACTGTTTCTTCAGTGCTCTGTATTCGATACCTGCTAAAAATGAGGCATTATTTGAATCTCTGTAAAGCTTCTCTGGAGCAAGAGAAGATAGCTTTATGCTAGTTGTAGTGCAAGAGAAGAACCACTTGTCTTAAATCTGTACTTCTCTGAATTGTCTTAATTTGTGGAAAAGATACTTAACTTGCAAAGAAGGCAGATACCAAGTGATCATGTTTGTGTCTGGCAGTGTTGTCTGTGTGTATTTCAAGGTGTGGATGCTTCAAATTCAACCTTCTTTCTGGAATGGGGTCTTCTTGCTGAGGTGCCTGATCCATGCCATGGGCCCGTGTGAGTTGGGGTTACAGGCTCAAGCTCACCAGGAAAATGATGTGATTTAGATAGACAAAACTATTTAGGAATTGCCACGTTAGGACAGATTCTGTAGAGTTCACTGTCTTTCTGCTGCATGCGGGGGTGCCGCATCACGTTTATGTTTAGATGTTGCTTTCTTAAAACAAATACTGGCTAAGTAACTGTTGATGCAGTATCCAAGCACTACAAGGCAATTATGTGGGGGAATGGAGAATTTTGGGGCTTTGCTCTAAGTTATAACTGATTTGACTTATGCTGGTATGGAAGGTTAAGCTGAATAGGTAAACCCAAGTGCACAGCTGCCATATAAAATTCTCATCTTGCTTTCCTGGGTAGCAGGAATTTGAGTGGCAGGTAAGTGGGGGTGAACAGGAGGTTGTGAAGTTCACTGTTCAGCTTTGGGCAGACAACTAATCAAAAGGGAGCACCTTAGGGTATTTTGACATGAAAGACAGTCATTTGCAAGTCAGTCCAGACCAAAGATGATAACTCCTACTTTACAATTTTTGTTTTGTTTTGTTTGTTTTACAAAGTGAGATTATTTAGCAGCATTTCTGACAATTTGTGCTTCGCTTTAGCCTGAGGAACTTCATAGGTAATGCTGTGATAAGCAGCATTTGGCTGACCACCTGCTCTCTCTTATTCTGGAAGTAATACAACTGGCCATGAAACAGCTATGAACTGATCACTTGACCATGGCAAATAAGCTGCCCTCATCAGTGTGTTCTGGTATATATTTAACTTAATAATGTGAGCAGATGGTCATTACATTGATTCAAGAAGCAAGGGAGGAAGCCTGGCTGTCTTGGTAATGTAAGGCCTGAATGCTGAGCACTGGAGTGGGGCAAGAAGCAGAGAAGGGGAGGGAAAAAGGGAAATTTTTGTGGTGTGGTTGTTTGTGTTGGAAGTTTTGTTGTTTGTTTGGTGGTTTGTTTGGTTTTGGTTTTGGTTGTTTTGTTTTTTGTTGGTTTTTTTTTCACAAAGGACCACTGCGGGCAGGAATAAAATAAAGGCAAGTTCATCAAGCCTGTACATATGGTCACTTCCCTGGAGACAGAGACTGTTAGTCCACAAGAATGAGGCTGCTGAAATATTTATACCACTGACAGTGCTAAAAAGGGGGGTGGAGGGAGATGGGAGAGCAGTAGTTTGTAGAGTTGTGAAACTTCTAGCTCTACTGTTGCTATTAATGATGACAAGTCTTTTGAGGAAACTTCAATAGGAAAATGTAACATTTAAGTAACAGGTCTTCAGGATTTTTTTTTTTGCAAAGAACAACTTTGTTTTAATTGTTTCTGCATTTAATAGGATATAACTGGAGATTTAGGCAAGAAGCTAATTCTGTATTACCTATTCAGCAACTATCTTTGTTGGCTGAACTGGGGAGCTCACAAATTCCCATCCTGGATCATCTCAAAGGAACAGCTTGATTGGTTATTAATTTTGTAATTTTCACATGAGAAATACTGTACACAGCTGAGCATTCTCTTGAGCAAGAATTTAATCTCCTACTAGGGTTCCTGTTTCTCCAAGCTGCTGATTAGCTTTGCTGTCTTATCAGTTTATGTCATAGTATGTGACTATAAATTGACTTTGCAGTGAGGAGGGAATACGCTTCGTCTTCACAGATGCTGCTGTTGCCATGGAGATAAAAGGACCAATGGCCTTTTCTTGGTTTGGACTGTACTACAGTGTTCATAGAGAGATGGTGCATTCGCAAATGCAACATTTGGTGCTTTAATGTTTCTGTCTAAATATCAAATGAGAAAGCATATTGGTTTTTATTGGTGATGAAGTTTAATAATAAATACAGATTTGGGACTTTTTCTGGAAGCAGAAAGCAAGCCTGCCAGGAATGTGAAAACAGTGTGGCTGGTTTATGCTTGCTGAACCTCCTCTCTGGGAAAAACCTTTTGGCTTTGCAAAATACAACCCTGTAGAGCATTTGGGTTTATCTGATGCGGTGTTTGATGCTGGTTACATCACCAGCTTACTTATCTCTGATGTTCTGCTGTGGCTGATCTTGAATGAGCATGCAAAAGCTGTGCATGTGATTTATTATTTTTTTTTCTTAAGAAAGAGCTTTTCTACCTCAGATTGCGTGAAAGAAAATATAAATACCAAATCCACAACACATTCAAGGATGGCTTGCAGAAGGTGTTATTTGTGAGTACCTTTTCCTTCTTCATCTGTCATCACGTCTCTGGTATCAGTGTTGAGGATTCCAGAAGTGGGAGTAGTGATCAGTTTATTGTTTGGTAGGTTTCTTTCCATGAACCATTTTTAGGGTGTTAACCTTTTAGGCAGATGAATGATCTGTATATTAGAAATGCACAGATGATGATTGGTTTTGTGTCTATGAGTATTAAAAAATTTAACCCTGTAAAGTGAATAAGCCTGTGTTTAGCTGTGGGGGGAAAAAACCAAATCACTTTGCATCCAGGAAGTAATGCAGGATGCTCGGAATTCTGTCTGTGATGGGTCAAGAATCTCCCATTTTGTTTGAAAGCTTTGTTGTATTGAAGTGTAAATTGTTTTTTTAATATATAAATACTAATACAAGGAAATGGGCTGCAGTGTTAAGCAGTATCATATCAGAAGGCAAAATGTCGCTGTGGTTTTGTTGTCGTTTCATGTGTGCTTGATCGAAACGTAAAGATAAGATGCATTCATTGCTTATCATTTACTTGAGCAGGTGCTCAAACATGATAGTCAGCACAGCAGAGTTTAATATTTCATTCATCTGATGCAGTGCAGCAGCTCTTTGCACGAGCTGTCATGTTTGGCAGCAGAGCTGTGTGCTTCTCCACTTGCAGCCAGAGGAGCGCTGAAGTTTGCACGCTGCTTGTGGTGTCGGCACAGGGTGTATATGGAAAGCACACCAGCTGCTTTTATTCCACTGAATTCTAGTGGTTCCACATGACCCTTGCTGTGGGCTTTCTCCTAAGCCATGCTGCAGTGTTGTTCCACCTCAAGGTATAACGAGAACAAACCAGAGATGAGTGTGCAGCTGAGCTCTGTCCTCTGCCACCCACCCTCACTGCCAGCAACCGTTCGCTTCGCATCCAGTGTTTTGAAATGGCTGTACCTGCTGTTTGCATTTCTGAACTCTGGTTCAAGATCCTCTGCCTTTAGGGTTCAATTTAGGTTTGCCGGAGGATCACGTTAAGCAGATGCAGTTGTCATCTGTAGCCTTTTGCAGCTCATTCAGCAGTGCCCGTGTGGGTCCTCATTTGAGAGGTTCTGCTCCCCGGTTTGGCAGCTTTGTCCACACGCAGGAACAGTAAGTTCAGCCATTCAAGAAGAAACTGCTCAAAGTGAATAGTGAAAAGGGTATTGAAATTTGTTCTTAAGTTTTCTTTAGCCTTTTGTTTTATAGGAGTTGAAAGAATGGTGAAGTTGAAATGCTTTGAAATAAAAATAAACTCGGGACTGTACATGGGAAGTTGAAATTCAAATAAAAAATGAACTTCAAAAGCAGGTTGTAACCTTCCAGGTATGTGTGGATCAGCTTGCAATGGAACTCCAAGTGTTTATACAAGGGATAAGTAGTAATGTTTGTGTTTGACTCCATTTTAACTTCAGTTCTGGGATTTGGGGATTTTGTAACTCTCAGCAGGGAACAGAATTTCTTACAGTGCTTATCTTGTAGTGTTAAAGAAGATTTGCTCTCTGTAGGCTACTTTCTTAAACAGTGATGTTGTACTCTTATTTATAGAACCATCTTGTACAATATTTTCCTCTATTACTGCTTACATGTTTGATATCTTTTACCTACCTCAGCACATTGCTGTAGAGACCAAGGTTGGAGCTATGAATTCTGTAATTCTGTGTTTTAACTCCTAATTAAGAAAGTTGATGCACCTGGGGGCTTTTTTAGAACTAACGCTCTAGAACGTTTATCTATAGAATCTTAATGTTCTTTAAACTGCTCTGTTCTGAATACTGAAAATATATGTTAAACAGGTGAATGTGGCAGCTCTTTAATGCATGAGTAAGCTTTGATATGAAAACAAATGCTGTACTTCTGTCAGTGTTCTAATAATACATAAGGACTTTTTCCCTTTAAAAATAAGATACATCTTTTTTACATCTAAAAAATAAGATTTGTTGTTATTCTAGAAGAAGCTAAACAGCAATGTCAAACTACTAGGGTTAGAAAAAGCATTTTTTCGGATGCTGCACCAAATAGAACATACATAATTGTAACATTGTTTTAAGTAATAGGATTTTTCTTGCTGTAAATGTCTTATGCTGCATCTGTGTCATTTCATTCTTTGTACATTACTATTTCCCCCCTTCCATGAGCTTTACATGCAATATGTGTAGATGTTACTATTTAGATTTGGTTTTACTATGATTGTTGCTTTGTGAAATTATAAATGTGGCTGTATTTTGTAATGTGAGTTGTAGTTTCTTGAGAAATTCCAGGACTTACTGCAATGATGTTGGAAATATAGAGAAGTGATTTAATCTAAAATGTCTTTTCCTTCTACCAGAGGCAGCTTCATGTCTCTTTGCTCTTCTTTATTTCTGGGTTTGTACTGTGTGGGGGTTTTTCCAACAGATTTTGAAAGGGAATAGTAAGCACAAATGGTACAAGAGCATTTTATGTGCATTGTAAATTATTGTACATCACCTTTCAGAATAGACGGTTTTGTAGTAAGGCTTAATCAAAAGGGAAATAAATGTTCCTAATTATGAGTGCCTACATATTTACAATCTTAATTAAACTCACCCTAATTACAGCTAACCCACTCCTGGAGGCTGCCTACAAGCTGTGCGTTGGCTGGGATGCAAAAGAATCACCCCTTGCCTGTTTGTGTAGGCTGGTATTTCATTTGCATGAAACAAAAAAAGTTTATATTCTTTATTTTAAAAATAATTCTCTATAATGTTAAAAAGCCTTGTGTTCTAGGATGGGACACAAATAACTGATGTTCCTTGTTTGGTATGCTGTGACAGTGCTGGGTTTATTCTCCCATGAGATGGCAATCATTTGAAGGCCCTTTGAATGGAGGAGAGGTTAGTGAAAGTGTCTCTGATCATTCTCTTGAGAAATCCAGCCGTGGATAGCTGAGTGGGAAATGCATAAAGGGTAGTAGTATTCAAAACAAGGACTTATCAGTTTGCATTCTTACTGCAACGTCTACAGATACTGATATTTAATGATTTTAATGACAGCCAGCTTCTGTATTCTTGAGCAGAATTCAGTGGTCTGTTCTCTAGTCTACGTGTGCTGACCTCTTAGAACTGCAAGTTTTATGGAGCATCCTTGATATCTAAGTGAAACTATCTCTGATTTTTATTACAGAAAAACCCTATCATGCTTTTCACTAGCTTGTATGGCTGCTGCATGGGAGGGGAGACGGAGGGAGATGCCAACATAGCAGGTCTAGAACAAATGGTTGTGCCACATTTTGTTATCGGGGTGGTTTTCTTGACTCTCAGACTACCATGCAAGGTAATGATACTGATGTTTGTTTGCCATGAGTTGTCCTGTTACCTTTCCGTGAGTTGGTGTCCAAGAGGCTGTGTACAGAAACCATCTTGTTGAAAGGAAATTACAGGAAAAAAGGTCTTCATTGTAGTCTTCTGTAGTGTGTGTGATGAGTAGGTGTGAACTGTCAGGTTTGTACATATGCAACCATAAAAGCAATAACAGCCTTTAATTTAGTATAGTTGCCATTTTAAAAAACTGTGTGGAGAAAATACTGTAATTTATAAGCACACTGGAAGAAACCTAGTATTTGCTGTATGCCACCACAGCCACCACTGCACATGAAGTGGGGTGAATCAGATGGAAAAAAAAGGGAAGTCTTTTCAGTGCTACTTCAAAAGCTAAAATCATGCTGTCCTGTGTATTTGGGGTGAAGATCTGAGTAGTGAAAGGAATATCTTTGATGTCAAAACAGTAGGCATTTGTCCTTGCAAATGTGAATGAGTCATCTGCTACATCAGCTCTTAGTGGACATGTCCACCCACAACTACAATCAACCCTGGATTATGAGGAGCTTATCTGAGTTGCCATGTAAAGCTATCTGCTGTTTTCTCTACTGGGGTGAGTTTCTAAACAGCAAGTTGTCTTCTGGGTTCAGTCACTGTGCTGATTCTGAAAGCCTTTCTAGTATATTAATATTAAACAAGTTAATAAGCAAACTGGAGTGAGTATCAGTCTGTATTGTGACTTTCATTGTTTACCACCTATTTGGAGGCCAGTTTGAGTATATTTCAGGTTTTATTTCTCATTACAGAAATGGTTAGATATATTAAAAGAGAACAGGAATGACTTCACTAGTTTTTAACTATAATCTTATCTATTCTCAGCTGCAGCCATAGCTCTGGATTGCAGCAGGAAAGAAAATGTTGAACTCCTAAATTAATGTTGTTCTTCATCAGGATAAAGTGCTGAGAAAAGGAAGTGTTCCTTTTGTTAGCTTTAGGCATGAATCCAGTCAAACACATCATTGTCTGGTACCTTGGATGACATTGCAGTGAAGAGGTTTATGTGGAGGATGAACTGGTCTGGCACTGGTGCTAATCTAAAGAAGGGGATGTGTTAAGTAGCACCAGGTGTAGAGTACCAGGCAGCAGAGGAGACTATGCTGCTATGAATTTGTCCTAGCATTTGCACATGCTCTTTTGAATATAGCACCTCATGGAAAAAAGTACCAGAAAAATAAGGAAGAATACTGGCAGATGGAGGTGAACAGATTGGCATTCCACATAAAGAAGGGGAGTAATGTGGCTGTAGAAAAATGCAGAGTTAGGATGAACAAGCACATTTAGACTCCTGTCATCAGCCACATCATTAAGTTTAGAGAAAGACCAGTCCTGTGCCAATACACTTGTACTGAGTATCCATGAGACAACAGCCTCTCAGTCTCTTCTGTTTGAAAGCTGATAATCTTGTTAGGAAGAAGTTCTAGAACACATTGAATAGTGCTGTCAACCTACATTCAGGTTTCCACCTGATTCAAATGAAGCAGAAGCAAAATAAAAAAGATCTGGATGTCGTACCTTGTAGTAAATACCATGTGCTGTTCAGAGTCAGGAGTACAAACTTTCTCCAGGCTGTCAACATTTGGCTGGATTGATGTGGTGCTTGCTACTCACCAGCCTACTAAGAGGATGTTTTGAAAACAGTAAGAGAGCAGCCTGTTAGAGGAAAAGTAATTCCAACTTAATGGCCTGATACTCTGTTCTCCCAGGTTGTTTTCAAACCACTACTGAGAAAATTGTCTGCTGACTTTGGGAGTCTTGTTGGTGATTGTAAGAGAAAAGTAAAAAGAAAGCGGTGGCTTTATGCCTTGTTCAGTAACCAGTTTCTTTGTACATCTAAGCAAGACTCGAGTACTGAAAGCATGATAATTTCTGTTCTCTGATGGGTATGAAAGTGTTTTTGAAGTGAGTGGTTCTTAATGGCAAATGTAGTGGAATTTATGCAGAAATGACAGGAACAGTTAAACCTACTTGGGGTCTGCATACTTACTTCTTAGCTGTTTTTTTCTCATGATGATGATGTCCTAAAAGAGATGTGATTTCAAGATGTGATTAGATTTGGTGTTGTTTTTACTGTGTGACTGGTCTGTTCTCAAAAGAACTTTCTTTAAAAACTGAGAAGTGGTTACCTGTCTGTGAGTACTTGGAGAGAGCTGGAAGTTACTTAGCCTGGAAGCAGGAAATTGCAGAGCTTCCATGTCCACTGTGGTGTTGCAGGGAGGTTTCAGAGGCTGAAATTACCAGAAGGAGCATTCAGTGGTTTATTGTCAGTGCTGTGTCAGTACTGAAGTAGCTGTGTTCTATTTACAATCTTAAATCAGCTTTTGAAGACCACAGAGAGATGTAGAAACTAAACTCAAAAGGGCCAATCATCTATGATACTGTGAGCGGGGGAAGTGATTACTTCTCCTCTGAATAATTTAAATATATTCTTCTGATGTCTTTAGGTGTTATGGCTGAGCAAATCAATTCTGTGTTCACAACTTGTGTTGAAGGCTGATTGAAAAATCTAGCTATAGACTTGGGAAAAAAAAAAACAACAACCAAACACCACCCACACATGACAAACAAACAAAAACATCAAAAAACCACCCCAAACCACAACCAAACCAACCAACAAAAACTCCTCACATTAAAAAGGTGTTTGAATCTTGAACTTTTTCTGCTGTGTTCCAGAGGAGTAAATGAATGGGAGTACTGGTTTAGCAGGTGGCTGAAGGCACAAAATGCCACTCTAGATTGTGCCAGCAGAAGGTGTATTTGCTTTGGGTGAAATTCATGTGCTGTGACTGAAGTTATAAAGCCTGAGCCTCGTCTTTTCTCTGGCAGATTAGGCATCAGTCAGTGGGAACGACAGAACCAAAACACTGGTCATGATATCCCTGAATTTTAAAATTTGGGCCAAACTCCAAACCTCATGTTTGCTTCTATAACTAGCAGGACAAAGAGCCAACCTTCAAACACCTTAAGAAATGGCTGAAACCTAACTTAATCTGTTGAGTTTACATCTTTGACATCTGAGATATTTCTGTTGGGACACAGGAGTACTATGTGGCAATTTAACTACACCTGCACTGAACACTCACCCTTTTGATCTACTCCATGCCCCCTCCTAAGACAGACAGAGTGCCAGTGTAGTTACTACTTGACTAAACCTTTGGCACTTATTTGCTCTCAGGGTGACTGCACTTTCACATTTCTACTCCACTTCAAAAAGAAGCTCAAAGCAGTTGAGCTCCTAAGCAATCTCGTGTGATAGGTGAGTCTTAACTGCAGATGAGCAAACTGAGATTATAGGGAGAACTTTCTTCTTCATTGTTTGGATTCGTTTGGAACCTAGGAAAATGGAGTAGGACAGATTATGGAGCCTTGTGGGCAGATTCTTTTTGGACTAGCCAGGAGCAAGCTCTGTTCAAAATCCTTTGGGCATAACTGAATTCAGAGGTCCTTTCACATATTTACTGGATTATTCTCTGAAGAAAGAAGTACATACTGATGAGAGCAGAAAGATCTGTATGGAAGAAGAGGCTGGTGGGAAGGGAATCAGGGACATCCTCCTACTAATTTCCTCCTTTTGCTTTTACTGAAGCAAACCAGGTACTGACAAAGCAGGAGGCAGCGGTTTCGTCAGTGCGATCGGTTTCCCCACCCGGCGTGAGACATGGTGCAATGCACGCTGCTGGTGTCCTGCCCTGCTTCTCTGCCTTGTCTGGAGCTGCTTGTGTGAACACGCTGTGTTTTCTCCTGGTCAGAATATACAGCTTTTGTGTGTTCTAACTGCTTTTGTCCTGGCCCATCAATATTTTCAGTAACTACCTTGTCCCTCTTTAGAATTGTTCTGGTCATCTTTCCAGGTGGTTTGAAGGTGCCACCAATTAGTAACTGTGCACCAGGAGGCATTAGCAGGGTATGTCCCACGATGGCAGGCTGCCTCCTGACTGAGCTGTGTTGCACTTCCCTTTCTAAAGCTCCAGTACTCTATCAGAGTTACCATCAGTTGGTATCTTTAAGCAGCAAATCCAGCTCATCTTGGCTGTGCAGTTGCTGACACACTGTTGGCAACAGAAATCAGAACAGGCTGACCTTGTGGTGGTTTTTTTTTTAAAAAAGGCTTAGTAACCGACTCCTTTCTGAACAAAGGCTGACTCTTTTGCTTAACCACTCTGTTTGATCTTATAAGAAAGTGACCTCACAGGATTCACTTTAAGCCTCAGGGGTGCAGATGAATCAAAATTGATTTTCTGAAACCTTTGTCAAGGTCCAAGTAGAAGATGGGGGAGGGGAGGCAGGTGCATGTAGGTACCCATACACACATTCTCTATTTAGTAGTCAGTTTGGATGCTTAAAAGGTAGATGAGAATTTTCAGTGTCATGGCTAATTCTTCCATGTGTGCACACTGTGAGAGCTAGGAATTTGTTGTATGATTTCCTGGAAGAATGCTGTGTCTTAAGAAATTTGATTAGATGGGTTTATCATGGAGTCCTTAGTGTGCAAAACCTTGTTTAATGTTTCCTGGCACTAACATAAAAAATGCTGAGAAGTGAACTATGTGTTGCTTAAAGATTTTCTAAGCTTTACTTCAGAGGCAGTACCTTGTCTTCTTTAGAAATTGAGTTGTAATGAAACAATACAAACACCATTATCTGGGGTGCAGACTCTATTTTTGTGTTGTAAAGCTTTTTTCGTTTTTCCCCGCTTTGAACAAATGGCAGCGGTGGAATCAGTACTGCACAATTCAGGATGCTGTTTAAAACTTGGCTGAAATTTAAGATTCTTTCAGATTTGTAAGTGCCATGTTGCAATGTGTTTATAACTGCTGGGCCTGAAGAAAGCTACGTCCATATTCATCGCATTACTGCTCCCCATGTTTAAGCACTCTGTGTGTAATTCCATTAGCAAGGAAACAGCTTGACTGGTGCAGAGTAACATGCAACTTCATTTCCATAGGAATTTTAACCTGCAGTGTTTAGCTTTTGCCTCTGGCAGGGCAAAAGCAAACTCTTAAATTGGCATTTCATCTTAATCTTGCAACAAAACTTGAATTCTTCACTGCAACAGTTCATCATTGTCATTCTTGATGTGTATTTTTAAGCCAGGGGACTATTTCCCTCTTTATTTCCTGGGATTCAGAATTGACAGCTGTACATCAAATTTCATTCAAAGTTCTCATGAGTTTCAAATATACCTCTCAGCACCTGCTTTTCCCTCAAAAGCCCCTTCCTAAACACTTGGTGTTTTGACTCTGTGTTTTTCCTTGTGTCGTAGGTCTTTACATACTCTGCACCAGTTTTGCTGTCCAGCTCCATTGTACCATTCCCAGCTAGCTGTCCCTGCCACACACTCAGAGTACAGGTAAGAGTAGATATGGTCCACCCACTTCTTATTTTTGAAGAGAGATCTAATGTTACGATTTGACATAGGAGAAGGCATAGTAGTTTGAGTATTAAAAGAAAAAAAGAATAGTATTAGAAAAACATATAATACCTTTTTAACATCTCAAAGGGTAGTTCTGTTCTCTTAGGCACTCTTGGATTGTACAATACAATGAGTTTCATGTGCTGTAAGTGGCACATCCCCCTAGACTTGGGTAGCTGGAAGCTGCTTGGAGGTTTAGTTCTCACATATCAAACATGTTGAAATGTTTTATGTAGGATATTGGTGTTCTGAGCAACACTTTTTTGTAACCCCTAAATATTTCATGGCAGTATGTGGGGTAAGCCAGGTATTGTGGCACTCTGAAGGTTAAAGGCATGGACCTGCAAAAGGCTCAGCATCACCTTTTGATTTCCAGGGAGGCAAGGGGGCATTAAACAGATGCAGACCCTCGATGCCAAGAAGAGTTTGCCCTGAATATATAAAAAATACAAGTTTTCCATCTCATAGAAGCATCAAAGGACAGCTAATCTAAATAATTAGAAATATGAAAACTGTTAATAAATTGTGCATGTCATTAAAAATGTATTTAATTTTTACTTTTGCTATTAATGATTAACTTAGTGATAATTGCCAGCTCATGAATAATATTAATATCAAAAACATTGGAAGCCTGATGATCCAATCACCTTGCACTTGTAATAAGGAAAGACAAAAACAATGAATCCTAAATCTGTAAATGCATACACATATTTCTGATTTGAATCTTCCATCTCTTAGTTATCTTGAACCATGCATGTTTGGATTCATCCTGTTGTTTTACATTGCAGCATTTGTTTATATGTTTGGGTTTTTTTCTCCCATCAGAGCTCTTAGTTTTATTTGGTGGCAGTGAATCCATAGTTGAGTTGTGAGACAGCTTTGTGTTCCTTCAGTGAGGAGCAGGGCCTGAACACTATTAGAATCCCCACTTGGTTTTAATGAGGGTTTTCTTTTTCCTTTGTCCTTAGTTTATAATGGTTTAAGGACTTGTTAGAAATCTTTCAATAGGGATTTTGATGGGAAAACTACTTGTTTCTTGAATGTTTCACTATCTTGCTCCAGTATCTTCAGAGTGCTAATGTTTAAAACAATGTAGAGATTTGGATAATGGCCAAACATGCTGTACACCTTCAGCTTCTGTTGAAGGATCAGGGTGTGGGAAGGAACTCATCACTGACCTTGTTTGCTCTCAAGGAAGTTTAGGTCTCACACTCTCCACCTGTGGGTACATAGCCATAACTCAGCTAGAATCAGTGGAGCTGTGGGGTCTCCCAGCAGGTCCTGGTCCAGTGGTGTTGCCCAGTCACCTAATGGTAACAAAGCAATCCATGGGTCATCACTGGCTGCCAGGAAACTTCGTGCTCTACATCTCACTCTCACCCCCTTTCCTGGCTAACCAGCCTAGGTCTACCAGCAGCACATGACCTCTGCTGACCTTCATTTTTGTTACGAGGGATTAGAGAAGGGAGTCCAGGGATTAGATGTGGCCTTGTTCTCCTCTTAACTCTTGCCCTTGGCTCAACACACAAGTTAGCAGGGTGGAAGAGGAGCTTTTGCAAAAGGTGCTGATGAGCCAGCAGAGTGGTCTGTGGTGGCAAAGGCAGCCACACACAGGGCTGTGTGAGCAGGAGCGGCCAGCAGGATGAGGGAGGCACTTCCTTCCCTTCTGTCACCACTTGTCAAACCTCCTCTGGAGTCTCGGGCATTTTGAAAGGCATCAGGGTGCTGGAGCAAGTCCAGCAAAGGGCCATCAAGGTGTCTGGGGGCCAGAGCACAGGAGAAGTGAGGAGAGGCTGAGAGAACAGGGGCTGTTCAGCCTGGAGAAGTCTTAGGGCTGGTGCTGTCTTCAACTCCTTAATAGGAAAGGGTGGAAAAGGTGGTGCCAGCCTCTGCTAGGACCAGATAGGACAAGAGGCAACAAAACCAGAATGCAGTAAGGAAAACTCCAAGTTGATACAAGGCAGGGGAGAGAGGGGAGTTTTACTGTGATCATGGTTAAAAACAGGCCCAGAGGCCAGGAGAGGAGGTGGTTATCTCCATCTTCAGCAATAGTTTGTTCAACTGGACACAGCCCTGAGCAACTTGATATAGTTAGCCCTGCCTTGAGCAGGGTACGGGACTATGGTAGCTCCAGGACTCCCTTCTAAAACAATTCACCCTCTGATCCAGAAGCACTCTGTGCTTGGGAAGGCAAAAAGAGCTTCAAGAGTGTTCTGTAGAGTTTAGTTTTAAATTGTACAGTGATGTTAGATCCATCCCAGGCAGCATCCTACACAGAAATGTGGTGGTGTGTTACAGCCAGGCTGTCTTCCTCATGTCAGGAGTTCATTTCTTTTACCCATAAGTTAAATTTCTGAAGCTGTTGTAGCCAAACTGAATTTTGCAAATAGGTACCACTGTATCTGTAAGCTCTTAGGTACAAATTATGCACCTGTTTGTGTAGTGACTGTACGTGGGAATCCTATTGCTGTGAATGAAAAGCTGGAACACTAGCAAGACTGGGCTTTAAAATTTCCACATACATTTAATAGTATTAAATTTAGCTTTTAGTCTTCCCATTTATCAACTTATAAATAGAAATCCTTAGAAAATAAACTAACACAAATGGATGCTTCACTCTAACTTTGTTTTTGAGGCTTTATTTAGAAAATACACAGAGGGATTAATTTTGTAGCCCAGAATTAAAAATGAAATTTGCTCTGAAAGAAGCAATTAATGAATGCACTACAGTGAAATCTGGAGCATCTCTGGTTTGCTGTTAGCTAATTGCTGGATGTTTTATTCACTCCAGCAGTTTTATTTCTAGTCAAGACGATATTTGGCATCTGTTTTGAATTGTTAATAGGGAAATAATGCATTTTTAATAACTGCAGCTATTGCAGTATTCCCTTGCTTGCTCGTTTTACAATGTTCAAAATAGACAGAAATAATAGAAGTTATGTGGCATTCCTCTATTAGAAGAAGAGTCTTAGGAAGCCTAATAGATAATGTACTTCCAGCTAGTTATTTGTCTGTGTTCCAGTCAGCCCATATGCCTCCTGTGTTTGCTCTTTTCAATTTATTTTTGTTTGGAAATTAAAAACAAAGCAAAATTACTGGAAAACCAGTAATGTCTGTAGCTTTGTTTCTTTGACTCCCCTTCCCTTCCTGCCTTCCAGAGTAGAGCTTTAAAAACAATGTGCTCCAGTTCTAAGCTACAGATTCCATTAAGTGCTCTGTATTTGTTAGTGATCATTTAAATACAGGTTTTAACGGCTAGTGTGAAGAACAAAGTGAAGGAGGTGGTGGTGGGTCCTGGAGAGGCTTCCAAAAGGGCCTGGATCCTTGCAGTCTTGTTACTTCAGCTGCTGAGCCTTGTCCTTGGTAAGGCCATTCTCTCAGTGGCCTTGCAGCTGCAGCTTGTGCAAAGCACAGCCCAGACACAGAAGGGCAGTCAGGGAAAGCAAATTTAATCGTATCTCCCTCTTGTTTGAGGAACTGTCTGTTCCCAGCATTTCTCTAAATTCATCTGTGTAAACAGCCTTCAGTCAGCAGCTCAGGGGGTGGGGGTGGGTGCTGCCTCCCTTCGAGCCACAGGCACACCCTGTGCCCCTGCCCACTTGGGAGTGTGTCACCTGAACCTCAGGTTGCCCAGGTGCTTACACTGCTCCTGCACCTACAGGCTTCATTTACAGTCTGAGGACAGTTCACCTGCCCACCCCTGGGGAAGGTTTCCTACTCTGCTGAAATGAGGGGGGAGGTTTTGTTTGGTTTTGCTATGTTTTTAGTAGCCTGTTGCCCTAATGCTGCTGTAGCTGGCAGCTCCTCAGGCTTCTGTGGGGAGTGTTAAAGCAGGCAGGGCTCCCCATAGGAAGGGAGAATGTAGGAGAGTGCCCATGCTTGGGAATATAGTGTCTCACTCATATCTGTGTTCTTTGTGTAGATGTGGGTAGGCTGATAGATAGAACTCTGGACAGGTTTGCTTACTGCTACTGTTGAAGCATCTTTTCATCTGATGTGTTTATTCATAATTATGATTTCCTTGTTCTGATTTGCATGAAATGTTGGCTGTCACTAATCTCTTTCTCCATCTTATTAACCTTCCATCCTTCTCATATTAAATTAGATGCCCTTATCATGTCCAAAGACCATTTTCAAACTCTTGAAGCTAGAGATTTTTCTTTTCTTTTTTCTTTTTTCCCCAGTGATACCTGTGAAAACAAAAAGATAATGCAAAGGATGTTATAGTACCAAAGAAATCCCATCATTTTCTTGCAGTCTCTACCTGCTTAATGTTTAATCAGCACCTCTGGGAGGTAAAAACATTATTCTGAAAATACTGTTCTTATGTGAAATTTTAATGTGGAATCTTTGTTTCACCAGGTAATGTTGGCTTTCATGCAACAAACCACTGTATGGAAGATGATAGAAGGATTGGTTGTGCTATTTCTTTTTGTCTGAGCCACTGGTAGGCATTGTAGCTATTTGTTACCATAACTGGTTAACACAGAGGCTTAATGTGCAATGATGTCTGGCTAAGAGATGCTTCTATATTGTGTTAGAGTGGTTTGGTTTTTCACAAGTTTTTTTTGAGAGCACTCTGGGAACTCTTGCAAATTAGGCCCAGTCAAGGAAAACTGGGAACTTTTTGCTTAGATTCCTGGAAGTGAAAAACATCTATTGAGTGATAAATTTGATTCTCAGTTTACTCTTTTGGCTGATGAGTCCTCTGCTGTTTCTCAGGCTTAAGCACACAGCCAATATTTCAATATGTCCTTCATACAGGTATCTATAAAGACATCCCACTCTGTGCAGAGATCCTCAGGCCTGTGGCAGTTGCCCATTCAATGGTCAGTCACAAGGGAAGCTGTAGCTGCAGCAGCTGCACTTCAGGAGCCTTTTACTATTCATATGACTACTTACTGCAGTTTTCTACCAAAAATAACGTTGGATGGAAGCAATAGCAATTGCCTAGCTATGTAGCTTAGCACCTTTAAGCACTGTTGCCTCTCTTTATAGTATGCAGAGATTTAAAAGCCTGACAATATTTTTCCCAGCTAAGCAAAGGAGAGAAAGCAGCATAGCTCAGGCCAGCCAGCACAGTCAACAAAGATGCCAGATGCAGATGAGCAAAGCAAACCAGATCCAGACTCTGACCAAGTCATACACTCTGTGCTAAGTCAGTCTGAGGTTCAGAGGATTATATAAGGCATCTGTGTTCCAACCCTATGGCAAAGCTGGCATAATTATAGTAATACTTGTACTTTTCCACTTGATGCCTATGTGATCTAGCAATGCAGAAACAGTGATTGTGTTTATGCACAGCAAACTGTTTGAAAACAATCAGGAGTTGGAAGAATATCCTTATCTTTACTATTTGTTTTTGGATTTTCTTGTGTTTTCTCCCTTCATTGTGTTCCTTTCCATCCTCCTCTTCAGCTTGTTATTTAGTTTAAAGGAAGTGACCACTCGTGGTTGTGTTACTGATAAAGAAGCGACCTCGTACAAGCTTCCTGCCAAGCCAGCATCCCTTCCTCCACCTGCCATACAGCACATTATAGCATTACAGATGTAGGTATTCCAAACTGCTGCTTTTGAGAGCCTTTGTGCCTTCTGCTTTGTAGCACCATTCATGATGCTGGCAAGTCTGCATGGAAACACGATTCTTCCTTCTACTTTAAAAGAGGGTGGGGGGAGAAGTAAAGAGCAGATCTGTGAATCATCAATATTTCTGTATGTAAATCACCAGCAGAAGGGGGATGCATTTGTGTTCTGCGTTTTCAGTATAATATGGGCAGTGAAAATGCCTGTGGAGAGTTTCTTTTAAACTCATTAAAAAGGAAGGAGCCATGGCCACGTTAGGCTGGGTATCTATATGACTACTTAATTTGATTTTTCTTATGGGGGAAGAACAGAAATGGCCCTTTCAAAACAGCTTTTGCCTCAGCTTTTAACTCTTTTAAGTGTTGGCCTGGGCTCATTTGGTTGTTCTTTATTGTGTTGAAAGTCCTGTCTGAGGTTGGAATGGGTTAATTGGATGGTACTTACAAACAAGTTAAGCTATTTGTGGATATTAAAACAAAACCAAACAAATCTCGAGCTTCATGTTCCTAATGCTGTTCCCTGTGATTCTGTTCCTCTGTCTTTTTTTTTTTCCTTTCTTACCCCCCTCTTCCTTGGCAGGGAAGATAATGTTCTGCACCAGTTCTGCTGTCCACCTTCGGGGTCTAGTAGTCCATCTTCAAGATAACAGAGAAGCTCGGGGTTGCTAACTGTGCAGTCAGTGCAACATCTGTATAGTCCATCTCTCCTCTCTTTCTGGTGTGTATGGGACCGACACTTGCATGGATACCCTAGGAATCTGATTCATGTCAAGTCTGAGTTGCTCAGAATGGCACAGCCATAGCGTTTTGCCACCGATGCTTGGTAATATCCTCTCTATGCTTTTCTACAGCTCTCTCCCTTCTGTCTAGTGTTGAAAACACAAGCAAACTGTAAACAAATACTTAAAATGCACAGTTTATTTTGAACTAAAATAAACAGTACCATAAGTCTTTAAGTGTACTGTGAGTTTTGTTACTGTATGTACATGGTCATGTGGCATGAAGGGTACAAACTAATGTCATTTCTTCTCCCCCAAATGTTGAGGATATGGGCTGGGAGGGGAGCTGTTTATTCTAGTCTGTATTAGGCAGTTTTTCCTGCTAACTGTCCTAGAAACTTGTTTCAAGGTTGGGCAAACACCAACGTGACGTTTTATGAACATTACAATGTAGAGGTTACCTGTTCTTCCTTTGCTCTTTGATTATTCTGAGGAACCAGCACACTCATGTTCTTAGAGCAGATATTCTAGCTATGAGTGATTATATTTCTGAGCTTCTTTCAGATTTGTCTTCTAATTTTGTTTGCGTGTGTTTGTGAAAGTCTTGTAGTAAATATTAGCAAAAGTGCAAAATCGTTACTCATGTACTTCTGTTACTAATCAATGAAAATATTTTTCTCTAAGCTGTGCACAAGGCTGTGATTAAAGGAACGAGCTTGTAATTGAACAGCCCTGTAACTGCAACCAGATGAATGTGAATGTGTCCATGAGTGTAGAGAAAAGAGTCCAAGTTACTATTGCCCAAAAGGCGCTTTGTTGATTACGTGTTTCCAGACACGTCTTGTGGCTCTATAATAACCAGAGCATTTCTGCTGGTTGGATCTCCCAAACTTAAACAGCCTAAGCAGATAAAGAAGAGGAATACCAGGAAACAGAATTGCTGTCAAGTGGCATTTACTAGCCTGAAGCTAGCAAGAAGGAAAAGCTGAATCGTGGGGGGGGGAAAGGCTTGTTATTGCTTTCTTATGTGAAATTATTAATCCAAACTGTCTGGAGCTCATGTGAAAGGCAAAGGTGTTTGGGTGTAGGTTGAAAATCTGATATTTATTTGTAGTTATATGTGGCTTTGAGGAAGGGATAAAAATGCAGTCATCAAGATCAAGAAGGGAAGAACTGTGAAGGTAGCATAAGGCTCTTTCTCATCCTGTGCAGTGTGCTTTTTTATGACACTGAAGGAATGTGTATGAAGAAGAGAATACAGATTATTTGCTTTTCAGTTAGATTTGATCTGATGTTTCTTAGCATTGTACCAATATTATCCTTCCTGTTAAATGTTTTCCTGTGCTTGCCTGAAGTATAGTTGTGAAGTGTCCAAGGCCTAAGGAAGAATTTGCTTGTGGGAGGCTAATCTGTCTTCATGATTTTGTAGCAGTTGGTCCTTTTTCCATCTGCAGACTGTGAACAATATATGGCTGCTTCTGTTATTTGCTATTGAATGTTCCTTAGTTTCATGTGTTTCTTAATCACTTGGCGTTACAATATATATGAAATACTTTCATTCCCACTGTCAAATTTGAACATTCTGTATGCAAAAATTGTGTAGTAGATTACTGCAGTTTGATATATCCCTGGGACAGCTCTGATGTTTACTGGACAGGATGGAACATGGAAATGTTTGAATGTTGTTGACAATTTTGCTCTTTTACTGCTTTTTTATTTTTACTGCTTTTCTCAGAGTTGCTTCCCAAAGATAGAAACAGTAGGAGTTTCTGATATTTTGATGTGCTTATCTCCCTCCTAACTGTAAACAGTAATTAACTCTCTCTACTCAGTGTACTAAACTGCAGCACTGTAATTATTCTCTTTCATAGGGTAGAATTTGTCCAATCTCTTAGTAAGTATGTTTTATATATTTGTGTAAAGAAAAACAAAGAAAACTAGTGGTTAAACATATAAATTAAACCCACCAAGTCAAGGCTGCAGCCCTCTTGCCCTGAAGAGACAGCACTTGATGATTCTGAATCTGGCTGCAGTTAATGATGCGTCTCAGGAGAAAATGAAGTCAAAGACTGAGCAGTGTTATTAGCTGTAGCAGGATGCCAGCATTGGATGCTTTCTATCCAGTGGTTTTCCAATTAAGTGTCATTCTAAGTTGCTGGCGTTTGAAACCATTGGAGTTGGTATCTGTAGTATCATCAAATCACAGCATTTACTCTACTCGGAGCAAATAGAGATGCTGACCTTCTCTGGTGCAGTGAAAGTCAGAAATGCAGCAGTAAATGTTTTCCTGTTTAAATAAATCATGGCTGGCTAAATAAAACATGCTGTGGATCTCAGGATTTAGCACTAGAGCCTAGTAGGGGTTCTCTTTTAGTTAACCAGAATTTAAAAGCAGCTGACCTAAATGCTGCACATTATTATAAAACAGAGAAAGGCACCACTGGGAATATTTCCTTTTTCTCCCGATTCCTAGGTCAATTTGCACTGCTTTTGTGAAGAATGAAGACTGTCTGATTGTGCATTCTAGTAGGAAAGGTGGAGTACAAATAGCATTTTTCGTATTTTTATAGACCATTATTTCTTCCTGCAAAGGACTGAAGAACAGCTGCTGCTTTGGGGGAATTCAGGGAAGGAATTTCTCCTTTTGGCACTTGCTCCTAGTAAGATCAGGTTATTTTGCTTTTCTTCTGCACTGTGGTGTTTTCCTTTGCAAACATATTCAGCTCTTACGTTATTTTGAGTGGTTTTGCCTAAAATAGGTGGGTGAGACTTCAGTTTTGCAGAACAACTACTGACTTGCTGTTATTTTCTGTGTGTGTATTATTGCCTCTCCCCAGCTGATGGTGGGAAGTCATTAAAATAGCTCAGAGCAGCGTGTGCTGGAATGGTATAGGTCTTTATGCACCACTAGATGGAGCAAAAACCAGTTCAACTGCAAAAAATCAGACTCATCTCCCGAAGCAGACTTAAAAATAACTCTTCACAAGGTGAAACACAATATTGTATAACATGAGGAAAAGAAATAATCCCCTGAAAAATGTAGTAGGGTGTAGATCTTAAGCATGACTGAAACCAAGCTTCAAATATTTTCCCTTTGCCTTTCCACCAGCTGTGGGATTAAATACAGATTGCCACAATTTCAAGCAACTCAAGATTCAAAACGTATTTGATTTATGTACATAGTTGGTGGCCAAGGAGGCTCCTCACGTGCGCAGGTGCTGCGGGCAGCAGGATGAGTCTGCTGATCAGGAGGCAGCAGCATTTGAGGTGACTTCTCAGAGGTCATTGTCAAGAGGTAGTGACTTGGCTGCTCAGTATGCACGTTCGGAAAACATTGCCTGAAAAGCCTCAATCCCCTCTGAAGCCTCCTGACTCACAGCTTAGAAGGGATGACATTCACGTTACATCATGTCTTGCCAAACTGACCGCTGAGAACGGCAGCACCTGCTGCACCTCAGGTGTGCGACCAGAGCAGCAGGTTCTCAGAAAACGTAAAGCCGAGAATATCAACACCGGCCTCTGTGAAAGTACTTACTGCCTTTACATCGTTGCCTGGATTGCGAGTGGTGGTAGAATTTGTCCTTTTTTTTTTTTACAGTAATCGAGTAGTTCCTGAGATGGTGTCTAGAGGGAGCTGCAAGGCAGAGCTCAGAGCTGTGTCCCTGACTCCATCATTACAGACATGGCCCGTCCAGTACAGGAAGCTATAGATGAAAACAAAGGAGGAAAGCATCTATCTTTACTTTCCCATGCTAGTAACACAGGAGATGGAGAAGTCTTTGATTATGTGGAATGACAAGATGCATGTGTTTCTGTATTTTATCGTTATTAACATACAGACGTTGCTTGCCTGGGGAGGTTGGCCTGCCTCTGCCTGTCTCAGGCTGTGTTCCAGGGAAGGTGCATGTGCTCACCAATGTATCTATTGGTATATAGATGTGGTATTTTCCAGCAGATCTCTGCTGGCCCTATAGGAAGGAGTAGAAGAAGGCAAGCTCACAGTGATACTTCTCTTAGGCCCCAGCAGATTTTCGCAAGAAACTAATCCATGAGTGATGTCTAGTAGGTTTTCAAATAAAGAAATAGATAATTACTATATTTTTTAAAAGCATGAAACAATTCCTAAACTACTAACAGATGTTTCTGTTGAAGCAGCAGAAATTTTAGTTTTACTGTTCTACTGTATAGTGAATTACTACTGAATTGGTTATAATAACCCAGCTAAGGGTACTACACTTATGTTTACAGGGCATTTGGCTTGAGGAACTTTTTCTCTCATATTCAGGTATGTTTCATATTTTCTTCTAACTTCACCAAATGTGGTGAGCAGTTGCTCAGTTCTGGGTGGGGAATCCAAGCAAGCACAGCTGCACGGAGGCTTTGACTCATCTGCAACAGCAATAGCTGGACGTGACTCAGCTGAACAGAAGCTTTTACTGCCCCCTTCCCCTTCTCTGCTGCTCGGCGAAGGAGACTGTATTCCTTTCTGAAAGGAGGCCGTGGTACCTGGCAGGTTTAGCTCAAGGGGCTGTGGTACCTGGCAGGATTACCTCAAGAGTCCTGGTAGGGAACTCAGGGCTTGTAGGGGCTGGTTCCTAGCTGTGATCAGGGATCACTAGTTCAGATGACCTGACAAAAATGGATAGATAAAGAGGAGACAGAACCTAATGGAGTCAAACCACAAGGAGAAACAACATCTGATGAGTTCAGTGAGAGTTTTTCCTGGCTATTTCTGGATCAAATTCAGCCTTCTGCTCTTTGCTACTAGTTGACCTTTAATGACTCAGTCCTGCTGCCATTCAGTGTCCACCCGGTAACAGATGTTCGGTTGCTGACCCTTTAAAGAGACTCTGGAGACCTTCTTGGGGGTGGGAGGAACTCAGAGCAAGTTATTTTTATTTTTCATAACTGAGTACTTAACGGGTCAGAAGGAAAGAGTGTTTATACGTGGCTTGGATTGCATAGTAAGTGCATAGCAGACATTTGGGTACCCATTAAAGGTGGCTTCTATCAAATGAAGAAGACAGTAAGGGTGGGAGGTTTCAAAGATCCTGCTTAGTATGGCCTTCTGTGTGCTCAGCTAATGTCTTTATCTGCAATTAATGTTTTACCTTGGTCATTTCTGTAAAATATGGCTGTTGCTGGTTTTCCTTTAGAGTTGGGGATGACACTTTAGAACATTTGGAAATAACTATCTGTATTTACTAAATTCCAAACAACCGAACACCATTTCTTTTTTAATTTCCATATTCAAGTGGGAAATTTGTACACAAGATACTTTTCATGAAAAATATGTCCCTTTCTAGTGTTTCAAGCAAGTGCTGTTGTTTCCACATCCATTGGAGTTATTTATTTTTGTTGATGTTACTTGTATGCTCTTTAGCCTTCAGTGATTTTTGGCTCACAGAACAAATGCATAAAATCAACCCAGTTTATGACCCATTAATGTAAGCATTTTTTCCTAAAGAAAATGTGTCATGTTTCATTCACCTCCACATTTTTTTTCTAGCCTCTCACTGGAGCATTGAACACCTGAAAATGAGATAGTATTGAAATCTGTCTTACTCTCATCCTTAATGAAATTAATCTTTATGGAGAATTTAACGAGTTGTAATTGATATTTTATGACAAGATTTTGCCAGAGGCTGGTGTAGTACAGGTAATGAATCTCAGTCAGGAAATGCTATTTAAATACTTTTATTTTGTAACCCCACAAGCAGTATTTTTAGTGGAGTGACATGTATTCTGACACTGGATAGAACGGGCAGCCAGCCCGCTGCTCAGTCTCTCAGATGTAGCAGATGTTTCTGACAAACAAGTTTGTTTGCTTGTTGGTCACGAGGTGTCTGATTAAAGCAATTTTGCTGGGCTTTGTTCTTTGTTAGTGGGTGAGCTCTCAGCTGGGCCCGCTGCTGTCAGCTGCCTGTGGAAGCCACCAGATTGCTGGTGGTGCCTCTAGGATTCAGCATGAAATTGAGGTGTTCTCCACATGTGTTTAGCTCTTCAGAAGCCTGCAAAAACAATGTCTTCTGGCTTACAGTCAGATTTTATTATTGAAGGTTTTTTTTAAAAAAAAAATCCTTTTTTTTGGGGGGAGCTCAATGAAAATATCTTTATTTTAGTGCTGCCACTACATACTGGGTTCCATGCAAGCCATGAACAGTAGTAGTTCTCCGCACAGATGGCTTGGTTAGAACTTCAAGACAAGACAATAGCCAGTGCATTTTAAAATGAAACTGAAAACAACTGAGTAATAGGCCTTGTCAACTCCTTTAAGACTTTCCATCAAAGACTTAAGGATGATCAAAGAGCCAGCAAGGGAGGCAAAGGTGTAGGTGTGTAAGGGGAGCAGCAGGAAGCCTGTCGCTTTATTACAGATGAGGTGAAATGAATCCTGAGCTTTTCTTTCATGTTTCATTAGGCATTTGTCTCAGCCACAAAGCTTAGTCCAGCTCAAGAAAGTCCACAAGTAACCTAGCCATTAACTGGAAGATTTGGGAGGCAGTTTTTATTAGTCTCCATGTAAGATGCTTTATCCACCAAAGGTTGGAGTGGTGAAAGATGCAGCTGCAGAGGCTAGGCCTGACGTGGTGCCTGCTCTAGCCAGATGTGCAAGTTTCTGCCAGTTGTTTGTTTCATTTAATTCTCTGGTACTGAAGAGTTAAATGGTATAATGGTCTTTGGGTAATAATTGAAGACTGGGGAACATTAGTTTAAAGCTTACTCTTTTTAGGTACTTTGACATTTTCCTTCCATGTTCTTTGTGTTTTGAGGGCTTTACTGTGTGTAGATATACATATAAGCACACACACGTGTAGGAGTTTCCCCAAGTATGGTTGGTGTCCAGCCATGTGCAGCTGCATCCAGATGCAGTCAGCACCTCTGGCACTGCAGAGCCTGGCTCCCTGCTTGGCTCTGGAGCTGGGCGAGTTCCCAGGGCTAGTTCCCAGGGTTACAAAGGCACCCTGGCCTGTGTTACTGTAAATACTGTTGGGAACTGAGAATAACTGTGGCAATCACCTGTGAACTCTGCTGTGATGTAAAGCAGGTAGTCGTCCTGTTGTGGCTTCAACTGGCTCCTTTTATTATGAAAAGTCAGGATAGTGAAAATTGTTAGTATTACAGTAAACTCTATTTTTATATATAGTGTACTATAGAAATGTATGCAGATGGATGCACGCAAATATATATATATTTTTAATCTGGTACTTACACACTGGTCTTTGCATAACATCCCAAACCTGGGCTTTCTAAATGTTGGGCGGGAGCCACCAGGACGTGGCCTGGGCAGGACCCTGAGCTCTGGTCCTGTGGCTGCCCCTGCTGGAACCAGCCCTGGTTCTGGGGAGGCTGGAGCTTGTGGGCTCCCTTCAGTGCCCCGGGCAGTGCCTGTCTCAGCTTCTCAGGTGGGCTGCAAAGTCAATGGGCCTCTGGATTTGCACAGCACATTTGGTAGATGTGAATTGCCAGTTAGCTGAAAAATCCTGTTTCCTTTCTGTGGGCCAAGCTGCTCTGTAGCTTCCCCATCCTGCTTCCAGTGTGACACTGCAACCCCTTCTTACTGTGCTGCCACAGACGTGCTGACATTGCTCTGCCTGGGCTTGTTTTCAGATGCTGTAGCAGTTTGCTAGTTGCATGTTATTTAACTTACATTTGTAAGCATTTTCATCCAGAAAATGATAGTTTAAAAAATAAATCTAACCCCATTTTCAGTACTGCAGGTTCATAGCCTACAGAAGGAGCAGAGTTCCTAAAACATTGGCTGTGCTTCTGTAGTGGTAAAAAGGGGTTTTTTATGTGTTTAAAAGAAGCATCATCAGCTCTGACAGACATGGTGCACTGCAGTTTAAATAATTGATTCTGCTTCTGTGGATATTTCTGTCAATTTTCTTTTTCAGAAATAATGAAATTAATATAATAGATGCAACTTCAGAGAGCAATAGGGAAGCACCACATTGACCACAGGTCTTTGCATCCACTCAACAGCCTGTGTAATGCTGTTACATTTCCTGGGAAACAAAGGGGCCATGCACATTGATCTGTAGTATCTTTCCTGTAGTCTGCTGCTTCCTGTTAAATGCTAGGTAATCAAAGAAAAACACGAGTGGTATGCAGAGAAATAATCATTGGTTCACTTACAGGGGATGTATTGAAGTATGTTGAAAGTCATTACGGATTCTGAAATTGTAATGCTGATGTTTCTGGACAGCTGCAGGAATGAGTAGCTTTGTGGTGGTAGATGATAAATGAGCTTCTGGCAGCACGGGCTGTGGCTCAGGCTGCCTGCAGATCTGCACAAGGGAACCAGGCTCCTCTTTAAGCCTTTTGTTTCTCTGTATGTATGTAAGCACTTGCAGTGTGCCAGCTACAGGGAGGTGCCTGCAGCGGGTGGTCATACAAGGGGCATACTTCAGCTGCAAACTGCTCTCACAGCACTCATCCTGAACTGGGGATTGAAAACCTGCCGATTTGAGGATGAGAAATGATTATTCTATAAAGCAATGTGAAAAGCAGAATAAAGTCTGTCACTGTACCACTTCTGTGGTGCAGCCCTGTACTGCTCCATGCCTACAGAGCTTACACTTTGAGCTGTCTGCAGTTATAATGTTCTTAAGTACACACGAAGGACATATACCCAGCAGAAATATTCTTCATATTTTAAAGGATGAAGTCCTAACTCCCTGCTCTTAGGATAAATTGCAATGGGGCTAATTTGGCGTGTTCATTTTTGTATTCAATTTGATGTAGGTTGTTGGATTTTTTACTTCACTGCATTGTCCTTGCACTGAGCTGTTGCTAGCTGTTGTAGGACAGTAGTAACACTATAGCTTGCAAAGGGACACGTGATATTTAAACACTTGTTTTAAGTTACATGTCCATTTTAGTTTTACTCAACAGCCTTTGTTTTCTGTGATTTTTCAGTCAAGTGATCTCAAATGCCAGGCAAGAATACTTGTAGGATTGAGGTGCCTGTGGTACCTGGGTGCACACTGGCATGGGGACTCGGGCAGAAAGTGCCCTTCTGTCTCTGAAGCTTCTGTGCTTTTTCCCTGTAAGTGATATGATTCTGCTTACACTGTGGGGAAGCAGTCACACAAAGGATAGCAGCCTAACTTGGTTAATTCACAGCAATCATGAAACCTTACCTATAGCGTTAGTGTTTCCAGATTTATGACTCTCATAAACATCACTTTATTTGCAGATGATACACCAGCAAAAAAAGGGAAAGGTAGCTGCTTCTGGCCACAGTAGACATATGTGAGAACTTCTAATGGAGAGTAAGTTTGTCCAGCCATATTGTTGGACAAGACATTTTTAAACACTTCAGTTCTCAGATTACATTAACATGCTGGACCTTTGCCCCACAGAAGATTAAACACAGTTCTGGAAACTTTAATGTCTTCAAATTGGATTATATACAATTGGCTGCTGCTATCAGCAACACACTTTCACTTCCTTCTTTGGAAAACCTCAATTCCCATGTTGCATATATGGGTTGGTTTTGTTTTCCTGGCTCTAAATTTGAGCTGCAAATAGTAGTGAAGCTTGTTAATAAACATCTGATCTTCATGTAACTCTGGGAATAAATGTAATTTAAATAATGGACTCTACCTCTGACAAACCCAAAACCACATCACTGCAATGTTTTAATATGAAATCAGTTCCTCTGGCAAGATACCACTGTGGAAAACAACACTGATTAGATGTTCAGAGGATAATAAATTCTAAACTCTTTGTTGTCATGAGGGTGATTTCTTGATAAAGAATTTTCCCTCCCCCTGCCCCCAGGGTTGAGGGCTGTGGGATTTGCAGCCCCTTTGGAAAGCCTGGTAAAAGGCTGGGGTGCCTAAATACAAGGCATATGGGATTGGTGTGAACTCTGTATCATAAGACATACTGGTCAAGAGTCTTTGAACAGCAGGGCTGTTAACATTTAGATGCTATTTACTGGAGTTAATCTACCTGCTGGGAGATTTTTAAGATTATTTTTTCAAAGAACATCTTTCACTGCACAGTGTGTTGCTACAGAACTGAAAATAGAGCACTTCTTGAAAAGGCAGCTTCTTCAAGTCTCCCCTTGTTACTCTTGCAGATTGCTCTAGGGGTACAGGCCCCAACTTTGTAAGCATAAATTGTGTTTTATTTAATAAAGCTTTGTTGTCTCTGCACAGAAATTAAGCTTTACTTCTGCACAGTCATCTCAAATTAATAAAGCTAACTGTGCTTCCTAGTCTGGCTCTTTCCTCATGGCTTTTAGGTTCATGTTGGGGTGGCTTTGCTTCCTAGATGTTGCTTTTCTTACAGATTTAAAGGCTCTTTGAGATACTGGGATTATATTTTGATTTGGAAAGGATGTTCTGAGTGTTTGGGCATGCTGCTGTGCTGAATGCTGCCTAAATTATGACAGAACCCTTGGATGCAAAGGGGAGCCTCCTGAAGGAAGGAAAAATGAAAGGAAGTTTGTGCATGTGCCTTGCACGCAGACCAACCTGAATTCAGCTAGGTTTCTAGTATGCCAAATAGAGAAGTGTTCAGTGTTCTCCTAAAGCCCTTGTTTTTCTGATCTCTTTTCATGTTTGAAGCAACCTTTTGGTCACTTTGCCATGTGGTGTCTGGAAGAGGTCTGAGAAAAAACTCTTTATCAGTTGGTTGGTTTTCTGAACGATCAGTTACCTGCTTAGATTTGCAGCCCGACTGTTAGAGGGGTGGGACAATGTTAGAGGGGTGGGACAATGTTAGAGGGGTGGGACAATGTTAGCAACCTGTGTGCTGGGGACAGGCTGTATGGGCTTGCCAGCTCACAGCTGTGCAACACCTCTAGACCCAGCAGAACTCTACTTGGGTATCTAATTTATCCAAGCCCCAAGTGAGGAAAACGTTTTATTTCTAAGAGCAGCATTAAACATGTATTTAAGTGCTTTCTTGTGTAAATGGTTCATAAAAATATTTGGAACACAGTGTATCAAGAGAGAAAAGTTTAGTGATATTCTTTGAAGTTCCTAGTCCTTCCTTCTGAATGCTGCCTTTTCATGGGTGAGCAGTGCCAGTCATGTCAGCAAAGCTATTAAATGGTATATCCAAAAGAAAGGTTTAATTTGAACTGTATTTTCAGCTTGTGTAAGTTTTTGTTCCTATGACTAATACCAACTGAATGATGTTTATTTCTGGCCTACTTACCCATGCAGCTCTGCAGAAACCTCTGGAGTTGGGCTGTTCTACTTTTAGCTCCATGGTTCAGACAGGCTACTGGGAGGCAGGTTTTCTGAATTGAATCCCCATGTGAATGTAGCTGCCAGGAGCACTCCAGGTTTCCTGAGAGCTTCTGCCTTAGTAGCACACCTCTTTTTAGACTGAAGCGTGTCCCCCAGAGCAGTGATCAGCAGCACAGTGCTGAGCTGGTGGACATGGTGGGTCAGAACAGCTCTGCTGCACCAGAGCAGCACAGCCAGGCCAGTACCTGTGGCAGTGACCCGTGCTGTGCCAGGGCAGGTGTGCAGGAGGGAGACAAGCATCCCTCTACACAGGGCTGCCTGCAGATCCTGAACACATCTTGCTTTGCTTGTGTTGCACTAATTAACGTGGGACACAGCTGCACGTCTGATAAATGATGCTCCAGCCAGAAAAGACATGATGACAGAGCTCGTAGCCACATGTCCATCAGACTGCTCCTCATTTCTAGGAGGAGCCCAGTCTCTTCATTAGTTTCTGGTCTGTGATATTCACATTAGAATTTCCCACAGCTTGCTTTGTCAAGGCCATTTGTTTGGGACATGAGGCAAAGGGCTGTGTAACAAAAGCAAGTGCTGAACTGCTACCCACTGGGTCCCTTTAGCTCTGGGGTTTTTTCAGGAATGTGTTCTCCCTGGTGGCTTGGCAGATCTCTGGGCAAAGCCAGGCTCCACTAATGAGGGGCAACTTGGGCTGAGATGATGTGCTGAGCAGAATTTACAAGTGGGAGGCTAAAATTTACATAAATGGTACTTTGTTACTTTTTTTCTGTTAGTTCTGTATTAAGTAACTTTCATGGTAGGGTGGGTGCTTTGGGACTTGCTCCCTGAGCAGTGCTGGAAGGGGAGCAGGCTGAGGCAGGTCTCTGGGTGTTGAGGCACTGCAGCAGCAGGAAGGAGGCCCAAGGCTGCGTGGTGCTCGATGATCAGGGCTTTCCCTGGAGCCAGAGCGGGCTGGGTGTCAAAGCCAGGCATCCTGGAATCCTGTCAGTGCTCCAAGAAGTGACTTTTACATCGAGTTTACGCAGAATTTGAAGGGATTATTTTGTTTGACAATCAATGTAATGGCTCAAATATAATTTCCAGGTTTGTTTCTGTGGGAGGCTGTTGGGTACAATAGTTCTGTTACCTATTTTTTTTTGCCTGTTATGTTTAGATGCTTTGGCCTTACCTACCAAATGGAGTCCTGAGGCTGGGGTCCAAAGTGCTCTGCAGTGCTAGGTTTCAGTCTATCCTCAAGCAAGGGTAAATACTTCTTTTTAATGAAGCTGCACTTTGGAATATAAATGAATTTGTTGGTCCTTCACTGAACTGAATGTGTGGAGTGTGACAGCATCAGCCTGTGCTGAACAGGATTCCCTTTCTTCTGGGGCTGCCAGTTCATACAAAGAAACTGTGACAAGCAGCAATTACTCACTGAGCAATATCTAGCACAGTGTCTTAAATATTTAATATATTATTCTGCATGCCTTCCCTCAGCATTGAAAAGATGCAGTACCTTGCTGTCTCCAGCACTGCGGGTTTGCCAGAGCTCTGAAGTGGCTCGAGTTGTCGTTTGCAGACAACATCTTTGTACTCGGGTGCTCCAAGTGAATTTCACTTCTCTAGCCAAAAGACTGTATTTTTAAACGATCTTTATTTGGGATCAAGCTGTGGATTTGCTTCGACTGCAATTATTTAATCTGCCACCATTGTGTATTTTCATGCCAGAAGAGCATCTTGGCTTTTCTCAAACTGGGATTTTTTTTTTTCTTGCTGTTTGCAGAAGGTCTGCTGTGATCCGTAGTTATTTGTAGCCCCTGTCAGCAATAGGGTGGGTAGTACTGTGCTCTGATTTATCCTCTGGTTAACAGATAATGAAGCAGTTGCAGCCATCTGCACAGATGGGAATGGACTGCTCCTATCCCAATTTAGCATTATTCAGGAGAACTGGGCCTGTAGGGCTGGAAGTTTCCCTCAGGGCCCTGCGGAGGGGAGGCAGCCGTGCTGAGCTAGAGGGTGGGGACTCAGAAGATAATCCACTCAGCCTATAAAGAACCTCCATAGAGCTGTGCTCTGTCTAGAGGTTTCACAAATACTCTGTAAAAGGCTTCTAGCACAGACATGGTGCTGGACTGCTAGAATTAGTACATTCTGTTTATCCAGCATATAGTTCCTGTGTGGCTCTGTTACACTGGTGCTTACTGCAATCACTTTGACATCTAATTGTCTTGATTATTTTTATTGTCGCTGTTCCATACAGGGTGAAAGAATAGTTTAAATCAAAGCGTCTGTTTGCGGTCCTGTCTCCCAGATCAGTAACACTCCTTGTCTATTATCACAGCTGAGGAAAGCAAGACTTCAGATTGTCAGTTCTTTAAAATATTAATTATCTTTTCTGTGTCCATATATTGTAAGGAACTCCATCTCATGCAGTTTCAGAAATTATCTTCACTAAGAGTGATTTTGTATTTATGAAAAACAGTTTCTTTCATCACAAAAAAAGCAAAATGTAACAGAACTTTTGTCATTTCTCCAGGTACCAAGAACCTCTTTGTGTCTCTCACTTAAATCTGCTAAAACATTTTGGAATATGATCTTCTAATACCCAATTTCTAGGAATCCTGTACCATCAGGTTGGCTCACTACACAACTTCCATGACTGATACATATACACGGTGTGAATAACAGGTGTTATAGCCCATGGCCTACTGAATAAGACAGCAAATGTCTGAGTCCTAGACCTGTGATTTCTTGGGAATATTTTTATTTTCTCCTGAATAACCTCCTGCAGGAGTGGGCTGTTTATCATTTCTGTGCTAGCTGGTGAAAGTAGGTGCCAGCTCTCCGTAAGTTTGTAATTCAGGAGCTGTGTGTAAGCATATTTTGTATCGTTCTTTTAGCCTTGAAAGAGGTTGTTCCTACCAACAATTACACCCATTCTTCCAGTTTCACGCTGACCATGTTAGTGCCAAATAATCCAGCTGGGTATAGCCCTGTGTGCCAGGTTTAGTTCCAGTTCATGCAGTGATTCCTCTGCCTTTTCTGTAAGATGTCAAGAATTTTCATGACGAAGAGATGTCATTGAAGTGACTCATCAGTGAAACTGGTGCAGATTTCCTCAGCTCCCTACCTAGAAGGCCCTTGCAAACTCCATGGAAACAAACTCGAGACACCAAACAACCTGCAGGGTGGTTTGGGGCACTTTTCCCTGATAATGCAGGGTAGTTCTGCAGTTTATTTTCTCCTGTTTAGTGGTGTATTAATCTTTTAGCTCAGTTTTCAGCCATGTTGTTGGGCATAGTTCTACAGTTAATAGTAGTTCATTGGGGTTTTTTTAATTCCTTGTGTATGTACAAAGTGGCAATTGTATGTATATAGACAATCCTATTATAGCTTTAATAGGCTATTTTCAATAACTTTAGCATTATATATTATATGGATTTATTTCTGGGCTACAAATGTCCTGAGTCAGTGCCTGTTAGGAATAAACAAACAGGATTGTTGGACCTTCCTGCTTGCTTTCTTTAGAGCAGTGCAATTTCTTTTTTCCTCTTCAGTTAACTTGTTCAAAAAAGAAGTAAACAAACCTTGCTTTGAAGTAACCTGAAACAGATACATTTTTATTTCTCCTGAAATAGACATTCCTGAAATTACTTTGGGTAGAATGTGATTGTTTTGTTTGCTGTAGCTTAAGGATGCTGTGCTCAGGATTTGGGTTATTTTCCTTTTAAATTTACTGTCCATCTTTAAGTGGTGTTTGGAAGGAAACCAAAAGATTGAAATGGGATTTTAGATGTAAAGAAAGAAGGGGAGTGCTGATGTTATGATACTAAAATGAGTCTGTAAATTCCATAAAAATTAACTAACTTTCTGTACCTCAAATCCAGATCCTTCAAACATTTCTCCTCTCTCTGTTGCCACTCTTCTTGGCCATTAAAATTTGTTTTTCATGCTGTCACTCTACTGCTGAGCTTTTCCACACCAGCAAGTTGTATCTGTGGGTGGTGCCCAGGTTCAAAGGCTGGGAAATTGCTTCTTCAGGGCTCATGAACCTTCTTGGTGTGTGCCTTGGTCTCTGCTTTGCTTCTCAGCAGTGACCTGGTGTGTCTGTCATCCAGGGAGGTTGCTTCCCTTTCACCTCATGTAGCTTTGCCTATGTTTGGCACTTTGCATATCTGATCTTTGCATAAGAAAACCAGGAGTAAGTTTTTCTCCATAGGGCTGGTTTGATGCTGTAAGAGGTGACTTGTTTCTGGCCCTGGCAGAGGGCTCCTCAGTGCCGAAGCCACCGCGGCGCGTCCCGGTGCCGCAGGCTGCCCGGCAGGGACACAGCCCCATGAAGGCAGTGACACTTTGGAAGCCCTGCCACCCCCACGGTGGCTGTGGGGCTCACTGGCACATGGGCAGCTGTTGCAGCTCTGTGCTGCCAGCTACCACGGTGATGAGCTCTGTGGCTTTTTGTGTGTAGGGTTTTTAACCACAGTGACCAAGTACACCAACAGTTCCTAAGGGCAGGCTGAGCTGCTGTCAGCAGCAGCAGGGAAATTTCTAGAAGACCATCTCAGTAAAACCAGAACCTTTCAGCCCAGGACAGCCCAGATGGGTATATTTGCAGTAGGAACTGTGCTTTTTCTGAGGTATTTAAAAATACACGCATCTCCTGACTGAAGCTTTTGATTGTGGGGAGCCTACCTTAGATGTCTGTCTTCAGAAAGAGAAACGAGGTGGCTTTAATGAAGCTGCAATCCTGCTACTTGTGATTGTCTGAGGAGTCCCTGAGGTCACAACGTGCTCAATGTCACTTGGTGGCACAATCAAGGTTGTGCTGGGTGGAGGCTAATCAGTGCTGCCTTGTGGCTCATTTCCATCTCTTCTTTATGCACGACATCTTGCCACTGCACAAAGATGGAGGCTGGGAAATATTTATTTATAGTAAGAAGGGTAAAACTGTTAAGAGAAGTTGTGGGTTGTTGTTTTTTTTTTAATCTGAGTTAAAAGCAAGGCAAAAAGTCACGCTCAGCAAGCAGGTTGGCATTTCCATAGCACACTGTGTTAAGCAGTAAACTTAATTATAAGTAAATTACGTTCACCCTTTACAATTGTTAAACAAACAAGGAGCCACAAAGCCAACACATGTAAGCCACCTCCCTTGAAATTCATCACTATTGACAAATCCTGAACTCTGGAAGCAAACAAATTAGGAGGTGGAATAAGCTCCTAAAAGCTGTTTGAAAGCTTTAGTACTTTAGTTGAAAGCTCTTTAGACGATATGATTTGTTTCCATTCTTGTGCAGCTAGTTTTTGCACATGCGGTGTTTACAGCTCTTCCCTTCACACAGCCCTGTTTATTTTGGTAAACATACTAGTAATCTTGGAATTAAAAGTGAAGTTTTCACATTGATTTACAAATACCTCCTGTAAATAAAATCAATGCACTTCTAATGCTAATTTAATGTCCCTCCGTAGACCATACACATTTATGACTATATGAGCAAAGGTTGATCTGTGGCAGTTTGTGTAAGGGATATACATGGAAAAGTGCAAATAACTGTTTAAAAAATATTCCTAACGTGATGATGGAGTGTTCAGTAGGAAGCTTTGGCTAATGTTTTATTATACCCTGTGGAAAAACTGTTTTCACCCCAAAACTTTATATCGTATGTGTGTTTATAATAAACCTAAGTCGTGCTCATGGAGAGCAAGTCTAATCAGTAAAATCCACACTGCATGTTAAAATATTGCTGCTTAAACATAAGTGTAGTTATAATTTGGTACTTACAGCATCTCAGCTAAACTTCCTGCTGCAATAGTTCTTCAGGATGACTCTGTAGTTTCTTTTTTGGGTAGGGAACACAAAGGAACTGAATGTAAGGATGATTGTGCTGTTAGTGAAGAAATGGAGTGATCTGAAGCCCAGTGTGAGGAAAGCCAGCCAGAGGGTAGAATGGAACTTCATGAGACTCTCCAGAAGAATTTTGCCCAGCTCCCTGTCCCTGCAGCTGTGCTGGTTTTGTTCAGAGCCTCCACTAAGGGTGAAAGCATTGTGGGCAGGAATACAGGCTTGTAACCTGCACAGTGCTGCTCTCTTGGGATCATGATTTGCTTCATGTGCACTACTCGGGTGCTGCTCTTTGCCAGTGAGCCTCCTGGTGAGGACACCTTGCATCTTGAAATGACAGCCACACCTGAACTGAGCATCAGCTTTCACTTCACAATTTGCTGAAAGGTGATTTATGCTTGGGGACAAATTGCAGCAGCCATGATCAGAGAGAAATGCAGATGTGTGTGCTGTGGAGCAGGCAGCACCTCCAGGAGGGCTGTTTGCACTGCCTGAGGTTTTCAGACATCCACAGAGCAAAGGTTCCTAACTGCCCAAGGCAGGCTCTGATACTTGCATGTGCTGGTGGACTCCAGGGTCCTCACTGCTACGGATGAACTGAGCTGAGGTTTCACTGACCACATTTTGACTAGTTCAGAAAAATGTTTCTCTAATTCCCTTTTCTCTAGTGTCTGGGAAGTGGCTGTTGGGGTTTTTGGTTGGGGTTGCTGGGTTTTTTTACATCTGTGTTTAATGGCATGCTAAGTGTTATAAAATGTCAGTAAAAAAGAAGAAAATGTAAAGTCATTAAGCATTTGACATTTAAGGACATGGTATTCTTAATAGTTTTAATACTTTATAATTTTATTCTTTTGCTATTATCTCAGGACTTCATTGGAAACAGGAAGCAGCATCTCAACTGATCCACTCAGGTACTGTAGTAATACAGATGTTAATTTTAAGTTTGAAGTAATAGAAATTAACTCCATGCTGTATCAGCTGAACATCACATAACTGTATCTTACAATGCATGGCCAGGAAAGGCCTTGACCAAATAGCTGGATCTTTCTGTTTGAGAGGGGTTGGTTCACTCAGTACCAGGATTTCAGTTCTAGCTTCAAACAGTGTGTTCATTCTCAGAGAAATGTGATGGAGAGAGAAGGGGAGGTGAAGTCATGCACACACATGGGCAAACCATCCCTCTCTCTATAACCTGGATTGGGCTGAAAACATGTGACTGTTCCTGGCAGTTTTTTACTGCTCTGAGTGAACAATACTGATTGTGTCAAAGTCATTCATGTTTTCCGTTGCTCAGCATTTTGATAAAAGCACATGTACAAACTTCAGAGAGTGCTGTCAGATGAGTCAGGGCAGCAACTGAGATTTTACTTTGATCACACAATTTAGGAAAAAAAATGCTTAGCACTGTTAACACTGCATATCAAATGGGCACCTTGCATCTTTTATTCTCACAGTTGCACATTAAAGAGTGCATCAAAGTCACAGACTTCCTTTGATTAGGTGGGGGCAGAGTCCCTTCCCATCAAACTGACAGTTGTTTTGGTAAAAGGTTTCCCTTGGAGATGTTCTGGATTGAGAGTGTGACTTCTCCCCACCTTGTGTAGCTTTAAGCTTGCTTGAACAAAACATTAGTGGGAACTGTTCTTTTTAACCTTATGCAAATCAGGGGCTTTCTCTATTATTAATCTTCCGTTATTTTCTAGTGTATGTTCTTCTGAAAGTAAAGTCTTATTATCATTTCCTAAAAACACTTCCCCCCCACCCAGTGCTGTAATATTAGCTTTGTTTTCAGCTCAGCAACACTGGACACTGTTCAGTCATGACTGTAGTTTTGTTCCCATCTCCCAGTTTGCCTGGAACACTGTTTCTTTGTATGGTAGGACAATGCAGGAAACAGTGTTAACTTCCCCCCACCCTCCTTTTCTGCAAACTTATTTTAGCAAAAGCTTCATCATGTAGCTAGTTTATGCTTTGCCATTCTCTGGGATAAGGTTCCTAGAACCAGGTATTGCTGCCATGTTTATTCCAGGCTAGATAATCTTTGTTAAAATAGAAGATTGTATTGCAGTGCTTTTCTGGTGGAATTTTTTCCAAGGGAGAATATCAGTGAGAAAGATGGGGAAGAATAAGCTAGATAAAAGAAGTGGTGAAATCTTAACATTTGGTGGGAAAAGGAATAGGGAGTGTTCTTTGAATAGGTTGAGTTGCACTGAATAGACGTGTTTTCTAGAAGCTGCAGCGACTGGACCATTTTAAATTCCTTGCTTTAAACTATTCTCAATAAAATGAGACCATGTGATTTAACATCCCAGTGTGGCCACTGCCCGTGCTGCCTGGGCACACCCAGGATGTGTGAAGTTCAGTGGCACGGGCTCTCATTAGTATGCACTCAGTGGGGAGCCCTTTCTTAAGCCTCCAACAGAGAGATGCAGACTGGCATGGAATCCCTGATTGCACTTCTTTATATTTCAAACAATAGGTTTATAAGAGCTTATACTCCACTTTCTTTTTTTTGGGGGGGAAAGCTGTAAGTTATCAGAGATTTTGAGACTTTCCTCTTCATCCCATTCACTTTTATAAAACCTTTCTGCTCAGGCATTTCCTAAAATGATTCAAACAGATAATCCCGGGAATAGCTGTAATTTTTTTTCCAGAACTGTCTTTATAAAAAGTTATTTGCAAATAAATGCACTTGTAATGTAGCAAGTGCTTTTGAAATTTGAGAATTGAGGTGAAACTAGATATGGGAATTACCAGATAAGGATGCAAAAATGTTGCTCTTGAACTACAAACAAAATAATTTTATGATGCTTAAAAACTCTAGATTAAAACAATCACAGAGGAGACATTAAATAAACATCCAGATTATAAAGGCTAAACTAGTGATTTTTTTCCTAGGGTTAAATAATTACTTAAGAAAGTACAATGAAAGATAGAAGACTTATTGTTACTGAGTGTGATCTTGTGAACCTGTTGAACAAATTTGCATTTGAATGACCCATAAAATTGAATGTACCTATTAATATGAACCTGTCAAGTGTCCTGTCAAGCAATTAGTATTTTCTAGTCAGGCTACTTTTCATAGAATCATAGAATCCCAGAATGGTTTGGGTTGGAAGGGACCTTAAAGATCATCCAGATCCAACCCCCTGCATGGGCAGGGACACCTCCCACCAGCCCAGGTTGCTCCAAGCCCCATCCAACCTGCCCTTCAACACTGCCAGGGATGGGGCAGCCACAGCTTCCCTGGGCAACCTGGGCCAGGGTCTCACCACCCTCACAGTGAAGAATTTCTTCCTAGTATCTAACCTAAATCACCCCTCTTTCAGTTTAAAACCATTACCCCTTGTCCTCTCACTATACAACCTGGTAAAAAGTCCCTCCCCAGCTTTCCTGGAGCCCCTTCAGGCACTGGAAGGTGCTCTAAGGTCTCCCTGGAGCCTTCTCTTCTCCAGACTCAACACCCCAACTCTCTCAGCCTGGCTCCAGAGCAGAGCTGCCCCAGCCCTTGGATCATCTTTGTGGCCTCCTCTGGACTCGCTCCAAGAGCTCTATGTCATTCCTGTGTTAAGGGCTCCAGAACTGGACACAGTTCTCCAGGTGGGGGCTCATGAGTGCAGAGTAGAGGGGCAGAATCACCTCCCTTGACCTGCTGGCCCTGCTGCTTTCGGTGCAGCCCCAGACACTTGGCCTTCTGGGCTGCTTGTGCACATTGCCAGCTCATGCTGAGCTTTTCCAAGTTCCTGTCTCCATCAACAAGGTAAGTTTGCCCTTGAATCACCACTCTTCTAGTTCTCACCTGCTCTGGATCATTGTCACCCATGCTTCTGATTTTGTTAAATTTCAGTTGTATGTAGATTGCCCACCAGACAGATCCATTTGTTTCCCCTGGATTTATTTACACAGCACTTGGAGTCTGTGAGATTAGAGAATAAGGGCTAATGTGAAATTTCCTTATGCCCATTATAAAGAGAATAATATGTACAAACTGGCATGCTATATATGTGTGTGTGTGTACATTTTGTTTTGCACAATTTATTTCACAGTCTGCACAGTATTTGTTTTGGATACCTTGAGCTGGACTTTCAGCTGATACCTGAAAATATATAGTTTCTTAATATCTAAATCCTAATGTGAGCCTTCTGGAGTGTTTTATTACCAGATGTTTCAAATGATCCAGCAATTTAAATGTTTAAGCTTTGCAGTTATTTGTGGCGTATTTGTCATCTTCTGTAACTAATTGATCAACTAGTGTTTAGAGTTGAGAGAACAGACATGCAGAAAATATATTTAGCATTAAGAGAACAGCAAATTTCTTACTATTCTACTTTATGAAATGTTGGCTTGGAGGCTTAATAACCAGAAATGAAGGATAGTATCAAATGATGATTAATATTCATCTGTGGGGGAGTGCATAAATCTGAGAGCTGTTTGAAGCAAAATAACTTTGTTTTACGTTACTGGAGCATTTCTTGGCAGCAGAGCTTCCCTTCAAGTAAGGAGCAGGAGGAAAGGGCTTAATTTTATGTCCCTGATTCTCTGGGCATCTCTGTAGAGCTTGTCACCAGCATGCCTGGCTGTCACAATGGTGCAGCAGAGCCTGAGAGCTCTGTATGAACACAGCTCTTCCATTCTCCCTGATTGGGAAGGGATGGTTGCTGAAGTAGTACCCAGAAATGCCCAAGAGGGCCAGGAAGAGGGATCTGGTTTGCCAGAGTCTTGACTATGAAAGTATTCCTTATTCTTTGTAGGAGCAGCCCAGGACGTTTTCCCACCAACTTGCATGTGGAAACTCTTTGGTTTCCAGTATCAGGAAAGGGACCTGACGTGCAGGAGCTCTGTGTGCTGCTGTGTTCTGGGAGCAGGGAGGCCTTAGAGCCTCCCAGGAACTAGGTCAGCATCTATTTGGTTGCACAAAGTCTTGCTTTGTACACCTTAGGTGTGTTTCTTGTATGATCCCCACTTTTTAATGTGGTGTCCATCAGGGTGTCATGGAATTAGTATAGGAACCAGGCTATGCTGGTCCCATGATATTCCTGAGCTCCAGATCACTATCATGAAGTTTTTTGTGTGGCTATTGAAGTATTTAATGCTGGAGTGAATGGAATGCTGCTGGAATGAAAGACTCATGGAGAACTGTTTTCTTACTGCAGGGTTATGGTTTCTGTGCTCTGTGTAAGTAGGTGGGTGCTCTGTTTTTCTGGGCAAGTGAAATGTTTTTCAGGAGTGTTCCTGGTATATCGCTGTAGGGGTGTAAGTATACTAAATAACAGTAGTTCAATTTATGTACTTTATGAAGGGTTAAAGATGACGTAGTCAATTTGCCTGGTGTCCCCAACCCCAACATTTGAAATCAGTACACTAGGACCTCCAGCTGGCACTGCCTTCATGCTGGGGTGATTGTTACAACACGCTCCCTCATCAGTGGTTGTTTTGCTTCAGCCTCCGAGCTTCGTGGATTGACAAGACAACCATCCCTAAAAAAGGAGGTGTTGCACTGGATGATTTTCACTTTGCCCTTTTTTAGTGGCTGTTTCTGAAAGACTTGTCAGAGCCTTCAGTGCAGCACTGCTGCCAGAGCTGCCTCTGCACAGCAAAACTCAGAGTGACTAGAAGTTTTCAGCTAACTACTCACTTAGATACCAGCGCTGAAGCTGCAGCACATCCAAAAATCCCTACTGCTGTTAGGCCTGGGAATTGGAAGTCCAAGGTTTTGCTGAATGCCTTTCTGAAAGGACAAGTTTTAGATCCAGGGTGAGCGTGAGATGAAGCTTAATTTTCTTTGTTGTTTTCCTCTGGAAGACAAGTAAAAATGAGGCGGGTGCTGAGAGCACGGTGCTTTTCATTTGCAAAAGTCCTAATTAGCATTTTCTCTGCATGCAGTGCAGTATAATCAGCATTGGTTGCTGTCAGAAAATTCATGGGTACATAGCTTCTCCTCACTGAAAGTCCAGTATTTAGAAGTAATAAAGGTGAAAAATAGGGTGGTGGTTTTTTTTTTTTGCTTTATTTTTTTTGCACAGTTTATGACATAGAGAAAGAAATTGCTTTGCAATGTAAAGAGTCAAAGGGTAAGTTTTCAGAAAAGTCTCAATTAATGATCAAGTCTATGGATGCTGCCTCTTGAGCTTGTTTCAGCATGGCTTTCCCTTTTTTCCTTGATCCTGGGAATGGGGTTATGGGGCAAGGCATTCCATGCTGCTGCTTCTAGTTTTCTTTCTTTTTTATTCTTCTTTTTTTTTCTTCTTTTTTTTTTTTTTTTTCCTAAGGAATCTCCAGAAATTCAGACAGAGGGATGTTCCAAGAGGGAAAACTCAAATATTTGCCTGTTCTTGGAAATAAAGGGGGAAGGGGCTCCATGTTATCCTCGTGGCAGCCTTTGTAGGCAGCAGCACCAGGGGGGCAGAGAGGCTCGCCAGCAGGCACTGGGTCTCAAGGGCCTTTCATCCATCTCCTCTTCAGATAAAGCTATCCCTGGAAAACAGGGGCTGGAATGAGGAATGAAAAGCTGGGATGGAAAATTTGGATACGAAAATCTATATATCCTTAGCCAAGATGGCATAATTGTCTTGAAAATTGCCAAGCTAATGAAGCCCAAGGGAGTGTGAATTCAGGAAGAAAAATAGGCTGAAACTTGCACAGTGTGTCATATTGTCAGGGGACTTGCTTCTCATGAGCAAGCAGGAGTGGTTTCTTTGCAGCTTGGATGCTGGTCTGACAGAGATCACCAGGAGTGGATACAGGCAATTAATTATTGTAAGGAGAATCCTTAAAAATACATTCATTTTTAAAAGGCCCAAATGAACTGCACCTCACATTGGGGCTTTCTTGTGCAAGTTTCTTCTTTCATCATCTATTTGTTCCCACCACTCACCCCACACTGGACAATATATTTTTAGGGGAATACCAGGCTTAAGTATTTTTATAATTTAATTTCAAGTGAACTTCCTTAAACTGGTTTTCTAAGAAGTTGCAAGGCCTTTATGTAACTGAATAGTGACAATGAGTAAAACTGGAAAGCAAAAGGATCCCTAAATATGGCTGATTATCCAGGCTCTGGGGGAACTAGGTATGTCTTCATGGAGAAGAGCCTCAAGTTAAGCTTTTGGGATTTGATTTTCTTTTCATATTTTGAAAACGGCGTTTACCATGTGTGGTAGTTTTGTGTGGTTTCTTTTGTAAAACCACCTGTCGGAGTGTCAGGACCTTTGCTTTCAAGTATTTCTTCAGATATTGGTACTGCTGTTGTTGCAGTTAAACTCCTGTGTTCCTGGTACCTCCGATACCATCACAAGCTGTCCTAAATGTTCACTATGAGTGATTTTCAACAGCTCGGCAGTATGAGAAACACCCAAATTGTAATTTCTGGGAAAGTAAACAGTGGGGAACTGGAGGTAGGAACTGGTGAGTCTCCACTAGGACACTGGTTATTATTTAAAACAACAACGTTTATAAAATGATGAAGGGGTGCTGAAGTCTTCTCTGGGTGGTGCCAGGAAGGTTTCCTGCGAGGCAGCCCTTCTTGTCGGAGCATCCAGCTGGGCTGTGGGAGCTCCTGCAGCCTGAGCCTGACCCCAGCACAGGGAGGGGAGAGGAAACAGGGGGAACCCGTGCGAGACCTGGGCCAGTGCCCTCGGGTCCCGCTCTCTGTGCCCTCGGGGTCCCGCTCTCTGTGCCCTCGGGTCCCGCTCTCTCTGCCCTCAGGTCCCGCTCTCTGTGCCCTCAGGTCCCGCTCTCTCTGTGCCCTCAGGTCCCGCTCTCTCTGTGCCCTCGGGTCCCGCTCTCTCTGTGCCCTCGGGTCCCGCTCTCTCTCTGCCCTCAGGTCCCGCTCTCTCTGCCCTCGGGTCCCGCTCTCTCTGTGCCCTCGGGTCCCGCTCTCTCTGCCCTCGGGTCCCGCTCTCTCAGCCCTCGGGTCCCGCTCTCTCTGCCCTCGGGTCCCGCTCTCTCTGCCCTCGGGTCCCGCTCTCTGTGCCCTCGGGTCCCGCTCTCTGTGCCCTCGGGTCCCGCTCTCTGTGCCCTCGGGTCCCGCTCTCTCTGTGCCCTCGGGTCCCGCTCTCTCTGTGCCCTCGGGTCCCGCTCTCTGTGCCCTCGGGTCCCGCTCTCTCTGTGCCCTCGGGTCCCGCTCTCTCTGTGCCCTCGGGTCCCGCTCTCTCTGTGCCCTCGGGTCCCGCTCTCTCTCAGCCCTCGGGTCCCGCTCTCTGTGCCCTCGGGTCCCGCTCTCTCTCAGCCCTCGGGTCCCGCTCTCTCTCAGCCTTCGGTCCCGCTCTCTCTCAGCCCTCAGGTCCCGCTCTCTCTCTGCCCTCGGGTCCCGCTCTCTGTGCCCTCGGGCCCCGCTCTGTCCCCGCCCTGTCCCCCCCCCGTCCCCTGCTCCCGGGGTGTCCCGGTCCCCGCTGCCCGGCAACGCCGGCGGGGCCCTGGCTGCGGGGGCCGCGCACCATGTGGCTGCGGTGATTAGTTTTCCTTCACACAGAGCTAACTGGCCAAGTGTGCTGGGAATAAGATAAGCATAATTTGGCTGGGGAGCGGGGAGGGTCTGCACTTCTGCCTGCCTTTTCCTTTTTTTTTTTTTTTTTTCCCCTCCCCTGTCATAAGGAGCCCACAGTTTTCATAGGTGCTGGCAGACAATGCAGCTGATGTGATTTACACAGGAGGGGCTGATTAACCGAGTTGTGTGCTGCTCTATTTAAAAAAAGGGAAAAAAAAAAAAAAAAAGGCTGCAGTTCCCATGTGATGGGATCATAGCAGTGCTGTGATTAGAGGGCAGTTGTTGTCAGATCCGATTGAGATAATTGCTTGCATTTTCCGAAGTTCTGTGAGCTTTAAGGATGCTTTCCAAAGGTCCTTCAAAAACCTTGGCTGGGAGATATACATGTTGTTTGACCAGAAGGCTTTTAGAATGGCCTAAAATAGCCAAAAGGAGAAGTGGGATTTCTGTGTAATAGCAGTGATCCCGGTAGTACTGGGGGCTTTTGGAAGGATAAACTGCAATCAGGATCAAAGAGCACACATGAATTCGTCTCCTTTGTGCGACTGCCTCTTTGTATTAAAGTAGGATACTGTAACTGTGCAGGTGCTGTGCCATGTGCATGACTAGCTGCATGTGTCGGTGGCAATTAGAAACACTTCTGCTGCAGCAATAAGGAGAGAGGAGTGTGTTGGACTGGATTGGAGTCATTCAAATCATAACAAAAAAAGTCTTGTGTTGTTCAAACCTAGCTGCAGACTGCAGTTGCTGCAGCAGAAGTATTGGAAAATGCTGAAGTTAAAGGCCTTCTGCTTGGATTACTGGCAGTTTTTATGTCTCCAGCCTCTTCACGGTTTCTATAAAAGGTAAGAAAACATTAACTCTGAAATGCTTTTCAGAACTGCACATGATGCCACCAGTGCTTTTACTTGCTGTTCTACTCTGTTGCTGAAAGGCAACTATGCAGGGGAAAGGGAGTGGTGGAGAATTAATGAGAACTTGTGACAAAGATTGTAAAGTTGTTCTTTTTTATTGCATTAATTATCAGCCACTTTTGTCTCTCTGCATGCAGATGTGAAAGGTGATGCTGCTGCTTGACTTTAACGTTTACTTTAAGTCACATCATCTCAGCCAAGACTCAGTTATTACTTTTTCTTCTCTGATATTTTATCCTTTGGCAGGGTGGCTTGTGTTGTGTGCAGTGTAAAGACTGTAAACAGCACTAGGAGATTAATTGAAATGTCGTGGAAATTTATGTAAGATGCTGCTCTTTTTTTTTTTTTTTCTTTTTTTTTTCCCCAGAGATATTCAGTAATATAATGGTTCATCTCTCCTCTCCCCCCAGCACAAAGTGCAGCTCAGAGTCGTTCAGCGCAGCGGGCACTTCGCTCAGGCAGGTCTGACACGCAGCTTCAGTGATTGATGGTGGATTGTGACCATAAAGAATAGGGCTGGGTGTCAGATGCATGGAGCTTGCCTATTAAATGGAACAGCAAAATAAGCAATTCCATTTAACATCTCCCTGAACTTACCCCTGCTGCTGTTTAATCTAAACTTCTGCTTTCTTGCTCTTGATTTACGCTACTAAGTGGAGGGAATTGGATGTATTTGAATTTTCTGGGGGGAAAAAGTGGGAACCACTTCATTGTTCACAAAACCCATGCAATTCTTTAAAACAGGATTCTGTCCTTGTTATGTACACTTTCTGGGCTGACTACCTATTGTAAGCCTACAGAAAGTGCTTTGTACTAAATGCTAATTGCAGTTGAATCTTTCATGCAGTGGCTGGAGGCTGGAAAAGGGATCCGTTCCCATCTTTTTCAAGTTTTCAGGGGTGCCCTGCACTTTCTGGCATGGAGTAATATCAGACCTTCATCTGTGACCACTGGCTTGTGAAGTTTCAAAAGATAGCTTTATTCTCCTCTTCTTGCAGCTTTTCAGAGATTTCATTTCTAAGCCAAAAAATTCCCAGCTTACTCCCAGCCCATTGTAATGTCTTCCTTGCTGAGAAACCATATAAAATAATAGAAATGTAGCCAGACTGTTCTGACACAAATAAATGCGACTAAACTAAAGGTTTGTGTCTCGGATTCCTGGCAAAACCCCGGCTTTGTTGCAAACAAATTACTCTAGAGTTATTCTGTGTCTCCTCTGCAATAGCTGAGGACTGTCCATTTATCTCCTTCTAGCTAGTTAATTTGCCATCAAAACCTGGATGTACTTGAGCCCTTCTCCTGGGGGAAGTTTCAACTGTCTAATGTTTTAAAAAAAATACCTTATTGACAAACAGTCACAAACAAGCAAATGATCCAGGGTAACAAAGCTAAATGCAAAGAAGTTCATACTAGAAACTTTCTTGAGACTTACTTTCAGTTACCTCTTATTAGTAACTGTGGATTGTTTAAGATGCTCTTGGAGAAGAGACAAGGGGCTGTGGGGGAGTTCTGTGTGTGCACAAGTGTGTATATTTCTGATTTTTATGTATATAAATAAGATAATCAAAACAAGACCTGAGTAACAGGTCCATTACATGAGTCTTACTGCATGACTTTTTACTATTAGCATTAGGGTTATTGCCTGCCCTGTGCTGTACTTTGATGGTGTGGGACAAGATGTGTCAGAGAATGCAGACAGGAGCAACCCTCAGGCATCCCTGTCTGACATTCCCCTGTGTCACCTCTGTGACCTGGTGAGCAGCCATGGCTTCAGGTGCAGTGACAGGTCCTGGGGAAGCAGTACCAGCCCCCTGTGCCCTCCCCATGTACAGGTAGTGCTCTGACAGCAGCTGACTGTTCGGGGCAGAGGGAGGCTGTGGAATAGCTGCCCACTTCCCACTTTAGCCATGTGTTCCTGATCCTGTGGGGTGACTCAGACTCCTGGCTTGGCCATGAGAGCTCTGCTCATTGCTCCTCACGCCCTCCCCCTCCCAGCAGTGCTTGGCAAGCCATACATGACAAGAACCATGACTGTTCTCTTTCCTTTTGTGGACTGAGCAGAGCATGACTCTTATTTTCAGTTGCTGTCAGTGCACAAAGCTGTGGAAAATGTTTCTGGTTGATTCAGAAGCCCTGTGGCTTGCTGCTCTGTGTTCAGAAATCAAGCTGTGGTTTTCAGCTTTTGTTACTCAGGGGAGTCTTGTGGGATCATGTCTGTTGCCTGACTTGGACAATTCTGGTTTATGGTATGATTCTGGGAGCCACTTGCATGGAACTTCACATCTGTATTGAAATCCATGGATCTCAAGAGAAGTCCATGGAGGATGTGCCAGGCCTTGCAAGTTTCTTGCCTAGCAGTGTTCCCTGCTTGTGCTGGTTGTGTGGTGGGGTTTGGACTCGTGATGTTTGGCAAGTGTGCTGCTTCCTCAGACCCTTGAGAACAAGAGGCTCAGGCAGCCTGCAGGGCTGGCCTGTCCCTGCTGCCCAGAGCTGTGGGGCTGGGGAACAGGGCCAGTGAGCCCATGGGGACACTGCACCAAAGTAGTGATTCTGACTACTGGGACAGCGTAAAACCGGGACAATCTCTGCCTTCTGGGGTGCTGGTTTTCAAATGTATTCAGGTATAGAAGGTAAAATCCAGTTCCAAAGCTCTTTGCACCATGCTGTGCATGTGCCATTCCTGAAGAGGAGCCCAGCTAAGGGCAGGCAGCCAGCCTGGAGCAGAGGGCTTCTGGAGACTGTTCTGTGAGGATTGGTTCAGGCAGGGGTATTTCCTCAGCACAGCAAGGGGGAAATAGGAAAAAATAGACCAACTGCACTTTTAGTCTGTTTCTTAAATTTGGCAGCAGCTTCAGGAGCCAGGGCTTTGCCCATTGCATGGATATTCACTAAGCAAAGTTACTGCAGGGCAGTGAAGCTGATGCCTCTAACAACACGTATGTAAGCCAACAGCCTGCTTTTATCTGAGTCACATCAGATTTTATATGGCAAGCTGGGGTCTGGGGTAGAAACCTGCTGCAATAAATGTTTGATGATTCACTAATTTATATATTATTTCGACACTCTGTTGCCATTAACACTGAGTGCATTTGAGTCAACCCCTCACTGAAGTTCTGGTTCTCAATACCCTTTGAATACAAATGCTAAAAGTGTGGAGATATATTTCTTTAACAGACTAAAGTGTAAGATGAGCAAATCACTGTAGGGTTTCTGTGGGATTTTGAGGATAAATGTCTCATGGATTATTATAAAATCATGTGACTTCAGGTTTAGCATGTGAAAGTGAAGATTTTCCTTAGCCAGTGGGTGCATCGTGCTGTGCTCCTGCCAGCTGGTGTGTAATAGCCCAAGCAAGAAATTGTTACCATTACCAGTGCATTAAAGATAAAGCATGAGGTGAGAAAATCTGTGACCGGCCGTGAAGGCGACTATAATCTGTAGAGCTGGGAGGGGGGATTTTTCCTCCCAGAATGTCTTCTCTCTTCTTGCTGAGATAAGGGTATTGTAAAAAATATAAAGAAAGTGCCATGTTTTTAAAGGCTGCTTGGCTGGAATCCAGCTGTTTGGAAAAAAACCCAACAACCTGGTTTTTAAATTATTTATTCTCACTTTTCAATTTTCTTTCAAGTTTGGTCCCTCTAAAGGAGGCATGACTCTCTTACAGAACAATTAGGGCCATTTCTAGCAAGCATCTGATGACAGCCACCCCCATGGAGTAAGAGAAATGAGCAATGACTGTTTTTTTGAAGCAGGTATTAATTGAAATTATTTCTACTAGACTTCAGCTGGGACTAGCAATCCAGCATTGTGATTCAGGATAGACTGAATCATGTGCTTAAGCCCCTCTCCAGCAAGAGTAAGTCTATATTTTGGTCCGTGATTCAGTCCCATTAGGATGTTTCAGTGATGAATATAAATGAAAATGCTTTCATAAATTTGTTTGGTAGGAGCAGCGTTCTGCTGCCATACTAGAACATCACAAAGTAACTGGGTGTTAGCAGCTACTTAAAGCCACTCTAATATTGCACTCTGCAGGGCACCTGCAGCTCTGTGCTCATCCTCTTTCCCACTCTCTTATCCAAGACAAATTTGTAGCTTTTGAAGCCATTAAAGGAATTGCCAGCCTTAATTCAGATGCAGTTTCAAAGACAGCACATGTGCTTTAAATGATCTATGTCAGGATTGTCCTCTAGGTTAACTCTTTGTTAAAAAGAATGTGCTTTGATAGTCTTTGTTCCTCATTTCTGGTGTTAACAGCATGGATTCTGCTTCTGGGATTCCGTGAGGAGGGTTCAGATGTGCCAGATGACGTGCTTGCTGACAGGCACGGAGCAGCACTGCTGTTTCTTGAAGGAAAATGCAGCATAAAAAAAGGTGCAATAACTCAGTGGTCACGCGTTACTCCCCAGTTGAAGGGAATGCTATTGTTAAATCCATCATTTAAAAACAGATTTAATTAAAAAAAAAAAACAAAACCATGGTAGGTAGTTTGTTACATACAATACTATAATCCTGTATTCCTGGAAACAATCACTGGATGCTAGTTTAAAATCTCAGTAACAGTGAGTAGGGAAAAAGTATCCTTAGGTTCTAGTTCATGAAAGCAGGGAAATGTTGCTCACTTATCAGCACTGATGTCAGTTGGTTTGCTTTTCTTCCTACTGTCACATAAATTGTGAGCTCCCTTGCAGTATCTTGAACAAAACAATAGCAAAGTGGGTGGGAAAAATTACCAAGGCTTTGTCTTGAACTTGCACTTAGAGTTCACCATATATGTTGTTAGAAACAAATAGTTTTCTTTCACTTGACAGTGACTTCATCCAGAGCTGGGCTGAGTCATGTGCCCATAGACACCTCTCTCTGGAGGCTCCTGTTGGCAACGTTTATGCAATTGCAGAGCAGCTGAGAGCATAGAAGTCTCTCCTTCCTGCAAATCCACCTTCCCCTGGAAGTGCAGCCTGCAAGCAGTGCAGGTTGCAGTATTCCCACATTCAGCAAAAAAATTATTAAAAGGAAACCCTCAAATCAACAAAATAGCAGAATGCCTTAAAAAAAAAACAAACAACAGAGGACTTGTCTAGACTGAGGGAAGTAAAGGAATTGCAAGCTGAGTAATTTAAATTAAAATACCCGAAATACCTGTTAATCTGGTTGAAGCCTTCATTGTAATGTAATTAATGCTACTTTGTATCTAAAAGAGCATCTTCCATTTTTAGAGCAAGTGTTAAAAAAGCCTTGTTCATATGCCTTAAATTCATACTTCTGGTTTGTCTTAACTTTCCAGGCTGCTCTTCCTTCCTCCCTGGTGGCCAGAGATCTTACAGGATCCCTTAACTTCCCATCCCCTGATTTCACTGAGGTGTGCAGTGGGACTTGGGCATTGCTGAGCAAAAATCCTGCTCAGATACATAGGGCTGAGCGATTTCTCTCTCCTTACCACTGTTGTAACTGATAAACTGGGTTTCAGACTGGAAGTATTTCTTTGTGTATATGCCTTTCTCCTTTCTGCCTCTCTGCAGCCTTCGATAAGTTGAGTCTAGCCTTTCTGAAACCTTCCTTTTCTTCACCTCCGTCCCTCTCGCCCAGGAACCATCTGGGAGTCCTCAGGTTCTCCGTTCCTCACACTTGTACAGATTTTAACCTTCCACAAACAGAGCTTGGAAGAGTCACATGAGGATTTTGATGATCTGTGGTATGTGTGCTGGGGCTGTCGCAGCTGTGGGGCTGATGGTGCCTGCCCTTCAGCTGCACCCCTAGAGAGCACGGTGCTTGCCAGGCTTTTCTTTCTCTCTCTGCTGTATTTAGATGCAACTGATGGGCAGACCCTAGAGCAGTCACATTTTAATTGTGTCCTTGGCTATGTGCCGTGCAGAGGGGGATTGGAAGCTTTCTGAGTTGCCTTTGATAGTCTTCCAAGACTAAGTCACAGAAAAGAGAGTCTGGGAGCACGGGGGAGGCCTGGAGGCAGATGAGGAGTCTGTCAGAAGCTGCAGCTGGAAGGGTGCTGCAGGGGCCTCTTCGGAGCAGCACAAACTTGCCAGCTTGTTGGGGATGCCCTTTATCAAAATGCCAAAATGATGCTGACTTGATTCTGCAGGAGCCCTGCTGTGTGGATTGTCACTGTATGAGCTCCCAGAAAACCCTGTGTTTTGCACACTCTTAGGAATGTTTGTGGAAAGTCAGAAAAGAAAGTTTAAAAGGGAAGGAAAGAAAATACAGTGAAGGCTAAGGAAGAAAAAAATGAGTGGTTAACATATTTTATTTAAACCCCATCTCCTATCTACTAAAAATGTTGCCTTGTTACAAGTTGAAGGTCTAAAGATACACTCTAAAGCCAAATAGTCTAAAAAGCCACAATGCTTTCCAGTCTAAAAAATTAAAAGCCATCTATTTGTAAGACTTCTTTCAATCCTTAATTGGTAATAGCTGTTGCATAAAGGGAGTGTTACCTAAGTTAAAAATAGGTCTGGAACCACCCTGACAACCAAAAACCTGCTAGCTCTAACACATTTTCCTTTTGTCAAATGACCTATGCATTCAATCTGTGTAATAACAGAAATGCTGTTAAATTCTGTTTTGTGACAATTTTGTCCTGATAGAAACTTTAGAAAAATAAGCAAATTGGTGCCTGTGCTCTTGAAGGCTGCAATGTGCTTGCTTCCCTCTCCCCAGGAATGTTACACTGACCTAATTTAGGATGAGCCTCTGCACAGTTAAAGGAGTAAGGTTATCTTAGCTGCAAGCATCTCGTGTGTAAAGCGATGCAGGCATCCGGAGCACGGGACTTTATCACAAAGCAAGTCAGATAAAGTGTCCTGGGTGCTCAGGAACTTGCGTGACAGGGGCTTGACACTCAGAGCTCCTCTCCCTGGTTGGTCCACCAGAGCACTCTGCTTATCATGCAGGACTTTATGCAGAATATGAAAGAATCTCAGGAGGAGGGGACAATAATAGAAAGTGAGACTCCAAATTAAGAGCTGTCTTCAGATTAATGTCTTTTGAAAGTAACATACCACCTGCAACATGTAAAGGAACCTTAGCTCTAGCATTTTTAAATACTTAGAATTATTTATGTCTCCTGTGATATCTTTGCCAACAGCAGCTTCGTTTCCCATGTAAAAAAAAAAAAAAAAAGGAAAAATAGATTAAAATCTTCTGTTATTTTCTGTACCTTACCTCTCTACTTCCCTCCACCCCAACTGTTTGGGGTTTTTTGTTTGCTTTTGTAGGACCCCTTAAGTGCTCTCCAACACCCAGTGGGCTGATAGTTGCTCTGGGTTCTCTTAGCAATCAAAAAAATGGGAGAGTCCTATTACTGTTACTTAACTGTGTGGTACGTGCCTGGAAGTGGTCAAGTTGAGGGCTCCGACAAACAACTTGTGGTTAATTTTGGTTTTGAGATATTGATTCTTCCAACTGCTTTGATTCTCCTGCAGCAGCTCACTGCTTCTGTGTCCAGTCAGCAAAACAAAAGCTGTGTGTCTCCTCAGCTGTTTCGGGTCATCTTGGTGCAAACTCACCTGCATCAGCAGTTCCAGGCAGTGCTGCAGGCAGCAGGCAGCCCTGGGAGCTGACTTGGCAAGAGGAGCAATGACCCCTGGGCAAGGCTGGGATGGCACAAAGTGGATCCACCTGCAGTTTCCTCAGCTGTTTTCTCAGGCCTCAGCCACTTGAGAGTGCTGCTATCATAGTATTGTCTTTGAATGAGTGATTGCAACTGTTGGAATTAAAGATTTCTTCCTAAAAAAAAATAAATAGATGCCAAGTGTTTTACAAAGTTGAGAATTGCTTTCCCTGTTTTACAGGCAGGGAGATGCAGCTCCAGGGCACCTGGTCGGTCCACCCAAGGTGGAAATAAACTGGGGGAAACTTAGGAACAATGTGATCATCTGAGTTGGGGGGCAGCATTTCATGGCTGTGCCTGTCAATACATCTGTTGAAAAGGAAGCAGTCACTCAGTGTCCTAGGGAGATGTAATGGTGCTGGGCTTGGAAAAGTCAGTGTACTGAAGTGGGAAGAAATGCTGGAAGGAGGCAGAGCTTCTTGCACCCTCCTGTTGCAAGTTGGCAGGATGAAGACAGCTTGTCATACGTGACCATTAGCAGGACCCTGTTGTGGGTCCAGACACAGTGGTGCTGACTTGGCTGGAACCAGAACTGTGCTGCAGGTGCTTGCAAGCAGGGCATAACCAGTCAAGCTTTCTAGGGAGCATAATGGGAGGAGGGAAATCAGCAAACTAGGTGTATCCATTTGGGGAGTTCTGCCTCATACAGAGCACAGTCCCACGCATGGTGTGACTGGGTGGGTGCAGTGATGTCCTGTGAATGGAATCTCGTGTTATATTTCAAGGGGAAGAGATAACTGAAGTTTTCATTGCCACACCCAAAGAGGAATAATAAACCAGCCAGGCAGCAACTGTCTCCAAACAGCCCTTGTTACCAACCCGCAGTCTCTGCATTGGCTGGGATTTCTTGGCCAAATGGAATCATCATCACAATAGATTATGATTGATGTACAAAATGGAAAATCCATGTCAAAGACAGACATGATGCCAAAAGGCCCCTGTAGTGCTGGGGCTCATCTTGACTTGTCATACAGTGAAAGCAAACACAGCTTCAAAAAAGGAGGTTCATTTGATATGCTAATCTGTGCCTTGTTTCAGGCATAGTAATGTCACTGGGAACAAAGGAGGAGAAAGTAAACAGCTAAGACAAAAGGGTCTTGTTGGTGCTGGAAAGTTCTATTTCTGAGTAAGATTTTTCTTAATGTTGGGAAATCGTAGATCACTCACTTTCCTCTTTGATACCCATTCTGTTACCTCCTTGGTAATCATATTATGAAGGAGCTTTTTTTAGAAAAGGCAGCCCATTGTGAGAGACAGAATTAGCTGTAGGTTTTGATTAATCACCAGTTCTTCACATCTGTGCATGTACAGATATCATCAGCTATTAGCTGATGCTCTCAGCACCCGTGCTTGGTCAGATGGAGCATTGTTCTCCCTCCCCTCCTGAAGCTTTTGCAGGATGCTGTTAGGTTTGAGCACACCTCTCAACTATCATTTCAAGGAGCATTTCACAGCCATCTGTTCTTCATATTTACCTCAGAATAAATAACATTTATTTACATCCGAGATTTAATCATAGAACTGAAATACTAGAGTCATATTAACCCATTATGTGATTTGCAGAGTGTTCAGCATTTTCTGGACATCTACTGTTTTGTCTTTGCAGCTTGTCTGTCATTTCTATATTCCAAACTTGGGCCTGCCATTCCCTGCAGAATTAATGCTTGTTTAGTGAAGGGCTACCTTGATTTTCCCAGGCCTCACTGGGAATTAGCACAGGAGCTGAAATACTCCCTCCAGTATTCCACAAATAGTCCCTTTACCATGGGAAATGCAGCAGCAATGCTTTTAAAAACATAAAAAACAACAAACCCCCTACAAACGACCCCACAGCTTCTCAGTTCTGTCCTATGATGTATCACGTTAATCATTTTGGCCACCGTGCACAAATTTTAGAAACATAGATGAAGAGGTTGATTAAAATACTGTTCTTTTGTAGTTTGCATCCACCTTAATCTATCTTTAGAGACGGATGCTGGTATATACCAGCAGATGCTGGTAATATCAAAGTACTGCAAGCAAAGATGAATCAAGGAATGTATGATCTAAATACATCAATTGCATTAGATTCTGAAGTGTAAGTTCAAAGAGGTGTAGTAGACACAACTGAGCTTGCTGTTTGATACCTTGATACTATGCAGAAGATGAATGCCTGGTTTTATACTCTCTATATAATGAGCTTGTTTATGCTAAATGAAATATTTCAAGTGTACACAATGCAAAAATCAGAGAATCCATTTTGCAGGCACTTCATCTCCCAAATCTGCAAGTGAAGGCAGTGGACAGGGTTCAGCTGGTCTGCCTGAACTTACGTGGCTTTTTCTGTCATTGAAATGCATTTCAGTGTTAAGAACAGATGTATAACTTTTCTAATGTAGTTTTTCTTTATTGAGCCTACTGATTTAAAATGCATAACATGCTGGGGAACTTCTGACATTTTAATGAGCCATCACTAGCTTATTCCAGGAACAGTTGTCAGAAACCCCCCAAAACAGAGCATATTGCAGAGCAGCAGTAATGGTCACGAGATCCTAGATGAAATGGGCATGTACAAAGTAGAGTTGTGCAACAGAAAGCAGATACTTCATCATGTAAGGGTACTGTTCTGTGAAGAAGTAGCATGAACTTAATTTCTTGCTTAGTTAAGTTTTATAATATAAATATGTATCTAATGCCTTTCATCTGGAAGAGCTCCTGCTAGTCGTGCTTTTGAGCTCTTTGTAGAGGAGAGCGTGGTTGGTCTAGTGGGCTGGGCGAAGGCTCAGGAAAGTTTAATCTGTCATAGCAACAACACTAACTTTCAGGGTGGTCTTTGAGAAACCAGGGCAGAATTTAAAGTACTTGTCCTTCAGTTAAAGAGATTAACAGTAGTTACAACAACAAAAATAATGCTTTTTCTCTAAGGTTGATTCCATGTGAGTGTGTGTTGAGGCTCAAATGCTATTCAGACTTTGTTAATAAATGCTGTGTGTTTATACTTACATGTGCATCATGAATAAGTTGGGGTTTGGGTTGGGGGGGGTTTATCAGATCTTGCCATTTTATTTTTGGTGTAATTTATAGGCTAAATGTCATAGCTGATAGTCACTATTGGAAGTCATAACTTTGAATGTGTTCAAATACGGGTTTGGAAAATGACTCATTACTTCTTTTGGCACTAAAAAGTTTATTACACTGCACAAGAAATTTTGCAAACAGCTGAGAGTTTATTCAGCCTAACCCATTTGATTTAGTGTGTAGTTGGTAAGCATTTACAGTTCTAAGTGCTTTTCTAGGGCTGTGTTACTGGAGTGATTTTTTTTTTTTTTTCTAAGTGGAATAAATTGGAATAACATTTTGTAGGTGCTGTGTAGGTACGTTTTTCTTACTTGACAACTTGGAGCAATATTATATGTAGCTTTCTGAACAGCCTCTAATAATCTCCTCTGACTTGCAAATAATGTAAACAACGAGTCTTGTAAATCATGAAGAAAGGAGTAACCCGAGACTTCAGATGAGAAAACTGGCTTCTCTCTGAGTTCCTTGGAGTGGAGGTCGGAGGAATCACTTGGAAATCGTGAATCAGTGCTTGGCTGCTGCATGAACCTTGGACTAACTTTGTGGTGTGCTGCTGAACTGACTTGTTCCTTGAGTTACTTGGAAACTTTTTCACTTTGCAAACACTTCAGAGAAGGTCATGAAGGGAGATGGCAGTGCCATGTGGAATCTGATGTGGAAATACTGCATTTCTGTCAGGACAATCAGGTACGGTAAGAATATATAAAACTTTATTTTGTGGTAAGGCTGAAAATTGCATGTGTTAAAGTTCGTGGGTCCTGCTACTTGTTGTACCCTGTGCTGTTAACTCTTAAGTAGTCTAAGGTTATGATTAGGCTAGATTCTTACTTTTCCTTATACTAAAGCTGTGAAAAGGAAAATAGAAGGTTATTGTGAAAAAAAACACAAAACTGCAAGGAAAGTGGAGTTTTCACTATTTCAGAGTCTTGGAAACACTTCTGTCTCATTTACAAGCAGGCAAAAGTGGAAGAGGGGAGAAACCTTAATTTCACAAACACTTGCCTGTCATGATCTATTTACTACACCTCCCAAAATCCAGAGACGCAGCCTGTGTTCTCAGCATACCACCAGCATCATTGCCTCCAGCTGAAGCGAGGGGATGAAGAGAGGGTGGCTTTTGTGGCAGAATAAAACTGTGGGGTTTCAAAACGTCCCCAGGCTGGTGTGGTGCTGCAGCCTCACCTGTGTGTGAGCACAACTCCTCACACCCCTCAGGGAGCTGCCAGGCTGGGGCTGCTGTGCATCGCCGCTCGCATTCTTGGAGTGGTTTGTGTTTGACATGCTCTGAGCTCCCTGCCAAGCCCAGTCACTCTGGATTCCAGCAGAGTTTATTCCAGGAATGGAGCTGTTGAGCGAGACCCTTGGTGATTGTAGGTTCTCACAGCAATGTTATATATTTAAAAGTAGCTGTTTTCATGCTGGAGTTTCTCCGTGTGACACGGTTGTATGATTTGAAGGGTGCGTTTTGTCATGCGAGGTTCCCTTGAGAAATCGTGTAATCTAAGTAATTACTGCGCTTCACACTGCGTAATTATTCTGTGCTGAGGAAATAGTTTAGAGAGCCTGAATTCCTGCATGAACTTCCATTACAAACAGAATGAGACTGTGGAGAGCTCTTTATCACCAGGATACTGAAATAAACATAAGAAGTCCCTTAATTCACAGCAGACAGTGAGTCAATATCATAGAAATTGGAAATAATCCCCAAGAGAGGATTCGATTCAGATAAAAATAATTTTATTTATGATCTGGGTTTAGAACCAGAAGCAGAGGGAAAGCCTGAAACAAACTGGATCAGTGCTTAAATCCAGAGGAACAGTCTTTGCAGCACAGATGTTCATCCTGACCTCAGCACTACTGGAAATGTCTGAGAGAAGTCCTATGCAAAACTCCAAAGTTATGGAAGTGTATGTTCCTACCAAGACTAAGCCCTAAAGGTTCCTCAGAGCACTTGAGTGTGCCTGTTGTTCTGAAGTTTAACATGCAAGTTGTGCTCACCTGTGAACAGCCACTTCTTTCTTTTATCAGTGACCTTACCAGTGTTCAGAATATGTAGGTTGAAGATTAGCTTAATTGCTTACAGCAGGGCTTATTTATAGAGCAGCTTACTGGCTCCCAGAGCTAGCAAAATGCAAAGCAACGTTCCTTTCAGTTACAGCACTATGAGTATTTTCAATTCATGGTTTTGGGTTTTTTAGCAGAACCTATTTTCTTTGGCAGCAGCACCAATGATTTTGAGAGCATAAAAAAAAAAAATAACAACCAAACCCAAAACTTTCCCTTGTGGAAAAAGATCTCTATCACCTTAAAAATAAATCCTGAAACTCTCCCTGTGTTTTGGAAGGCTGCAGTGACCATTCAGGCTCTTGTTCTTGCCCTTCCAGTCTTGTCCCCTCTCTGCCTCCTCTCCTTTCTAGAGGACCATGGAGACCACGCAGCCCCTGCTGGAGATTTCAGTCAGCCCCAGTTCAAGACCAGTAAAGTGAGTTAGTTTTTCCCCTCAGCATGTACCAGCTGCCCTGGTAGGAGCACTTCAGCCAGCAGGCGTGTGGCATCAACTACACTGGAGCAGTTGTGCTGAGCTCCTTACGTATGCACGAGGCCTGAATGAGGGGTTTTATGCCTTGCTGAGAAAACAACCCCACTCCAAAAGGAAAATTATTATTAACTGGGGTTTAGGGCTGGTCTTGTTTCCATTGGACTCCAACAGCTTTAAAAAAAGTATTTGACTGGGTCTTTGTTGTCTGTTTTAATTAGACTGTGTGCCTTGGGGACAGGGACACCATCTATATCTATGTGTATGTGTTTAAGTTTACATGACCAGACCTTAAATCCCAGGGTCATGCCTGTTAGCAAGGAGAAATACATGGATAGTACTTGAAGAAAATGCAGCAGTTTGCTTTTTGCATGAGGGTTTTAGGTAATGCTGAGTAAGCTTAGGAGAGAGCAGGACAGTGTAATGTGGAAATACACTGCACTTCCTAAACGATGTCTTGGTTTTGTGTTGTGTTTTTTTCTTTCGTGGGGTGTTGGCCTACTCCTTCAACAAAATTGGAAAAATTATAAATATAGAGGGGTTTATTCACTGATGTACCAAGCTGAGCTTGTAGCACTTCACATGAGGCTTCTGTCCTTTGAAAGAGCTCTGTCCTCTGGGCCTGTGTGAAGCCTACGGCAGCACCAGGTATCTCCTAAGGCACACGGGGGGCAGCAAGGTCTGCCTACACCCCCAAAACCAAACAGAGGAGTGATTCCTGAGCCCTGGGATGAAGCCCACCTGGAGCTGGTGTTCCCCGGTATCCAGGGTGAGACTTGTCATTCCTTTCCAATTTGCCCCCAGTTTCCACCTTATGGGATATGGGATCATTATCCTCTCCCCTTGGCCAGGCCAGGCAGCAGCAGCTCAGGCCACACCGTGGTGTTTGTGACCCTCCTTGGTGAGGGCAGTCACTACCTCCACAAGAGGTGTTAAATGTTCCTGCTCAGAGCACTGCAAGTTGTTTGGCATTTCTGGAAAGGGGTCTAACGGAGTTTGTCACTGGCAGTGTCCCTGGGTGGGAGCAGTGTCCTGCTGGTGCTGCCACAGCAGCTCCACTTGAGTCACTGGCCGTTCTCACAGGACCTGTTGCTGTCCCAGTATGTGTGTGGAGGGCTAGCACAGCCCTTCCCACTCCTCCAAAGTTCATGGTGAGGGACTATTGTGCTAAATAATAACAGTGGTTTCCTCTGCTGATGAGTCTCCTTTCTGATGATATTTGCAGGTGGAAAACTCTCCCAGACTGAGAGAGCTGGCAAAGCCTGGGAGCAGAGCTGGGGGTAAAGCATCAGGAGCCATTCACTTCTGTTAAAGTTACATTTTAGTAACCCACTGTAGGTTGGGGGTAGGCAAATATATAATGAGAAAGTTGTTTGTCAATATATTCAGCTTAGCCTTTGTGTTATAGGGTCATGCCAGTACTGAAAGAGGGGAACACGGGTTCCATAGAGACAGGGAGCTGATCAGCTGTGGAATTACTTGTTCCCTCCATCATGTGCTAAATGCCAGCCAGCCCGTAAGGATGGGGTTAGTGGTTAGAGGACCAGACTGGAGCCATCTGAATCAGCAGATCCACAGCCCACAGAGAATAAATTAAAGGGTTTATGATAATGTATCACATAGTTTTCAGCTTGCATCTTAAAGTTCCATTTGCAAGTAATGGAGGAAAACAGTCAATAGTTACTTCTTAGTGCTCTAAACATCTGGAAAAAAGTAAGAATTAGTCCTCAGTATGAGTTGTCCTGGAGTTTCTTCACTTATTTTCCTTCTGCTACTAACATTTTCCATATTGGTTCAGTCATACTTTATTTTTAGTTGTCTGCTTTGGGTTGTTGTGTTGTTTTTTTTCTGAAGACTGACAGAACAGTGCTGCGTTTTCATCAAGGAACAATAACACCCCAACAAGTGACAGGGTCTCAGTTGGGCAGCATGAGCTCCTGTAGCTCTGTGAGGGAGGGGCAGTCGTGGAAGTGTGGAGCACAGAAAGGCAGTTTGGTGTGTCTTGTGTAGGAGCTTATTCATCAGTGTTCTGAGCAGCCCCTCTGCATCATGAAAGCAGAAAAAGCAGGAAAAGGGGTGGGTGATCTTCTTTCCATCCAAGTGGTTGTGGTGGTTATGTCTTGTTACAGCAGTAAGCAGTACAGGTGGCACCTTTCATTAAGGTCAGACATTAAGAAAGTGATTTTCCTATAGCCATTGTATGGTTTAAATGCTAAGAAGAATTACTAAAAAATCAATTTTTTTATTAAAAAAAAAATCTTCCATGTTGACTCCTGTATCTCCAGAATGTGTTTGTTTTGGTATTCATTTTTTGTGTTGGTTTCTTTGTCATCTGCAAAATGCTGCACTTGAGAAGCTACAAGGCAAAACTGAATGCAAGTTGTCATTAGCAGTCTGGATGCTTTAGTCTTCATCTAGTGGATGGCTTTCCCTAGCCATTATTCTTGAATGTTAATATAGTGCAACTGTAATTATCCTAGTGCAAGCCTTCCTTTGGGTTAAAAGATCTCTCCAGCATGACAGTGCCAATAGCCACACAGCAGTTAATGAATTTTTAATGAGCTCTTGATGCCAATATAAGAAATCATTGTGAGGTTAGGATGAAGTTGGTATCTTTAGAATTCCATGTTAGGAGAGTGTGAGTGTGTCCTGTGCATTTTGCAGACTGAAATACACACTTTGGTTAAAGTGTACTGTGTTTCTCCTGTTGTTCTGGTCTGTGCATTGGAATCTGGAGAGAAGATCATCAGGACATTAATTCCTCTGAGCTCACCTGAAGCAGACTTGTCTGAGGGGTGACTTACACACTGCTTTGGTTTTGTTTTGAATGTATATATTTTAAACTCATTGAACTCTCTTTAAATGTTGCTTCTGCACAACCAAGGCTTAGCTGTGTTTACATGGCTGGATTATTTCAATCTGATTGTTACTGTAAATTTGTGACTTTAAGTTCAGGAAGGGCACAGTGAGCTTAGACAGGTTACAGGTGGCTACAGATCTGCTAGAGCAAGGACCAGAACCTCATCAGCTCCTTTTGCCTTTTTAAAAATTATTTTATTTGCTATGAGCTCTCATTAAAATGCTCCTACTTAATGTTTTCATGTGCTCTTTTTGCCTTGTGCTATGGTCTCTCTGTGTGCACCACTCGCTGCCATGTTGCTAAAAATGTATTGGCAGGGGGGATTTCAGTTTAATCCTTGTTTGAGTTTTAGTGTAAAAAGCACCACAGAAGTTGCAGTGTTTGCACATCCTTAAGCCTTCTTCTCAGAGAAAGCTGGCAGGTGAGGGGCAGCTGCCCTGGAAGCCCACAGAAACTCTCAGTGCAGCAGCAGTGCTGCTTGTTTATGTGCTTTGCTGTACTAAAGGTCAAGGTACCTGCTGAACTTAAGGACACTGTGTTTTTTAAGAAGGGTCAGATGATTGTGAAATGTGGAAGTGATGCATCAGGGTGAGAACTGAAGGCTGGTTTAGGCACTGCCCACAGTGTTTATTCTATAATTTTGTTATTTTAAGGCTGAGTCTACTGAGCTGTTCCAGTATAAAAGGACCTGAAGCCAGCTTAGCTAGTTAGCTAAACACAGAGGCAGCTTCTACTCCTCTTCTGAGTTTTCCTTTCTTTGCATTAGAAGAGTTACATCAGTGTTTAGCTCAAACCTTTGGTTTGGGCTAAGAGCAGCCCTGGGTTTAAAACTATGCCAAAACAAGCTCTGTCCCTTCACGCCGCAGGGTATAATGACACACACTGAAACCCTAGCAGCCAGAAACCTAACCCAAGGCACTCCAGGGAAGTTAACAGGGTGTTTTATTATTTATTTACACAGACCTTTCAAAAGAGCTTGTTGATGCAGAACCACAGGTTACTGAGCTGCTAAAGTTGTTTTTCTAGTGATGGAGGAGTTGAATTATATTTAAGGTAGCTTTTTGTGTTTTAATGCTCGTTGTAGGTGATGCATAGGGTTAAAGTGGATGTGGCAACTTTTGGAGCAGAACCTTTAGTGTGAGGTTCATATTCCTTCTACTGCTAGTCCTCTTGCTTGATGTCTTCTCAGATGTACCTAGAAATTGGCTTTTAGGATTTGTTTTGAAAGGATACTGCTTCTGTTGTTGCTCTTAGTTTACTCAGTTGTTTGGGGTTTTGTTTTTATCTTTTGAGAAGCAACCTTTCAGCTTGTCTGTCTGCTCTGAACATACAGACAAGAAACAAATAATATGGAAGTGTCACCTGCTCTTCAGTTTGAACAGAATTATCTTCTAGTGGAGTGTAAAGCAAATCAGATAGAGAGAAAATAATGCTCTGAGCTGATCTGATTTTAACAAGATAATGCATTTTCCAGGAGTCAGATGACGTTTTAGTAATTGGTGAGTACTGATCAATTTAATGCTTCTGAATCAAGTGATTAACATCAGTGGATACTGTGAATTGATCATGATATTAAAAGCATGGTATGTGAAATGATTTTAATGAAATAGGCTTCTGCTTAAATGCCTGATTTTTTTTCCTTTTCTGATAGTAACTCATTCTGCTGTACAAGTGTAATTCTAATTCTTGATAGTTTTTGGTGTTCTCCATGCAATAGCTGCCTATTAATAATTTTCTTTGACAATAATCATAAAACCAGCGAGAATATATGCAGTAAGCAAAGTGTCCTGCACTCAGTCACCTTTTAGCAGGGGATAATAAATTCATTCATATAATTAACTCCCTGACAAGTATCAAATGACTGAAGTGTATTAAGTGTTATTAAATTGTTGGGGTTTTCCTGTATTCACCGCTGGTGGGAGGGATGGCAGAACTGCTTAATTAGGAGAGTTTAGGGTTTCCTGACAAGTACAGTAACAGAGAAATAAACTGAAAAAAAAGAATCAAAGCTCATCAGGTAGGTATTTACTTCAGACCCTGTGACTGGTTAATGAAACTGAAGCAAGACTTGAGTTAGGCCAGGCAGGAGTGCCTGACCTGGTGGAGCATTTCCCTGCTGAGGTGCAGGCTGATCAATTAACAATTAAATGTGTGCTTGAGTGAAGTCACACCTGCGTTGATCTTCTGGAAAAGTCTCAGCAACATGCGTGGCATTTTGCACTTACTGAATTCTCATTAGTTTGTGATATCAGGGGATTCTTTTGCTGTCCTCAGGGGGCCCTTTCCGTGGTGTGACAGGGCCTGCTCAGCGCAGGGAGCAGCTCCATGACCCTGGGGGGAATCATCACCCTGACGTGGAGCGTTGGGGTTTAGCTCTCCTGAAAGTTGTTTATTTTCACATCAATGGTTTTTCTGATATGAAAGTCATCTTGGCCACGACTTTTTAGCACATCATCTTGAGGACTGGGTTGTGTTCACAGCCACAGCCCTGTCACCTGAATATGTCACCTGCTTTCCCGAGTGTAATGTCAGGTACCAGAAACGTGATCTTTCGGAGGAGATCCCTGATCAAAGCATCTGAACACTTGTGCTGCTGTGCCCGTGGAGCACTGGCAATACTGTGCTGCTGCCAGCTGCTGAGTGTGGTCCACAAAGCCAGGTGACAGCTGGGGTGGCTGAGGAGCTGCTCCACAGCCCGTGGAGCCAGCGTGGCTGCATGTGCTGCTGCTCCCTGACCAGGAGCATCTCCCTGGCCCTTGGGGGAGATCCCGTGGTGCTGTGTCACCTGCAGCCTCCGTGCTGGTCTGGGTTAAAGCAAGAGGTGTGTCCAAAAAGTCTAGGACAGTTGGGGTAGCTCTGCCACGAGGGCAGAACACCGAGCCAGGGCAGGCTGGGGCAAGGGGAAATACAAACTTTGTGTCTCCTGGCAGGAGTCTGATGGGTAACACCTTTTTCTGTTAAAAGGACATTGAGGTCACCATCTCCTCTGTTGCCCACAGGCCTTGGAAGAGGGGCTCTTTGGCTCAAGTTTTCTGACCATTTGCCCCAGCTCTTAACTTTTAAAGACCTGCTTGGCTATTTCTGCTCCCTCGGTGGCTGGCAGGGGGACATGCATGTCCCTGCTCAGGCTGGAAGGTGTTCCCTGCCCACCTTCAGCAGCCCACTGGGAACACCACCCAGGCCCACAGCTCTGCCTGGAGCATGGGGCAATTCCAGAGAAAGCTGTGGGAAGGGGATGCTGAGCTTCCAGTGCCTCCAGGAAGATAAAAGGCACATTTGTTCTTTTGCCTTGGACCCTGTTACCTAAGAGCAAGTTTTGCTTGCCTTTGGGAAGAAGTGGATGGAAGTAATAGCTACTATTGGCAGATATAGTTATAAAAAAGCATAATAAAAACTTTTATAAAAGTCATAAAAGCAGCTTCAACGCTGTTATTGTTGGGTTTTATTAAGTTCCTAAGGAAATTGAAGCCAATTTAACAGAAGTTTGAGAACAAAATTAGCAGTTACCATTTGTTATATTGGATATTTTTTAATCTTAGGCATTCAACTTAGATTTCAAGCTCAGTTGCAATTTACTTAGAATTGTTGAATGTCCACAAAATGCCTGCAGGCCTGTAGACTGCTAAATATAAATTCTGCATAGGCAGATGAATTTGTATCAGCAGATGCTTGTATGGCCTAATTCCTTTTCATGGTTAAACTAGGAAGAATTAACTATTCCACCAAATCAATGAAACAGGGGCAGATTGATCTTTTCAATAGCTTAGTATATGCCTGAAATTATGTTTTGATATTTGAAAAGAAGTGAAAACTAGGCATTATGAAAACAATACTTTTTAACCTACTCAGAGGAACTTTATCTGAACTGCTGTAGACACACAGCTCTGAATTTAGGCACTTTTCCACAAAGAGCAACACTCAAGACTTCTGTCCTGCAGTGTGTTGAGCTGTGTGATTTTTCTGGACATGGACACAGAGCCCTGATGATAGAATTTCACTGTCTGTGTTTTTTCAAGTTAATGTAACAAACACTTGTGGAGGAAAGGGGCCAGCAAGATTGAGATAAATACTTGAACTCATTCCAAATGGCTAGTGTTAATTCTTTAAAAACAAACACATGGAAAGGAATCTGAACCTTAAAGGCAAGCTCTTGAAAAACTTGTCCCAAGTTGTTTATCCTCTCTCAGGCTCTGAAACCACTGTTTTTATACTGGTTATTTCACCTGCACATTCTAAACGCTGGAGCAGATTTGTTATTCCTATTGAGTCTTGCACAGTAGCTCTTACCCACACCCTGTGAGACTGTTCCACTTAATGCCCATCTTGCAGGGTCAGGCACAGCCTTGGTGTTTCTTGGAGTAAGGATGGGGTGGAGAGTGAGAAATGATGCTGCAAGGGCTTTAAATGTAAGATCCTGAGTCCTTCTGGTGCCTGTGCAGTGCTCTCCTGCTTCCTCTCATCTGGCTGTCCTGACATGTCAGTGGTGTCGGTGTGACAATCCGTTGTGCTGGGAGATAAGGAAAGGAATCCATGGTAAAAATAGACTTCCAGAATCATGGATGAGGGCTACTGGGTGAGTATGATCAGAGCTGCTTACACCACTGTCACTTCTGGAGGAAATGTTCAGCAAACAAGAGCATAACCAGCACACTGGCAGGGCCATTTCCTCCAAAGCAGTGAAACAAGGAAGGCTTTCAGGAAATTGGGAGTGAACTTCCTAAAAGTGTATGTGCCATTTCAAAGCAAAGACAGAGATGGGTGTTAATGCAAGGATATCCAAAATGAAAGCCATACAGTTGCTGAAAGATGCACAGATCTCTTATTCCCACAAGTGCCAGTACTGTTAAGAGGGGACTGAAGCACTGAACAGCAGTAGTGGAAGCTGTGTGGCTATTCAGCTGCTGCTTTAAACCAAAAACCAAAAAGAAGCAAACAAAACACACACACAAACCCTAGTGCAAGTTATTTCTGTATCTGGTACTCTATATTTCATAGTATGTATTCAACCATTAAATAAGCTTACTGGCTTAGCAGTGTTTTGTATCAATATTTGATCATTTCCTCAGACTTTAAAGAAAAGACAGTATATTTGAGGCATTTAGGAGGCTTTTGGGAAAGCTCTGAGTGCACTGGGAAAGCTACATGAGTGCTCAATATTGTAAAGCTGTTTTGAGAAGGGGAAAGATGCTTGGTTCATATCTGTAACAATAGTGAAGGGTGGCTGGTTTGGTGCTTTTTGTTAATGGAGTGGTTTAGATAGTCATGTTAGGAAACCCTAGAGGTGAGGACTAAAAAAAGCTCTCAGAGCAGGGAGTCTTGAAGCCTGAACACAACTCATTTTATAGAAGTTTTCATCTGATTGTTCTTGACTGTAAATGATCTGAATTCAGGGTCAGGAGGTGTGTAGTATCCTGGGCTGTCTAGATTTCTGAAGTAGCATATGGTGGGGTAGCATAAACCTGAGTTTTCAAGACTAGGAATAAATAAGTTCAAGAGGGGAGAAGACCTTTCATGACTTTCTTCCACTTTCAGGGAATGGAAAAGTACTGCTCACACCCTCCCCTCCCTTACATTTAGCCTTTCAAGAGATGTTTTTTGCCAGGTGCTGACCTGCTCTCTATCAGTGCCTGCTCAGAACCATGAGCTCACTGGGGCTATTCTGTGTCTGATTTTCTAAGTGGTGAGGTGAGGTATGTAGCTTCTGCCTCCTCCATACCAGTGGCTAATGATGCTGCTAATAAGAGGAACTTTGTACTTCTTTTTCCATCAAAGAACTAGAGAAAATACATCTATGTCCCTAGGGAATTTGATGTGCAGCTGTGCCTAAACTGTGATGGTAGTCTCAGTCTTTTCCATATCTGTCTCTAATTTTTCTTGTCTATCAAAGCACAAGAGAAGATTTTTCAATATGTCTAAATCTGCTGAGAGGGAGGGGAGGGAAATGTTTTGTCCAAGTAGTCAGTGTTCATGAAAAAGGAGAAGGAACTTTGCACAATGCTTTAAAAATTTGCTTTAAAATCTGGCTCCAATGTGTGCTATTCATTCATTCATTCTTCATAACTTTCCTTTCAAAAAGCTTTTAAAACTCCTAAGTGCAGAGCTAGGATGCACTTTGGGTTGTGAAATTATCTTTGCAGACTGGAATTTTTTTCCAATGGTTATTTCAGAGCTCATATGTCAGCAAATCAGTGTATGGTATTATCATTTCCCTCTGGACTTTTAAAATCTGTACCTCCAGGGGAAATCTAGAGACAATATGATGTCAGCTCTGAATGCATTAAAAAGAATGAATTGTAACATTTGTTAAAGATAAAATCCCTTCATCAGAGAAATATCCTATTTTTCTGATTAAGTGGTGTGTCAATATTACCTCACATTGACAAGAAATTTCTGGATGTCAGCTAGACTGACAAGCTCTAACCAGTTTTAAAAATACCTGGAATTCTCCTCTTGGCATTAAAATGCACAAACATTTGCTGAAGTAATTACTTTGGTTGAATGAATCAGTGGTGTGTCTTGGGAATTTGCTGCTGCTGAAGACTTTTTTTCCCTTCAACCTACGTGTCACAAAGTGATTCCTTGCAAAGGCTGCAAAAAGCTTGATGTCATCAATCCACATGCAAATGAATGTAACTACATTAGTTCTGGGATAGAAGGAAGACACTGGAAGAATCTGAAACTAACACATATTGTTCTTTGGCAAATATTTTTCAAGTGTTTCCTCCTCTTCAAGCTGGAGATCCTCCTAATTAAGCAGCTATGGCAACAAATGCTGTCCAGCAGGGTCAGGTGTAAAGTTCAAATCCCAGATGGTCAATATCTGTACATGACTTATCTACCAGATGGGTTCAAATATTCCACTGCATTTTATGTTCTTTTCTCTCACCCTTCCAGTATTAAGGCAATTTGTTATCTTCCTATCAAATATTTATGTTGTTTTTATATTGACTTCTGCTAAGAATTATTTAGCTAGGAGGAGAAGGTTCCCCTGTATCTTCTGCTGCTGGAGAGGTGCTTTGTTCAGCATTCCCTTCCTATCAATTTTCACAGACAGTGTTTCCAAGGGTGCCCTAAAAAAAGGACAGGAATAAAAGGCACACAATGAGGAGAAAGAGGGGCTACCATTGACAGTGTTTCCTTTTACTGTTTCTGTGGATAGGTCAAGCCTGTATGCTTTTGCAGGATAATCAATACAAACTTAAAACAATATTGATAAAGCACCAGCTGACTGCAAAGCTTATCATCACTGGCAGCTATAAAAACATAGAGCAATATAGTGTCTTTGGGTTTATTTTTTATTATGTATGTGCTACTGTTAAGCAGCCTAGGTAATGCAAACGGTGACGTGTTGATTTAGGTGTGTGCTTTTCAAATAGATCTTAAGTATTGTAGAGCAAGCTTTCTCATGGGGATGAGGGCTTAGGTTTCTAATTCCTGGTGTTTCTAGTCTTTTTGTGTTTTGGAAGACTACGTGGTAGGTGACTACAGTTTCTTTTGGTTCAAATTCCAAAAAGAGTCGCTCAGGGGTTTACATATAAGCAATATGCAAGACAGAAACAGATTCTAAACTGTAGAAAAAATATGACAAGAAGGACTTAACAGAACAGAAGCTGATTGTTGCATTCATTCCTTCTCTGTAATCTATTTTACATTATGTCAAGTATGGAGGTCAAGATCATGGTATTCCCAAACAGTGGTTAGTATTCAAAATATCTTCAAAACCTCACATTAAAAATCTCGGTAGGATTAGAAATGGAATGAAATGTTTTAGAGAAATGCTGGGTTTGTGTTTGAAAGACCACCATACACTTCCAAAGTTTAAGCTTCCATAACTGGAAGACAGATTTGCCTGAATTTACGAGCTTGAATGTTTATCCCAAGGTTAGTGGGTCTTGCCAGAACATTTGCAGATGCTCTGTGAGTCTGTCCATGCTGTTTGTGTGCTGCACTGGGAGCCAGGAGTGAGGATGGATATTCACTCAGACAGGTGCTGTGCTCACTCTTCTTGAATCCGTGTCTAAATAAATCTGTTGTTTAAATGTGGTTCAAATGAATGGTAAATGCAATATAAAAGGGACTGTTTTGGTGCCATTGAAATTCAGTGGGGAAGCTCCCACTAATTTCAACAAGGATTTCAATTTTGCCCTGAGGAGAGAACAAATGAACTTTGAAATGAGGTGAGGTGGGCCTGGTCTTAGTATCCTTAAACTTTGGAAAGAATTCTGCTGTCTTACGGGTTCCAGCTATCTTTATCCTTCCTTTGTTTTCAAAAATAAACCAGACTTTGGAACTTTTGCTGCAATAGCAGTGAAATATTTCTTATATGAACTAGTTAGTGAGCTAGTCAGTTCTGACTGTACAGAACTGGAAGGACAGCAGCAGGAATGTACTGGAATTGATTGGTTGACAGGACGTGTAGGAGAACCTCTTTCCTCTCCTTTTCTGCTAATTTTACCATGTCTTTCTTAGCTTTAGATGTTATAGGTGTAGTTCCAGTTAAATGTGAACAACAACATGATATTAACTCAGAGAACCCTTCCTTTTAGTGATCTTCACAAGGGGAGACATTTTCATCTTTTCTTCTGGGCCCTGTTAGGATGTTGTTGTTGCTCCTGGGTGGAAGTCCAGTGATTGCAGTAGATGTCTTCTCTCAGCTAATTAAGCCAGTTTGGGCTGTGCTGAACACCACAGCAAACCTCATAGATGAGCAATTCAACGAAGAGACAAACCTCATTTTTTGCAATATTGCTTAGTTTATTTAAATAGATCTAGGAATTTGGGGTTGGACTAGATGGCCTTTATAGGTCCCTTCCAACTCAAGACATTCTATGAACTTGCAGCAGACTATGGCAAGCAAGGCAGCAATCATGTCAGTCACTGAAACCATCCTGCTCTAGAGCTCTCTCACAAAATCCTCATCTGGGCTTTTAGTATAAAGATATTTCTTAGTAAACACATTAGCATGTCATAAAAATAATGTGTTTAAAGACATAATAAATCCAACCTTGGGGTTACAAAGTCCTGTGTAAGGCAGGCCACAAAAACAGATGTTTTGTTTATCTTTAAGGAGTTAATTTCTATATATAATTGTTCAGCAGTAAACCTGAGTGTGATATATCATGTATAGGGGTATCGAACGAACATTCTTCCCTCTGGGTGTGAACACACTGCACACAGGGTTGGGGCACTTGGGCCAGTCAGCTCCACTGCACGTTTCTGAATGCTGCCAGTCCAGTTTCTCTCCACCCATGAGCTCCCTGTGGCTGTGGGTTAGCTCCAATGTCTGTTCTAATGTAATTAGGGCCATGGCTGAGCACCTTGCTAAACCCATTAGCACAGGTGGTGGCTGATAATCTGTTTTAATTATAGTTAACATGCTTAATTTTAAAAGTGATGTGGAAGCAGTTCCAAAGAGCTTTCCTTCCTGGCTTCCAAGCCTTTCCATGGTCTCACAGTCTCCAGCTCACAAGCTTTTAAATAGTTTACCCAAAATCGGCTTTGAAGAAAGAATTTTTTTAAATTTTTTTTTTTAAATAATAATTTAGGCCTGGCTGTATTAAAGCTTGATGGAGGAATGGAATGGAAATAAGAGCCCTCATAGGAGCACTTTGACTTCTATTGATCTGCAGGGAACTCTTCACAGGTGAGCCTGGGAAGTCTTGGATTTTAGTTTGCCCTCCGCTCTATTTGTCCCATCCCCTTCCACCCCCTCCAATTTTTCCTTTTAATGAATGTTTTCAGTTGCTTTCACAGGGATCAGCCCTGCTGTCAGATGAACAGGTCTGTGTGCTTTGCCAATACCCTTTTGCAGTGGCGGTCACAGGAGTGTGACCAGCTGGCTGCTCTACAGATGCCACCTCCTGGTTTGGGGGGATTTATTTCCTCTGTTGTTTGTGGTGTTTTGTTTGTTGTTTTTTTTTAACTTGGCTATAAAAGCAAAAAGCCATGCATGTCTTTAACTTGCTGATTGCTTGTAGTACCAGAGGGGACTGACAAGCTGCCTGGGCAGCTGGTAGGCCCACTTCATTTTAAAATATAAGCTCAAGCCTGCTCCCCCCTGGGTGATCAGCTGAGGGATAGGGCAGGGGAAGGGCTGTGGTGAGCCAAGAGCACAGGAGGGCAAGAGAACACACATCCCATCGTTCAGTGTTCTGTGATTCTGAAAGGAACAGTCACTTTCTAAAAATTACACTCGTTCACTGGAAGGTGTTCCAAACCCAGATGGTTTTGGAGCAACTGAAGGTGCCTGAACACCCAGGGAGTGAGGGATGAAGCTCATGCTGTGGCTCCTTCATCCAGTGCCTCAGTCACTGCACTGACTCTGTGAAGGACTGTGAATTCAGAGGGCTGTGAGGTAACACTGCAAGAGGAGCTTCCTTCTTGCATTTGTTTGGGGTTTTTTTCTGCTTTTTAACCTAGACGGTGCCTGAAGATGCTTTCACACTGAAAAAAGGCTTCTGGTCTTTTGGAACTGACATTGAGATAATTACTTTTTCCAGCACTTACTATGAACTCACATAGCTTTTGTATCTGTTTCCCTCTTCAAAGTATCCCTCCTTCCTCCTCCAGTATTCCCAAGCACATCTTAAGTGTCCAAATAATTGTTTGGAAATTCTATCAAAGCAATATTTAAATATCAGATACCATAACTATGTGACACAGAAGTTCCTTAGTTCCCACAGCTGCAGATGTTATGAGAATATAGTGTGTGTTGAAAATTATCATCTTATTGCACAAATTTCATCTAGAGACTGTAGCATCTGTAAATTCATGCTTATAGTTTAATAATAAAGCAATAACTGTAGGTCTTAGGTGATTTCTGTGGCTACTAAATTATTTGTATTCTGGTGAGCAAGCTTTCAGAATGCAATGAACTTGCAGATGTTTTGTTGGCAATGGAAACTTGGATTCTGATACTTTTTCATCAGTTACTTGTCTCTGTTGGTTTTTGGGTTTTGTGTGGTTTTTAACAGTTTTGGGTTGAAATGAAGAAACTATGTTTGATAGAGAAGTTGCATGGTGGGGCAGTTGTGGGGCTCAGTGCTCCTGATGTGCCAGGGAAGGAAAGTTCTGCTGCTACTCCACTTCTTTGCTTTTTCTCTAAACAGATTATCTAAAAGAATTCAGGTATTTTCAGGTGAAACTACACCAAATCAAGGGCCTCACCAGAAATATAGTCAGTCAGATTGTTTTCAGCCCTGTGAAACTGGGAGACATAATGCAAGCTCAAAACAAGGCTCTGGAAAACATGGGAAATGGTGAGCTCGAGCTGGAATGAAAGAGGTGTTTGGGAGGAATCTCAAATCTCTTGAGGGATCTAAGTGATAAGTTCTCAGTCAAAATGCCCTCCTTGCAACAGACTGCTTCAGAAAATGCAGTCTTTCCACTAGACTGTATTGGAGTGAACCAAAGTATGGGTATTTTGGTGGTTTGCAGTTAAATAGTGTTTTCAGATGGCAAATAGTTGCATCTGTGCAGCAGAAGCTACAAGCAATTATGCTGCCTGACAGAGGTAAAAATTATTAATTACAGGCAGTCAATTACATGTCTGCCTGGTGCAATTTATTTATACAAAAATATGTATCTGAAAGATATTTGCAGTTTACATGTTGCATTCAGCCTGTGGTGTAGCAATTGAACTGCTCCGGGTGGGGGAGAATGGTGGGTGTTTATATGCACACCTGTGTCTGGGTGTAACATATTTATGTATCAATATATGTGTGTGTTTGCATATAAAGCAAGATGTAAGAGATGCCAAAAGAAAGTCTTACTCACTGTTTCAAGCTGAGGTCAAATTAATTTCATTCGATACTTTGATTACTTCCACAAGTGCAAAGTCTGTGTATTATACCTGCTCTCAGAGCTGGATAGTTGCTCTTTACCCTCCTGTGATTTGAGCTGAAGTCCTTGGGTTAAAGCAGCATCTTTGAAAGCCTTTCTAGTTTAGCTTGAGGAGCAAAACTGGTGCTCTGACAGCAAACCTGTGAGCTTTGCCAGGTTTGAGGAGAGCTTAGTTCCGGTTCAGGCCTGTTTCTAGTTAAAAATGCAAAGAGTGGGTCAGCTGTAAAATGAAGAAGAAGCTCCCGTAGCATCTGAAGAGAATTCCTTATTTAGCAGGAATATTAAGTGTGAAATGCCACAACTCAACAGATAGTTTAAAGAGACAGTCAGCACTCCTCCTGACAGTGCAGGAGCCTGATGTCCCTGGCCGTGGGAATTACTCCTGCTGTCAAACTGTGGCATGATGTGAAATGCTCCGTTCCGTGCTCACTCCCACTCAGGAGACCTTCAGGTCTTGAAGATTTAGTCCTACAGAACAATTCTTGAAGTAGGTGTTATTTTAATGTGGATGTGCATGTAAAAGGAAGGGGTATTGTGCTGGTGTATCATGCGTTCAGATGCAAGACATACTTTTTTTTTTTTTTTTTAACGTATGTGCAAAAAATGTGAAGATACTGTTAAAATACGTCGTTGTACAAGGAGTGCGTGTGTCCCTAGCTTGCTAGTGAACAGGTTAATTTGTGTCCTGGTGGGAACAAACGCGTGCAGAGCAGCCGTGCTCCAAGGAGGGATGCTGAGGGGAACTTCAGGGGCCGGCAGCGACGGGAGGTGGTGCCATTGACCTGGGAAACTGTGGCCTGCAAGTGTGCCCCGAGTTCCCGGTGCTCACCAGGGCTGGTGAACGCGTGTAAATCGAGCTGAAGAGACTCCAGACTCAGCTACTCTTTGCGTTGTACATTTGCTTCCATGTGAAAGTAAGCCCTTGGTTCTTGTTTCATGGGACCTCGGCATCTCCTGGTCTGTCAGGGGGAAGGAGCATTTCATTGCCCCTGACAAAAATCAATAAAAGCTGCACTTAGGTCTAAAAATCAGCCCTGTAGCCTTGATTCATCTGGGTAGTAACGTGTTAAGATGCTTGAAGTGATAGTCACATGGTTTATAAGCAGAACTGTTTTGTTTAGGAATATAAACTAGAGTTTGTGGGTGGTAATTATGAATTTCTGAATAGCGGTTGCTGTGTCCTGATTCAGTCAAAGCCTGTGCTGCTCCTGGGGGCTTTTTTGTTATCTAAGTAGCTCAGGGTGGTACAAGTACCTGTACCACTCTAAGTACATACAAATGGAAAAGAGGAAGGTGACTGATGAATACATTCCCCAAGAAAGAGCTTGTTCTGAACGATGAGCAAAGCACAGGAGTGCAAACGCTTGCCACCACAGTTAGGGGCAACATCCTAAATATTTAACCAAAAAGAATGCTAATGGTATTTGTTGCAGTTGGTGAATTTGTCAATAAGGGCAGAAGGAGTGAATTAAGCTTATTTACTGTGCTTTGGAAAAAAAAAAACAACGAGATCTTACAAAGTGATATTTTCTAGTCTGTGTTTCCAGAAGATAAAGAGCCCCTGTCAAAGCAGCACATCTGGATGAATTGCATCCCAATGCTTTTAGAAGAGCTGGCCAATGAATTCTCTCCAACATGTAATATTTAATTATTTAATGGAGATGAGGAGAACAGAAGCCGTAGCAGTGCAAGTTAGTGTGATATCCATGTGTCAGAAGAAGGGAATTATTTAGACCATTGATAATTGGCGTGAGCCTGCTACTGATTTTTGACAGAATTGTAGAACAGCCAGTCTGGAACTTAATTACATCATCTTTTCTTTAATTGATGTGGCATTTATGGACATAAATTGAAACAGACTTGACTTCTAACAGACAGTATGTGTGTGTGTGAGGGGATATTGCTGCAGTGTGGGAGCCAGTTTCCAAACTTTTCTGATGAGCTCACTTATCAGTGAAAAATGTTTGAGGACATACTCCCAATGTTTGTACATATGTTTGTTAATTATGTGCTACTGAAGTTCTAATGTCATCTTCCCAACCCCAATGGATCCTGGTGCAAACCCCCTCTTCAGAGACAGGTCTAAGCAGCTAGAATCAACAAACATTCTTGTTAGATATAATTATTGTAGTTCTCTAAGCATAGCTGTAGATTAGAATTATTGCAGAGCAGATGAGTTACAGTGGAGTCATAAGGATATCACGCTACATTACTTTTAATATTCTGATAAGAAAATAATTGTACTATCTCTAGATGACACAAATAGAGGGCCAAAGCTCTGGGATAGTTTGGTCAGCAGAGCACAAATTATGGATGTGCATATTTCAGTGCACTTGAATGGAAAGCTGAATGTCTGTAAATGAGGGTTGAAGCCCATACTTTGAAGAGTGGAGACTTGGCCCCAAGGAATTGGGCCTGTTAAAGGTCCAGGGGGTCATGTTGAGTGATCAGCAAAGTGCTGAGAGGCAAACTAAGCTGTGGTAGGGACAGTGTGAACTGCTTTGCTCTGCATGTTTTCAGCATTTAGGAAGACTGAGATGATTTTGGTAGGTTCTAGCTTAGGAAGCTGCTAGGTCTAGGATGTGTTTTCAGGTTATCAGGACAAATTGCTGACGAGGTTCCTATTTTCTGTTGTCTCTAGCCAGTGTCATTAATAACTCATGGAACGTAGGGTCAATTTTTTTAGAGGCAGTTACAGGTACAAAATACTGTACACGTGGGTTTAGAGCATCATGTTACCCATTGCTACTTGAAGCAAAGGCCTTCATGGTGCTCCTAGAACTGAAATCTCAGGACACACAGCAGCATAGGTTATAGTGAACACATTAGCAAGTTGCTGATTTTGCTGATTCATACGCCAGTGAAAAAGCTTTTTGAAGAGCATGAAGGGAAGATTAATGCTGTTCATTTGCTCAAGGTAGGGACAGGCTGCAGATTTTGTAGACTCATCACGGAACCATTTTCAGTAATATTTTTTTAGTGTGGCCTTTTCATTTTTCTCTCTCTGTCTTGCAACAACACTGTTAGTCAGTTTTCCACTGACATGCTTGATACCTTCTACAAGAAGGCTCATGAAATGAATTAACAGGTCATGCAGAGTTAATTGGGAACTGAGTCGTTTCCATGGGCTACGTACAGGTCACCATTTGGAAACAAAATTAGAAAAGCAGCCCTAATGTTCATTGCAGTCCTGGGCTTTTGGATGAGCTTTGACTTCTGTCCTTTGAGGGGTACATGAGGCTGAAGGAGGCCTGCTTGAGGTGATGCCTTGTGGGACTGTGAAAATGTCTCTGGCAAAGTGTAGGGAGATGACTTAATGACACCAGACCAACCTTAACCTTTAGCTTGTTAACATAAATAGGCTTTTTAAAATACACCTCTTTAGGAACTGTGAATCAGCATCATTCTTCCTGTACTTCTGTTCTTCACCTGGCCATTTGGCATGTTAATAGGAGGGGGTTTTAAAGCTGACCTGGTTGCAGAACAGGAGTTTGCAGCACTTTTACTTGGTTCAGCAAAGCTCTAAGCACATGCATACAACCAGATATACATGAGTAGTATAGACAAAGGAAAAGTTAGGTTCTTTCTTTAGTAGCTTCCTGAATTTATATATAACACTATGTTTCTTAAAAGCAGTTTTAGGAAGGAAGGACTGGTAGATTAATAAAACATTTTTTCTAACAGATCAGTCTAAAGAATTGATCTTTTAAATCAGTACAGCAGCTGGGAAGAGCTATATATATATATGCTGGATTGACAGGTTATGAAGCACACTCTTATCAAGAGAAAAATGGAAAAGGTGGTGTTCTTCCTATCCCTGTCATACCTACTGGTATTTATTTCCAGAGAGCTTTTATTCCTTTGGAAAGAGTGCTACAGCTCTAAGTTCTCAATGTCTACACTTTCTCTTCAAAAACACATTGAAAAATGTTTAGCAACATCTCCATCTCTGTCCTCCTTCGTTCTGTGCCTTTCCTGGTGCACAGACCCACCTTGTGAGGTCCCTCCCTGTAGGCACAGCATGATATTGTGATGTAGCACTTGTGGGAAAAGGGGTGGTGGGGGGTGCAAGAGGGGGACCCACGTGCACCCTTGTGTGCTGAACTGAGGTGGAGCTGGGAGGTCTGACAGCCCCCAGGGCTGGTGTCCAGCCTCTCCTCCCATCGACAGGGGGAGACTGAACGAATGAGGCTTCCTGAGACCAAAACTCTTCCTGACACTTGGAAGAAGTGAACTGTAGCAGAAGATGCTGCTGAGTAATTAATAAATGTAGAAAGTAGCAGCAATTCTAGGAGGATAAGACTGAAAAGGGAGTTTCTGGGCTATCAACGCTAAACCCTTCTACTTCAGGCAAGCATGTTGCATGTTTTCTTCTCATAATCCTTCATTTTACACAATTTTGCTGCTCACAGAGCTCGAAATCATTTCTATCTTAATTTAGTTCAAATTTGTGCACGTTTCTTCTTGTGCCAATGCTGCTTTTTCATTTCTAGCCCATATGCTCACTCCAAGAGTATGTATTGAAAAAAGCAATTCTTACCCTTTTTCAGGATTCTGCCAGAGTCTGGGAACCAATCTTTCACAGTCCACAGTGGCCAGAGCAGCTTTCCATTTCTTCAGGCACCCAAGAGGCCTTCATGGCACCCAGTGCAAAGTTTTATTTACCTTTCCTTAACTTGGGCAGACCAATGCAGTTATTCTAGCTGAGGATCCACCTTTTTAAAAGCATTTCACTAATGAACAGGCATGGCAATTAAGTTTAAACAAGCAGTGAGAGCAGCCAGCATTCCCAGAGGGAAGCCACTTGGTGCTACTATCTTGAAGAAGATACTAGCAAGTGACAAACAAAATCATAGAATGTCTTGGGTTGGAAGGGACCTCTATAGGTCATCTAGTCCAACCTCCCTACAATAAGCAGGACATCTCCAACTAGAACAAATTGCTCAGAGCCCCATCAAGCCTGACCTTGAGTATCTCCAGGGATGGGGCCTCTACCACCCATTTCAGTGATCCACCCTCATATTAAAGAACTTTTTCCTCACGTGCAACCTAAATCTACTCTTCTTCTCTGGTTTTCTGTGGCTTCCAATAGAGTGGTTCCTTGCCAGCCTGCCTTGTGCCAGTCTGACATGAATATCTTTAGGGGTTTTTTAATGCCTAACTTGCTTTGCCTCATATCCCTGCATCTTGGATTGGCAGTTATATTGAAAAAAAGAAACAAACCCTTCCCTACAGCATGTAATTTTTACAGCTACTAGTTTGATGCTTCCAGTAAAGGTACCAAATAATACACCTTAAAATCCCTGTAGTAATATTATCTTGCCTTATCTGTTTCTCTCAGATTTTTAGTGCTGTGGGATGTCTGCCAGGGAAGTACAATAAACACATAATAAACTGTAGGAACTGCAGGAACTGTATCTCTGTACATATGCACACATTTAGAAGTGCAGTCTTCTATTTCTTCACTTTGCATAGATTTCAGGAAGTGAAGCCTTGAAGAACTTTTGAAATAAATTCCATCTCTTGCTCCAAAACATCTCCTTTTACCTAAGGAGAGGGTGCATAGCATCAGCACAGAAAACACATGACAAGTGTGTTGCTGGAGGCTGTTCTCCAGAGAGTTTCTGCTGATGTTCTTGGCCCTTGAGAGGTTTTCTAGCAGGTGTTATTTAAAGTAAAGCCAACACTGTCATTAGCAAGCAAGTGAAAGGGAAAAAAACTCTGGTCAGAAAACAGGCTGCTGCTTAACTTTTCTCTAGCGTAGGCAGGTGAGAGAGTAATTCTACTACTGTTTTGGGGGAATTCTCACACCAGAAAGTCAAACAACAGTTGTGTTGGAATGACAATTCACTCCTTCCTGTCCCTTGAGCTGAGCTTCCCGAGCTGGCCCGAGCACACGGAGACATGAGTGCAGGACCACCAGGCCATGTTTCTGGGGGGTGCTGAAGGGAACAGGAGACAAGGTCACTGGGTGTGCTGGGACACAAGGTGAATGGCATAAAAGGCCATTTTGAATAGTTTAATATTTTAATTTGTAGAGCCCATGTTTAACTTGCATGCAATATACAGATAAACTCATTGCACTTTGAAGTGCAATTAGTGGCTGCTGTGGTTTCTGTGAGGATTCATACAACTGCCATGTCCTTGTAGATGTGTGACAATTTGCTTTCTTACACTGGATTAAAACAGAAAGAGTAACAAGCAAAGGGCATGTAGCCTAGATGCCTCTTCACTGCTTAATTTGCCTAACAGCCCCCCACAGTGTCTGTGGCAAAACACAGAGCTTTGTGATTGCTCTGCGAGGTACAACTGAACGGACTTCAGAAGGAAATGGCTCTTTTTATACTTTACTGTAGTTTACATTTGTAAACATAGATTTGGTTGCCAGACCCATGTGATTTCATCTGCTGTGTGGTCTCTGATTTCATGGCTCAAGTGCTATAACAGACTGTCCTGGGTTATATGTAATGTCACTGTTGAAAAATAAATCCAGTTGTCTTAAGCTTTTGGGAAGGAGGTGGAAGAGCAGGCTACGTCAGCCAGAAAACACCAAGGGTTCTGGTGAAGTAAGGAGCACTTTAACTACCTGGTTTAGCTGTCCTTTAGGCAATTTTGCTTTTCATGGAAATATATATTTATTTATTTTTCAAGTTGTCTAATAGTTTCTAATGATATTGCACCAAAACTTATGGGTTCCTACAAATAATTCATACATTATGATATGTATACATACATGTGTACATATACATACATATGTACATATACATATTATATACATATACATACTTGTACATGTTACTAGGCATGTGAAGGTCTGTTCCTGAAAGGAGAGGGAATACAGCTTAGTGAGCAGTCTGCTTGCAATTTTGGGTGATGGGAAATAGAACTCTAAATACTTTTAAAATATTGATACTTTTATGATTTTATTTAGCTCTGTTTCCCCAGCTTTTCCTTTTTGTAAAGAGTGAAAGAGAGCCTCTCTTTCTTACTTATTAGGAGGAGAAAACGGGTTATTGGAAGCTATTTTAAATGAATAGAAATTAATCATGATACCAAGGCTTGAAAGTCAAGAGACACGAGTTCTATTTCCAGCGTCGCGGCTGGCTCATCTGGCTCTTTGGCAAGCAATGTCATAGTGTGACGCACTTTGGAAAGGGCTCTGCCTCCTGAAACAAGCAACTCTTGCTCCTGGGCTGTGCTGCACGAGCAGTAGTGCTAGTGTATGAGCAAAAAGGTGGGGATGGAAGAGGGAGAGGAGGAATTTCTTCAGCCAGAATAGCTGCCTGATCCATGCCAGGGCACAAGAGCTCCAACACGTCAGCAGGAGGCATGTCCAAATGTCAGGCCTACTGCATCTCTTGTGTCTTGTCTGGAAATCTGTTTTCTTCAAAACATTTAATGTGGTTTCCTTGAAGTACACAAAACTCTGGTTAAGTCAAACAAAAAAAAAACCTGTCCAGCCAAGCAAAAGGTGTCTACAAAGTTCTGACGTTGAGAAGACGTAAGGACTGTGCTTCCCATCAGTCACCTGGTGGGATAAAAATGATGTTACTTTAAAACTGCCCTATAGAAGACAAAAGTATCCTGCTATCCACCCAAGGTAAAGGCACAACACACAATATGTAATTTATCCTAGGTGGCTAGACTTGTCTTCCAAATCATGCTGAGGTGTAACTAACCGTGTTGCCATCTGTTGAAGTTCAGCAGTCTTCTGAGTGCTGGGCCTTCTGTCAAAGGGTAGGGCAAGCCCAGAATACCCAAGTGCTCCAGTTGTTCAGAGGGGTCATGCTGGTTGTAAGAAAATACAAGAACTTCTGTTGAAATTTACTTTTTATGTATCGTAGGGCAGTATTTTCCTTGCACATTTTTACTTTGGGCTAATCTTCATCTGAGCCTCCTGTTTCAAAATAAATCAGTTTTTTTAAAATGAAAAAGACTGCAAATCTCAAAAGCAAAAAAAAAAAAAAAAAGCAGATCTGGATGATTCAGATTGGAAAACTTCTTTTCAAGTCAGAGTGATGTTCCCTGTGTGAAGGAGATGAGCTGCTTTTTGCAAATTGGGCCTTGGATAATGGATTTTATTATGAGCCTCATCCTTTGCAATATGCTTATCTCATTTAGTCATGGTTGACTGTTGAAATTTTATATCAATCATAACTGTATATCCATGGGATACAGGTTCTCGGGATGATTTTCGGTAACTTGGATTTTGGACTAGTTCTAAGGAGATACAAATTAAAATCTGTGCTGGGAAACCTCAATAAGCTGTAGTTATTTATGTAGATATCTTGAAAACTAAATCTCGATTTTGCTCTTTTGTTGCTGTAGGTGTAGAGAAAAAAAAATAGAAAAGATGAAATAACTGGAAATGGGGGAAAGGCTCAAACTCACCTTGTTTTTCTGAGTGAAGAGACATTCTTCTTTAAGCAAGGCACAAGGGGAGTAGCCTAACTTTATCTTGCAGCTCAAACAGAGCTCCTCCTTCACTTACTGGCTAAAGCACAACAATAATCAGTCTGTTCTCAACATTGTTTTCAAGATGGCAAAAGGGAAAATCAAAGGCAACTTCAGTTCTTGGGGAGCACTTAAGGTGTGGTACCTGTGAGAACTCTTGATGAGAATCTTCCAAAAGCCCCAAGGAGAAGAGACAAGGAGCCAGGAGCAAATGACTCGTGACAGGGAAGTGCCTGGTGAGAGGACAGAGGTGATGAGAATGGAAAAGATACCAGTGTGAAGGGAGAGTGAAAAATCCCCTGGGGTTTTAGTGTAAATGAGCTCTGTGGCACAGTAAGGTGCAAGCTGGGGAGCACAGATCTGCATCAGACTTGGAGCTGTAAAACATCCATGATCCCAGAGGTGGAGAGAGAGAATTCCTTAAACTGCCTTTCAGCAGGGAGGTACTGGAGCATGGGTAAGTGGGGAGGGAAGAGTGGTTTACTGGGGCTGACCAGCCTTCATGCAAAAGAACTAAGTCAAAACCAACCAAGTAACAGAGGTTAAATTCTTGCAAAAGACTTGGATGATTAGAAACATGGTGTGCTTCCATTCAATCAGATGTCAGTACCTAATTGTTAAATCCCAGTTTAAACTATACTGCCTGGAAAACTGTTTGATGTATTTCTTTAAATATATTTGTGTCTGCACCTATGTCTACTTTATCTTTCAAATAATATTTCTACATTCGTAACAGTTTTTGTATTAATTTCAGGCCGTTTTGTTTTATTTTTGGTTACTCTGATCATAGTGTGTAATGACTGCAGTCAGGCTTGTCTTCATTGTCTCTTATCCTCCCCTAAGTGTGTACCCTGCCAGCAGTTAAGCTTCCAACTGGGAAATAAGGACAATGTAGCTGAAACTGCATCACTAAAGAAATGAACATATATCAGATAAACTACAACAAAATGACAAAAAAGTGTCTCTCCAAAGCTAGCAATGATAATGTCACAAGTGACTGTGACAGCTTCCAACTAAACAAGCCAATGGCTTTAACCATCAATGGACAAATTGATCCCTTTCTCTGGAAGGGGAATATTGCTCCAAACAATGGGGTAGGAAGCATTCTCAAAGGAGAAGTGCCCTGCATCACCCTCACTATCTGCTGCAGGTAACAAAGTGTCTGTAAATGTGTTTATTAATGTGCATAAGGAGAGCAGGGTGCAAACTCCAACAGGCACCAGCATTGTTCTGCTGTCAAACTTTCAGGCTGTTTACCACTTGAAGACATGCTACTAGTTAGTGGTTTGTTTTTAGTGAAGGAATGGAATGTTTAGAAATTCCCCACTTTTAACAGAAATTCTTGCCACTGATTGGGTTGGGATTTTTTGTCTCAGTTTCCCCACCTTTGAAATACAGACCGTGATAAAAGCTGTTGCCTCCTTTAGTCAGTGTTGTAGCCATCAGGAGCTGGTTCTTTGAGGTGTCAGATGCTTTGCACCATGTCAGATGTCGTGGCACCCCAGGAGTCCCTGTCTGCAGCACAGGTTTCACAACCTCTGAGCTCAGGAGGGGAAAGCCAGGCCCAAAGGCCCTGCAGTGCCCATGGGGCTGATGGCTCTGAAGCGGTTTGAAGTCTGGTCCCTACTATTTCTTCTGCAACTAGTATGGCCAGAGTGAAGACTAGAAATGTAAGGAGGAGTGTACAGGTGTCCCTGTTTCCCCACAGACGTTTGTTTCCGTGAAGCAAAGTGTTGCTAGTGTTTGTTTCATTTCCCAGCAGTTGCTCCCCTCTGCTGCCCAGCCAGGAAGGTGCCAGCACACAGAATTCACTGCTGTTTTCTCAGAAAGCAGCAATGAAGTAATCATATTTGATGCTCTTTCAAATCTTCATTTCTAGTGCTAGATTATTCCCAACAATACAGCTAAAGCTGCTCCATCTGCCCTCTAGTTTCAAACCTTCTTTGTAGTAACTTCTTACCACTTGACTGGATGTTATTCTAAAAGTAGTTGCAATCACACTGTGTGAGGCAGCTGGTACAGGTTACCTTTACCTTTGTTTTGGCAGTCAGTAATCCAGAACAGCATGAATTTGGTTTGAATTTATGTTAAAAATTGTATCAAATGAGATTCTGGTGAGATTATGGTGGAAAATGGCTATCAAAATGAATTACTCCCATGAGAATGAATTAGTTTCCCTCCTATAACTATTAGAGGCTATAATTGTTGTGTGCAGCAGGTAACACATCTGCTTTATTAGTTTGCTTATGGAATATATAGGAAAGATTTTATGAATTCATGAGGATGCCAAAACCTTTTGCAGTTGTATGAGGTAGAGAAACATTCTTGTCAGGGGCTAGTGCCAGGAAGCCTTGCATTTTATCTCAAATCTATTAAATGCCTCCCATTCATAGTAACTTGTAGGCTAGAACCTGCAGTGCTAAGTTAGATAGACTAAGCTGGCATGTCTTGGCTCTGAGTGAGGTCAGTTCTGTGGAGGACCAAGGGAATGTTTGGCTTTGATCCAGTGTTCAAAACTAAGTTTTCCCAAGACAACAGGTGTTCCTGTTGGGTGCTGGAACCCATTGGGCTCTCCTGTGTGTTGCAGGATGGGCAGAGGCAGCTCACGGGAGTGGTCACTGGTGGCCCAGCAGGGACCTTGGCTCGTGTGACTACTAGCCCGTGCTTTTAGGACATGTTCTTGGTGGGGAAGAACTTGAAGTTGTTGCCTTAGCATGTGTTAAAATACCAAGTAACAGTGTGTGTGTGCGTGTGTGCATGCCTGGGGCAGTGTCAGGAGGGCTTATGTGTGGATTTTGTTCAGCAGCTGAAGGGAACCAGAACTGTCCATCTGGCACTTTCACAACCCCCGAGGGGGCAGGCACGCAAGGTGTGAGCTGTGCAGCTGAGGTGGGCAGGTCCCTGGAGGAAGGAGGCACGAGGCCTTTAGGATTAATGCCCTTGTGGCTGCACATTGCAGTCTGCATCTGTTCAAGGCGAAATTCCCGGGACTGTGTCTTGTCTCAGGGTCTGGTTTAGGACAAGGGTAACTGATAAATGCAAATGGACTTTACGGGTGTAAATAGAAATAGGATCCGAATGACATGGTCTCAAGTTTTTTCTGCTTGGACTTTGAGGGAGACTTTACCTGAGAAGCTGCTGGACTTTCAGCTCATGTGAGATGGGCAAACACTGCTCTGTGTAAGCAAACCGGCCTCTTCTGTGTCACTCTCACAACTTGTGTCAGTGTTCCTGCCCACACTCCCTTTCCTGGGGCCACAGAGCCTCCTGGCTTCCTCAGGCTCCAGCTGCTTTCCTGCTGCATCTTGTGCCTTAGCCCACGTACGCCCTTTTCTGTCCTGCTGACACCACAACTGGCTGGCTTTGAAACTGTCTAAACAGGTCACTGAACTGTTAGGAGCCTGCAGGTAGAAAACATGAAGAGAAGTAAATCATCTCTTAGGAAATGGTGATGTCCACAAAAAAACAAGTTCAGCAGTGCAGTAAAAATAATAGAAAGGAGCAAAGCTGTTGGCAGAGTGTAAAACTGAGCAGACTGGCAGCTCCTGGGGTCCAACAGAGAACGATGAACACCTTCCTCCAGGCAGCTCATTAGACAACCTCACACCAGACTTCTTTGCAGCTCCAGCTGGTCTTGAAGCATGCAAGCCTGAAAGTCTTTATTACTGTGAGAGTTGTATAAACTGTCCTTACCAATATGTCTTTCAATAATATATCGCACTTATTCAGCATCTCTGCATTGGGAATCTCAGAAGTGCTTGAGAGAAGGAAGTGAAAATTATCTCCAGTTTTTCCACGGGGAAAACTGAAGCAAACTTCCAAGAACTTCTGGTGTGGGTTTTGGAGAGGTGATGTGCTCAGATTTTGAATTTAGGCTTTTTTCTTTTTTTCTCCAGTTCCTCTTTTACCTCTGTGCTGGAAACCCATGCCAGGGGCAGGGATGTAAGGCTGAGGGGCAGGATGTTGCTTAGTCTGCGTGGTCTACTCCCTGGGAAGCTCTGCACAAGATTTTGGTTTGTTTATGTTTTGACCTTGAACCCTGCAGGAAAGAGCTTTCTGTTTGATGACAAATTACATTACGAAGATGATGATGATGGAATCATACGGCAGGGGAACTGTGACTGATCACTTTTATGCAGGAACATGCTGAGAAGTGTCTCCCTGGCTCTGCTGTCTTCTAACTGAAAGGTCTTGTGTAGGGAGGCAGTAAAGAGGTTCTGGTTGCACTGGAGATCTGGGACTTGTGCTGAAGGAATGCTTGGGAATGATGGAGAAAACGAGGTAGGAGCCCAACACACTGGTGTGCTCATATAGCCTTTTGGTCCCTCTGGATCTCCTGGCCTGGCTGATTTATCTTCCTAATGGTTTTGTGTGGCCACGTTTAGATGTTGGAAACATCCAGGCAGCTCCCAGGCGCTGCTCTGCAGTGAGCTCACTTGGCTGCAGAAGGAGTTTCTCCAAAAATGCCTGTCAGCACTCCAGCCCTTTGAACGCGCTGTTTCTGCCTCTTAAAAAGCGTCTGCCTCGTGTGTCCCTGCAGAGGTGATCCCGAAGGCTGGAATGGCACAGGGGAGCGTGTGGGGAGGAGCGAGTCCCGGGACAGCGAACCAGAAAGAGCTCCCATAAAAGGGGAGGTACCGAGGGGGGGTGTGAGTGCACGAAGTAGGGGAGGAGGGTGAGAAACCTTCAGGCAAGGTAGGACAGTCTGGTTTTCCAGCACGTTATGATTTGCTGTGTGGTCCTGGTGGTCCAGAGGGAACAGCCCTGTCTGCCCACCCTGCATCTCACCCAAGTGCCACCAGCTCCTGAGGGAGCTGCCAGTCCTTCTCTGCTGGTGGGCTCTTTGACAGCAGTTTGTACTGCTATCCCAGAAAATTGACAGAATGAAATGAAGTAATTTTATGATCAGAGGAGCCTGGTAAGTAAGCAGTGAAGCAGAACTCAGTAGCTCGTTCTTGGATTTGGGAAAAGGATTGTAAAAACCCTTGGCTCCAAGTTGCGTCCAGCTGAACCTGCAGTATTTCCATCCCAAACAGGAGCAGGGATGGACACTTCCTGATCTCTCAGGCTAAGTAGTGTCAAGTCATCAGGTTCTGTCATAACATGTGCCATATCAAGCTGCCTGTAGAACTTCGTGTGTTATTGCTGCTGTTTATTGTGCTGCTGACAGAAAGGTCCAAATCTACCACTACCACTGGATGCAAAACTCCAGAAAAGTAGATGAAAAATGTTGTTCAGAAATTAATCTTTTCAAGGGATTTCAGAGCCTCTGGCAAAATAGTGGAAAAGATCTGTCATTTGGTTGAGCAGATCCTAGTTTACTTTTTTCATGTCTGTGATTTGCTGCTGTTTGAACCATGGTAACTAATGAACGTTCATTTGGGTTGGGTTGGCAGTCATGGTCTGCACTGAGACTAATCTAAAGAGCACATGAACTGGAGTAAAAGCTCAAGTTTAATGAGTTAGATGGAAATCGTATGAAGGGTGCTGTGTTTTTATGTAATTTATTGTTTTAAAATATGAACTACTTTGGACTGCCCTGCACAAAGAAATATCAGCTATCTAGCCCATGCTTTGGGTTTTATTTCAGGATGAACTGAGAATGCCACAGTAAATGAAATCATGCATTTCAGTGTTAAAGGAGATACTTCTGCAGAAGAGATGGGGAAAAAACTGTTTCCTTTGAAGGCTGGAGAAGCCCAAGAAATAATTTTTTCAATGAAAGGTGCAGATCACCCATCCATGTTGATACAGTCAGGAAAAGCTTCACTTCAGTGACATGAAAAAGTTGGAGAAGAGGTAGAGTTCAGTGGGCAGAGTTCAAGAAACACAGTGTGAGCTTGGAGAGGCTTATAGATATTCTGCCTGGTTCAGTGATGTTTAATATGATAATCTGAGGGGGGGGGGGGGGAACCGAATAAAATTCTGGTTAGAAGAGAAAATAATGCCTGCTGAGGCAATGATCTTTAAGGTCCCTTCCAACCCGAACCCCTCTGTGATTCTGTGATAGAAGTTATGCTACAGCATTCTGATGCTTATGCATCACTGGTGGTGTTCCAAACGTTGGGTTGTGAGTTGGTCTTCTGGGCTGAGCGTTACAGGAGCCGAATATTACCTGAGAGTTGGTATCGAATTTAGAAAGTGATGTAGCCCTGGGCAAGCACAGGTAACGTCATCGGGTTTGTACAGCCCAGCGTCTGCTGCTGGGGCTGTCCTGCACCTCGGGGGGCTGCACCGGGCGCTGCCCTGCCCGGGGGGGCTGCTGAGCAGCCGGCATTGCCCCTGGGCTGGGCAGCTTGGGCAGGAGCTCTGCTGAGAGGGCAGGAGCTCTGCTGGACGAGCCCGAGCTCTGCTGAGAAGGCAGGGGCTCTGCCGGGCGACCAGGGGCTCTGCCGGGCGACCAGGGGCTCTGCCGGGCGACCAGGGGCTCTGCCGGGCGACCAGGGGCTCTGCCGGGCGATCAGGAGCCCGCGCACAGCCCTGCGCGGCCCCGCTCCAGCCCCCGGGCTGACCCGGCTCCCTCCGGCGGCAGGACCGGCAGCTCTGCCGGGTTTTTTTTTGGGCTGCCGGGGTGTTTTCGGGCTGCCGGGGCTGCACATCCACCGCAGCGGGGTCGGTGACGGCTCCACCTGCGCGGCTCGTTTTCTTCATGGCCCGCGGAACAATGAAGTCAGAGGTAGGTGAATGATGCAGTGCAGGAAGTTGCTGCGGCGGGAGCTCGGCTACAGAGGGGATGGATGATTTAACGTGTGGGGCTAACGGGGAGGGAAATGTTCATAAATTCTGCTTGTGCACGGATCGCGCGGGGGGTGAGGCAAAACGGGGCTCTCTAGGTGCAGCAGATGACGTTTTCTCACCGTCCAGCTGTCTGTTATGCCTTAAGTAGTCGTGTACAAAGGTTTTGCTGTCCTTAAAAGGATAGAAAACCAGTCTTTTCAAGGCAAAGCTATGAATTTAACCAGGTGTAGAAATAACCGGGTGTCATGGTTCGTCCTTACAAATGCACAGCAAGTTCTCGGCAAAAAAAAAAAAAAAAAATTAAAAAAAGCATGTTAATCATCGCAGCTGATGTGCTGTGTTATGGAGATCGCCAGCATCGATTCTAGACTTGGTTTCTTATTTGCATTTAGTCAATCCGATCTGTGCCCACCCTGAATCCCTTCTGGTGAATTTCTGTTGATTTCGTTGCTGGTTCTATTTATTCTTCTCCATCTATCTGTTTTAAATGAATCATCAGAACAATAAACAATCCTACAGCAGAGGGAGCAGAATGTTTCAGGAAGCAAAATCCTTCTGTTAAATCACATGCGGTCTATGCAGTTGTTACAGGAGGGGTTTTCTGTGCTCACCAGGGGTGTGTTGGGGGGGTTCAGATCTCATGTCCCCACAGGAAGGTGGGGATTCATCAGAGAGGCATGTGAACAAATTCCCAGCAGAGTTCCCAGAGCACAGCCCTGGGGCTGACCTGTGTGCAGAGGTGTTCTGTGCTTATGTAAGGGAGAGCTGGAGCCGTGGGGTCTGGGGGGCTGAGAGTTTGGGGGGTGACTTTAATTTTTAATACCCCTGAGTATGTGTAATACATTTCTTGTGCTTAGCATTTTTTGAAAACAAAGCTGTTAATTCCTGCCAGTGTCATTGGATTTAAAAGGTATTAGATGAATGATAGCAGATTTTTTTTTAATGGGGTATTAATCGTTGCTATTTTTTCCAAGCACCAGTTACCTTAAACTGCTTTGGATTTGGTGTGATCGTGTCTGCCACCGCTGATGAGTGGTTAGAACAAGCAGGGCAGAAACCAGAGCTGCCACCAGGGCAGGAAGTTGCAAGGTTCCCATTTAAAAACCAGAGCTCTCATACGTGGTGCTTGTCAAGGACTCAGTCCTTACACAGTAGTTAGAGCTGGGAATGGTGGCCTTATGAGTCTTTTAATGTCTATGTACAGTTGGAAGGAAAGGAATGAAAAATGCCCTTAAATCGTAAGCCTAGTTAAGGTTGAAATTCATCGCCAGGTTGCTGGTGTGTGGAAGGCTTTATAAACAGAATGGGAAATATCTTGAGTGATATTATGCTCATTGATCTAAGTGTCAGCAGTGTTTCTCTGCCGTGGAATAGCTGGGAAGATAGAAAGCCAGTAAATCTCGACCTAAGTTTTGTATGCTGTGCAAGTTGTCAGGCTTGGGGGGGGTCGAGTGAGGCTGACGTCAAAATACAAATTCCTTTTAGCAGGCTGAGAGGTGTCAGTCGTGTGACATCAGTGAGTGAGAGGGTGTTTGGGGGTGAGAGCCTCTGTCACTTTGAGAAGGTCACAGGCAGAGAAATATACCCTGGCTCCCTGTAAGCCTGAGGTCTCCTTCTCCCCAAGGTGCCCTGCCATGCCTGGTGCAAAGCCCAGCATGGCCCAAGGGGAACGTGGGGCTCTTCTCTCTCCACCAGCAGTCCAGAGTTTGGGAAGTGTGTGCCAGTGTATGTGCTGGGCTCCTGAATCCTGGGGCACTCCTCATGGAGCTTTGGGAAATGTGTGCCAGTGTATGTGCAAGACAGTATGCAACATCTCTGGGTTCTGCCACCAAGTGAGGAATTCTTTTCCATGCTTTTAAGTGCTTGAGGAAGAGAAAAATACTGCTAAATAGTACTAAAAATTACTTTTTCTTGCACTAAATTATCATTTAATTCTAAGCATGGTGCCATCTAAAAGCATTAATCTAGGGTTTTTTCCCTTGTTCCTTTTTTTTTTTTCCTGAAATAAATAACTTAAAGCATTTTTCTAAATTACATGAGAATAAAAGGTACTATTTTACAGCTTAAGAAAAAATATGGGTCTTGAATTTATAAAGGAATAGCTTTGTTAGCATTGAAGCATTTGTGCTTGTAGTTATATACATGATTACATGTTTGATGATCAAGAATCTTTCATGTACATGTTTTTAGTTTTACAGTAATCTGGGTAGAAAGGATTGTGCACGTTGGATGTAGAAGTTTCTTACTCAGTACCCAAATTGAGCTGGAGGTCCTGGAGGGGTGGGGAAGGAGAAGGAGGGGGGCCTTGAGTCTTTCTTGATAATATTATTTTTATGGAGGGTAGAGAGGCAAGTCATGTCTCATTACCAGTCAAGTCATGCTCTTCATGCCAGAGGAACTCTAGTAAAAAGTGAATGGCCCCCATGCTGAACAGCAGTAAAGCAATAAACCCCTTAATTTACATACACACAGTTGCCAGTTTGAAACGGTGCTGGGGAAGGGCAAACAGTGCATCAGCAGCTGCATGAAGTGGGAGCATTTTTTCATTACTCTATCAACAAACTGAGATGATTTCTTTTAAATGTAAATAATGCTAGTTTTGCTTTCATGTGCAGGCAGGGCAGTGGTGGTTTGGTGCAGTGCTGAGTGGTGTGTGTTCTCCTGTGCTCTCCTGCTGCTGGGGAACAAAGGAGGCTCGTGGGGGGGACAGTTCTGTGTGTGAAGCTGTTGCAGTGAAGTGAGGGAAAAGGGTATTTTCTAGTATATAACAGTGGTTACCTGGGGAGATTTTATGGGCAGCCATGAGTTTTTTAAGGCTCTTAGGTGTAAATGGCAATTCTGTCACAATAACAAGGCATCTGAAGTAAGGACAACCAAGAGTTTCAGTGTGCATGGAAGGAGCTGGATGTTTAAGTAGGTAAATTATGCAACTCTAATGTTGATCTCCTGACACTTGGATGGGGCTTGGAGCGACCTGGTCTAGTGAGAGTTGTCCCTGCCCATGCAAGGGGGTTGAAACTAGATGATCTTTAGGGTCCCTTTCAGCCCAAACCATTCTATGATTCTATCTTGACATTGCTGCTTCCTTGATGCTCAGTCTTCAAGAGCACTTAGAAGCTTCCAAAGGAAATTAATTTCTTCTGTGAGTGAAAGGGGAGTCTTGTTTTGAGACTTCTCCCAGGCAGAAGCCGCAGCATTTGTTAGAGGGGACTCCTTCAGATGCAGAAACTTGAGCTTTATCCAAGTCTAGAAGGTTGTCAGAGTGCTGTACTGTCCCTGTTGGAAAGTTAAGTCACCTCCTGAAGCGTGAGAAAGGAAACGGAAAAGACAAAACAACTTTTTGAAAGAACTCTTGCTCTTCAGCAAGGTTACTGTATGTCTGTGCCTCTTGTGAGAGCAGCGTAGCTTCCTCAAACAGCCACATTTGCCCAAGTGAAAAATCCTGCTGAAATTCAGTTTAATACAGACTCCTAGTTCTTTTAGGTCTCTTTTTCAAAGCTGGTGAGTAGTAGCAGCCTGCAAGAAGTGCTAGTCTGGGTGCTGGGAGTCCCTGGGTGCACACCTGGATGTGGTTTGGGGAACGAGGAGGAGAGCTGAGTCTGCTGCCTTTTGTTATCATTTTTCTACTGTGGTAGCTGGTAGGTGTTCATCTTAGGTTGCAATGAGAACTCCCTCATATTTAATATCGGGCATGAGATTCCTGTGCCATAACCCTAAGGAAACCGAGTGTCATGGACTCTGGATCAGATCCTTAATGAAGCGAGCTTTGAGGGGTTTGTTGTGTTGTGGTTTGTCCCACCAGTATAAATAAATGCATTAAATCAGAAATACATGACTTTCCATCTTCAGATGATTTTTATAAACATGATTTATATGCACAGCACAGGCACCCACAGTACAGATGCAAACGTCTTCATTTTTCCAGATGGAAAGACTGAGGGAGAGGACAGAAGAGAACGGTTTGTTCAGCTGCAGAGGAAGGTTGATATTAGAGGCAGAGTTGGATTCTAGAAATCTTCCTTCCCAGTGCTGTGCTCTCTCAGCTGCCTGCAGCATTAGACAGTATCTATTTCATATGCTAGAACAACAAGATAGAGAAATTTTATTATTTTTTTTTAAGTGTGATTTTGTGTGTGTGTACCTGCTGTGTATGTGACATCTGCAGAACTCAGTGTTTGGCAAACATTTCTAGCTCTTTCCAGTGAAGCCAGATCTCTAAGTGAGTTACACTCCATGTCTTGCAGGCAATGCTGAATTGAAAGTAGTATTTAAATGGGTATAATCATGTTACAGCATAACTTACTGCATCTCACTTTTTACTTCTATGTGTTATTAAAATGCAGGGGAGACAAAGCTGAACCATCTTAAATTTTCAACAGTGAGCACAGCGATCAAAATAGTGGAAACAAGTCATGTTTGCAGACAAACAGAAAGAGGAAAATAATGATAATGTGTTTCCCAGTCTTTCCTAAGCGTTAGTGCAATGCTGAGCTCCATTTTGCAGGTAAAAAAGCATCAGCTGAACAACAGCTAAGCAGCACAATTATGCAATTCTATCAGAGGAGAAGGGGGAGAAAACCCAACTTCTTGGGAGGCAGGGGGTTGATTACGATGACCAGTTCAGACTCTGAGGCAGATAGTTTAGTACTGAGGTTGTGTTCTCCAACAGTATTTCCCGAAGGTCTAAGCCAAGAGTAGAAATCAGCTGAGAGAGTCTTCAAGGCAGCAATCAGCAGAGGAGGACATAGGGGTCAAAGAATGTAGCTTGAGAAATGGCCTGTTGTGCTGCTGTGTGTTTATTATGGTTCTGGGAGTGTGTGACGAGGGTGTTGGTTCAGCTGTGTGCCCCTTCCACAGGGCTTCGTACACATAATGTTCTTGGATTCAGTTCCAGAAGGGGGAGGAAAAATAAATTGCCTTTTAGACACTGCTCTCTTTTTCCTTGTTTGATAACTGCTGCCAAAGTGGGCTGGCCTCAGGCATGTTTCTTTCCAGAGCAGGGCCTAGGAAAGTATTTCTCGGTAATAAGACCTTACTAGTTGGATACAATCTGTAGGACATGTTAGTGTAACTGTGATGTTTTGTATCTCTTGATTAACATGACCACTAGGCTAATGGAAACATAAAACACTGATGCATTATCAGTAGCAGAACTGATGAGATGGGAAACAGGATGGGGAAAGTGAGACCCTGCCTGCAGTGTCTGAACACAAGGCATTTGTGTGCCCATCGAGCAGCTTATCTGTGCTGTTACCCTCTTAAATCAGTGGCACACCTGAATTGCAAAAGCATTGCTTGGGGATGGGAATGATAGTAACATTAGCCTGCTAACAGAAGTATGGAGGGCTGGGTGGAAAGGAAATAAGCCAGGGAAAATAACTGCATGGTTAAATTTCACTCACCTCTCCTGTCCTCATTCCTCCCCTTCCTGTTTGTGCTACTGTGAGTCCTGTTGTCATGGGCCTCCTCTGTAACACTACTTGCTTTGTCACTTCATCCCACCCCAGAGCTTGCCCTGAACTTTAGAGCTTACCAGTGCTGCTTGCTTGGCTGCTACTCACCTCCTCACACCACAGCACACGGCAGAAATCCTTATCCCCTTTGCTCAGCAGGACACCCAGCTCCCATCCAGTGTGCAAGTTCCCTGCCCAAACACCCTGGCCACAAGCACCTAGAGCAGCAAGGCTGGTGAAAGGACTAGAGGGAAAAGTCTTACAGGGATAAGCTGAGGGACCTGGGTTGTTTAGCCTGCAGAAGAGGAGACTCAGGGGGCAACCTTCTCACTCTCTTCAGCTACCTGAAGGGAGGTTGTGGTCAGGTGGGAGCTGGGCTGTTTTTCCAGGCAACCAGCAACAAGATGAGGGTCTGGCCTGAAGCTGCTCCAGGGGAGGTTTAGGTTGGATATCAGGAAGCACTTCCCATGGAAAGGGTGATCAGACCTTGGGATGGACTGCCCAGGGAAGTGGTGGAGGCACCATCCCTGGAGGTGTCCAAGGAAAGGCTGGAGGTGGCTCTTAGTGCCATGGTCTGGAGATGTGGGGGTGTCAGGTCATAGGCTGGACTGGATGATCTTGGAGGTCTTTTCCAGCCTTGGTGATGCTGTGATTCTGTGATCTCTGTCCTGTCACTCGAGTCCTTCGCCCCCCAAAGCCTGGTTGTCTCAGTGAGCCCCAGGAAAAGGCCTGGGGAGGAATGGCTTCCCATCCAGTGAGGTCTGGGCAGGGAGAGGAGCCCCGGGGGCTGCCTCTCTGGAGCTGCTTTTCGGGGCATCTGCTGCTGCCCAGCGTGGAGCTCCCAAGGCTGAGCTGAGCTTTCATGCTGGTGCCCTCGCCACACTCAGCTGCCAGCCCAGCCACCTCTATCAAGCACTAAACTCGCTCTGAAGCAGGACAGAATAGGAACAGAAATGCAGAGGACTTTGTTTCTTCCCAGACCTTGCTGGTGCATGAAGCATTCCGGGGGAGGGCAGGAGCTGGAGTGTCCTCTCAGTTGGCCCAGCAGAGCTGTGCTGAAGCCAGGCAGCTGCACTGCTGCTCCAACTGGAGCTCTGGGGCCCAGCTCTCTGCAGCCTTTACAGAAGCTGGAGCTTTCATTTGGTTCTTGTCCTCATTTCTGCAGGTGTAGCCTTTGCACATGCTCTTTTTTTAAAAAAAAAAAAGATAAGGAAGCCCGCAGAGGAGATTTATGTGCAACTTCTGCTTCAGTCCAGAGCTCAGCCATCAGCAGAAATGAATGAAGTAGCTGTCAGCTGTCAGAGAACACCAAGTATTAGCATGCAAAAGGAGCAAGACCCAAGCAATTCACATTGCTGCTGAGGTTTCTGCATCCCAGTACAAGCTGTTTGCTACAGCACTGTCAGATCTGGGAAGCTTGAAATCGAGCGAGCTGCCTGGTGTGCGTTTGCATATCAATACCCGCAGTGTTTCCTCCCCTCTGTCTGACACAGCACAACGGGTGCTTCAGGTCAGGGGCAATACCAGAGCTTGAAACCCTTGTGCGTGCAGTAGGTCCTTATGTTTGCTTGGCAGACTTTCTGGTCTTGCCAACTCCAGTTGTTTGTGTGAGTGCTGTGCCTGCCATCCTGCCTCCTGGGCACTGTTACCTCATCCTTTTGCATATTCTCCTGCTCACGGTATCTGATCTGAATAGCTTTGCCCACTGCAAAGAATTTCAGCACCTAGCAAAGTTTCCCGGCTGCTTCTGCTTTTATAAACTGGTTCCTGGAAGCCAACAAGACTTTTGAAGAACTCCAGTTTGTAAACCAGACCAGCAAATTAGTAGAATTTTTTTATTTTAATTGTATTGCAAACAACCAAGTTTGTCTCTTTATCCAGTCTCTGTAGTACAGTTGTGTCCATGGCATTACTAACTATTTCTGAAGCTTGGGCAAAGACCCTGTCTCATCCTGAGAATATGAACTGGAGGGTACAGTGGAAGGATGACAGTGGAGATGTGTAGGAGGTGACTTTTATTCATTTATTTGTTTCTGTTTGAAACCTTTTTGTCTCTAAAAGGGAAAGCAACATCGAAAACCAAGGTTAACACATTATTGATAGGTAAGTTTCTGAAGAATACCTTTTAATGAATATCATAAGATCCTTCAGGTCTCAACTTTGGTATTAGAGTAGGACAAACTATGATGAAAAGAGTTACATTCACTGAATGAAAGCTGGAGATCTGTGTACCTCCATCTGTTGTCACAGTGCTGCTCTGTCTCCCTTATCTGTCACTCAGACTTGAGTAGATAAAACTGTGTATAATGTTCACTGCTGAGGTTGACTAATATGTTGGCTGAACCATAGAGGATTGGCTCTCTGATCAAAACAGGGTTAATCCCCCTCTTAGCTGAGTGGTGCTTTGGAGAGGCAGTGGGTGCTACATGTGCTGTGGTAAGAACATGGTCACAGGAAAAGAAAACCAAACACTGAAAAGAAACACTGTCTGGTGGTGAACAAGTGTGATCTGACCAAATTACATCTTGGACAGTACCTGTGTTCTTGTGATCACAGGAGAATTGTGCCATTGAATAGATTTTATTTTCAGATGGCTTTCTTATGGGGAAAAGAAAAGTGTGGGTATTAGAACAGTCTAGGAAAAGTGAGCCACCCTCTTAGGGTATGTTTACCCAGTTTTTTAAAACGTTCACTTCCTCTGACACTTTTATTTATCTTGGCACATAACTTATTGAGTCAAGCTGTTTGCCCTTTCCTGAGCACAGTGCTTTTAAAGGAAGCTAATGTTCAGTCTTGCTAAAGGATTTCAGACAACTTGATAGGACAGTGGATAAGAACGATGCCGTCTTGCCAGTGTCCTCCTAGATTTTCTGTTTCTCATAAACTAAAAAAAAATAAATAAAAATCTCAGCTGAGAAGACCAACTGGTACCAATGCTGCAAGTCCTGTCCAATTCTGGATAATATGATTACAGAAATAGCTAAAAGCTCAGCCTATGTGCTGTGAATAAATGATCTTACTAGATTAATTTTCTTATCCTGAACCCGTCTTGAATGGATGAAACAGCATTTCTAAATCCTTCACAAGGCCTGTCATTTCAGTAGAGATTTCTTAGCAGCCTTTAAAGCATTTGGATTGCTGTATAATGATATTCTGTCATCTCCTAGCAAGGCTCACACTCTAAACACTTTTATGCATAATAGAAATTAAAATGGAATTGAGTAAATTCTGTCTTTCGAATTCATGGACTGCCTAGTGATTGTCTGGATGCTTTATATTAAGTATAGACTTGTATCTAATAGAGTTTGGTTACTTGGAGCAACAACTTGTAACATGTAAAGTAGTAGGTCAGATGTGGTAAATCAAATATTAACCCTTTTCCATACACTTTTCTAAAAAGTATATACATCTAACATTATAGGCACAGTTTTGGTTTTATTCCTTTTCCACGCTTTAGCAGATTGGAAAAGTAAGCTTTTTCACTGCAAACACATACTTTATTGGGTGAAATAATATTTGGCATGCAACAAAATTTTTCTGAAAGTCTGTGAGTACAGTAGATAGGGTGATTTGGGGCCTATCTGCACGTGTGCCATATTCCTGTTGTCAGAAGATCCTTTGGGGGTCCCTGTTCTCCAGCAGTACTTTGGCTTTCTAGGGAGCTGTGTCCCCTGGTCTCTCTATCATTGCACCTGAGTAAAATTCATTGTGCTCACAGCAGCATATGCAAACAATAACTATCACGGGCAGTTACCCTTTGTAGGGGGCAATGATGTAGTTATTGAGGGATACCAGAGAAAAAAATATTCTAATAGGTAGCTCATATGTAGGCTTAGTTTTCTATGTAGTTGCCTACATGGAGACCCCAGTGAGATGCTCTCAAGCTCATGTCTGTCAATTCTTAGGCTGAAAGATGTTTTCTCCTCCCTGGTTTTGAGCTGCTACTTCATACTGCTTCATGACTTCTCTCACCTTAGACTTTCAGAATTGAGTTCAGTGTGCCTGAGTCTTCCCTTGAAGATGCTGCCTGTGCTTTTATGATATCAAGGATAGGCTTAAGCAACCACAGATGGCAATGTGAGGGAAAAGCAGAAGTTGAGAAGAGTTCTAAGCAGTTCATCACTTGCACTGGTTTGAACTTCATCCCTCCTGCTGTATTAAAATAGTTGCAGAGAAGGAGCCAGATGTGTGTCCTTCCACATCTCCCTGTAAGCCTGACTGGTTCCTGGGTACATCCAGAGGTAGCTACAGCACCATGTGGGTGGGTGAGGTTCCACTGCCCTCTCTAGCATGACAGCTGAGTGTACGTTTGTTTCTCACACAACCCATGCTGGATGTGAGGTGCAGGAGATGAAAAATGAGGCTGCTGCATGAACTGTGCAGCTCAGAGCAGTACAAAAAACAAGGGAGCATATCAAAATGGAGAAATGGTCATATTTCTAAAGCAAATTGGGGATATGGGAGGATTTTCTTTTATAACCTTTGTCAGCCCTTGGTTCGTTGCTTCGTACAAAGAGCAGTAGAGTCCAACCTTCAGGCTGGCAGTGGTGGGCAGAAAGTGCTGCTTCCCATGGGTGGTACCAGCCAGCATGGGAGATTCCTGTGGGGGATGGAAAAAGCTTCTGTCCATGTACTCTGCATAGAGGATCCTTTACTGCTGGGGCACACTTTTGGTACCACATTAGCAAAAGTGCTTTTGAAGGAGGAGGAGACACTGTGGGTGTGTTAGATTGAGAGCAGTGGGTGATATTAAAACCAGAAACCTACAGAGACCAGTTGGTCAAGCAGTCAGCTCATCTGATGTCCTCAAGTCATCAGATCCAGGCTCTCAGGAAATGCAAAAGGTGGCATTCCTGCAGGAAGGGGAATTTAGACTTGGTGTCTGATCTTTTGTGGTTTCTATTTCTAAATACATTTTGCCAGCAGTCTAAATATTAACAGTAGTGAAGTCCTGAGGTAACGTTGTGGACATCTGCTCCAACACTTCTCTAGCTCTCTGAAGTGTACATACCTGATCTTTCATAGCTACAACTTGGTGTGTTTTAATTCCTTCAGTTCCTAGAGGAAAAAATGTCTGCCTGATTTGATACACCTGGAACACATAATGAGAGCGCTTGTCTTGCCTGATTGTGCTTGTCAAAGCACTGTTTCACTAATGACAGAGGAGCTAATTAGTGACTGTCCTGACAGCACAGAGCAGAGACTGCCTCTTATTGGGGATGTAAAAGAAATAAGGCTATGTGAGCATGAAGTGAAAGGAAAAGATTTAAGAGACTTAATCCCAAACTATTTGTCACTTCCTGAGTGTGGTGCTGCCTTTGGTTTGGTTCTGATGGGTACTCTGGCTGGAAGTAATCTAGAGAATTGGAACTAATGGAAATTAATATTTTAATTGATCTATTCAGTTGTGCAGAAATAACTAGATGGTCTCTGTTCCCTAAATAAGAATAGAAAAATCTGTGACCAAAGCTGATCAGACAGCAGTCCTGTTCAAAACGATTTGGTCACTGAAAAGAGACCTCTTTCTTTAAATAGCCATCCTATTAGCTGAGGAGCAGTGGAACAGCTCTGGAAGGCATTTCTGTGACACTAAATTATGTCTCTGAAGTATCATAACTCCCTTCTCTGCTTCTGACCTTCATCTGCCAAATTCTGACAATCCCAATCTGAGCAACCCTTGCCTAACCCTGAGTGAGATCAGGTCTGACCAGCTGAGATACTTCATATAATGACTTTGGGATTGAGCCTTTCTGGTCTGGGAATGGAGCAGGTTTCCTCTCCCCAGAGAGCTGCTGGCTGTGCATAACTGCACCACAAAGCACTGTAGCTACAGCAGGACAGCTTCTAAATGAGGGGACACTTTCATGGCTCTGTGGCCACAGTTGTGTGAAGTCCCGATGGGCCAGAACCCACAAAGGCTGCTTTCTGTTGAACAGGAGCTTTAACTGTCCAGACAAGTTTGTCTTTCAGATTTTACCTCAGTGACGTTCTTGTGAGGCCCAGCAGAGATCCTGCTCAACCATACTAGCTCTGAGGCCTTCTCAGAGAGAGCAAGGTCAGGCAGAGCTGCCTAGACCTCGCCAGGGGAGGTGGGACTGCTGGTTGTCAAGCAGAGACTTGATATGATGTTCTACACGAGGGCAGGTTGTCTGACTTCACTTGCAGAGCTGACTCCTACACTCGCCAATTAATTTTAAACCAGAGTTTACCTTCCACCCCCAAATGACATAGTTGCATTGTCAGCATGGAGGAGCCACCAGGCAGTTTCTCAAGTGTAATATAACTTGTAGCTCCTGATGTATGCTTTGCTACAGATGCTTGCCAAGACTCTTTCTATAACAATTAAGAAGGGTTTCTTTGAGTAAAAATACCCATGTTGTTTGGCTGGCAAGAGCAGTGCATGTTTCTGGACCTTTAAATTAAGAGGAAGAAACTTTTGGTTAGAATAGAATAGATGTATATCTTAATATGGGGTTTTTCTGAAGTAAGGCTTTGCAAAAGCAGGTTTGATCCCTCTCAATAGAGCTGCAGAAACTGTCCTCCAACACTGGAACATCCTCAAGGGCCTGGAATGCTGTTTTGTGATAACTGAAGGTCTTTTATTTTTCATCAGAAAAGGGAAAAATATTTAAGTGGAGTATGAGCAAATATATTTTCCAGTATTCATAAAATGCTCCAAACAACTGCTTATTTTTATTTGCCAAAACAGGGTGGAGTAGTGAGTTTTGTGGTTGAGATCACCACCACCAAGAGACAAGACCTGTTGGCTGTATGATCAGTGGTGATGTCATCCTAATTTAATGTTCATAATTCTTTTAATTCTATAAATTTAGAACAAAATTATCAGTGTATTTTTTTCTTGCAGTCTCAGCACACAGATTCCTTATTATCTTGTGCAAAACATCCGCAATTAAAATTCCCTCCTGAGTATGAACAATTTTCTCCTGGCCTGGTTGCATCTCTAAGCTTCTGAACCTCTCCCAGCCATTCTGATGATGAATGCAAATTATTTCATGATCTTTATTTTTCAGCACATTAAAGGGTAGAGACAAGAGAGGGAGTTTAAACTGGAATGTAATTGATTCTTTTGTGGCTCTGCAATACTTAAATGTGGATACGTGGACAGGCAGTCAGGACAACACTGTTCTTGCTCACTGAAAGGTCAACTGTTGCTTCATTTCAGAGGACACTGCTTCTCAACTGTGTGGCAGAGCCCTTTTTGTCCTTGTGCAGTTCCCTCCAGCCGTGCCCAGCTGCTGGCCCTGGGCTGTCATGTGCAACAGGACTGAAATGCCACCCTGCGTGTTCCTCGTGGAGCAAGCGGGCGTTCCCTGACAACCCAAGGTGCTGCTGGCTGATGTCATTACTCTGGGATGTAAGAGGGAATAGATGTTTTTGAGTGTTGCAGGGAATGCTCTGAAAGCTTACCTACTGGGTTGGCTCCTGGTGGCACATTCCCCCTGTCAGCAAATCCAGGGAATGCCTGTGCTGTTCTCTGCTGCTCAGTGAGTCCTGGGCACCGCGTGTCCAGCTGGACGTGACTAATCCCACGACAGCCCTGAGGAAGGTCTTTGTGGGCCTGTTGCTTAACAAGTCGAGGACGACCACCTGGCTTGGAGGAGCCCTCTCAGAACACCCTTGGGACGCTGCTCTGGCAGCTCCATGTCACAGGCACCTCTTCAGTCAGGGGAAATATCGTGATTCACCAGCACTCACCTGTTAGACTTGGCCGCGGTGAGTTCAGTGGGTGTTTGGGTTTGCTCTGCACTCCTGGGCACCAGAGCTCTGCAGCTCCCACTCCGTGTCAGTCTAGTCATTTGCGTCATGATTTCAGGGCAGAAAGGGTTCAAGGTTTTGTTCCTGATTCCTCAAATTCCTGCAGGCTCTGCTGGGTGGAGAGACACTGCTGCAGCTGCCTTCACTGTGGAGGAGCCTGAATTCTTGCGGCTCTACCAGCACAGAGCAGCTGTCCCAGTGTCTGCTGTGGGGAGGGAGGTGCTGCCTCAGCACGGGGCTGAAGTGGCCCCTGTCCTTCACAAGCTGAGCCCTGCACTCATGGCAGGTGGCTGAATTCTCCCTCTCCCCCCCCCCTCTTAGCATAGTGAAGTACAGAGCAGGTGAAGAGAAGTCAGGAGGCCCAAGAGAGGCTTTTGAAGCAGAGATGTAACCTTTCTTCCCCTGCATCATGAGCTGGCTCCCACAGAGCTTATTTCATAGAGAAGGGATGGAGAAAAAGGGCAAGGAATAGAAGAGATTCCAGTTTTACTGAATTGGCTCTTTTCTGAATGTGGTGACAAGTGACAGTGCCCGTGTCCAAAACCATCTAGTCCTTACTGTGCTGGACTGTAAAACAGGAGTAAACTCAAGACAGAACATCACAACACTAAGTAGTGCTGTGCAGGGGACTGGGCAGTTTTATTGTTCCTTCCAGAAAGCAAGAGAACTTGCCCAGTTTTTATTCCAGCCTATATACCCTCACTGTGTAAATAAATTTGAAGTGAGGGCTTTTAAATGCATTTTTACAGCTTGTTTTGGAGGGAATGGAAGCAGATTGCCAATATAAAACTGCTGTGGAAAGTAGGATGTACTTAATACCCTAGGAAACTTGACCTAAAATAAACGTGACCTGGAGTAATGACAGCCTTATAGCCTGTGGGAGAAGAAGAATTGGTACAGGTGAAGAGCTCTCGAGAGCTAGCAGATACTTGTGTATATACACATGGGGTAAAGTAGACTATGTTAGCATAAGTACATTGCAGGGGACTCTCTGGCTATTTTTAGAAGTGTGTGGCCTGAGATGGGAAGATAATACAACACAGATTGTGGAGCTCGCTTGCCTTGTAAATGATTTCTCTCTCTCTATTATCATGGAGAGGACAGAACTGTTTACAGTGTGCACAGCAGCACTCTGGGCACCTGCTGAAGTGAAAATTCGGAAGTAAATGTTTTTTCCTTTGGAATTCATAAAAGACCTTTCAGCTGTTGTGAGGTTGCTATTTCACATGCTGCTCTCCAGTCAATTGTAGCATAATTTAAAAATACTGTTGCGTCCCACCTTTCACTGCTGTCTTATTTGCCTCACCCTTGGGGTTTGAGAGCAAGAGGGGGAAAATGTGTAGAACACGTGTCTGCAAAATATGTACACACACAAAACCAAGGGACTGAAATACTATTCTTAAAAGCAATTTAATCAGTAGAAGGTTATTTACTCTTTAAAGACTGAAGCATAATGCCATGGGTGGTTCAGGGCCAAGAAGACTCTGCAGCTCCAGCAGTTTCTAGACCCCAGAGTAAAAACTATGGCATTTTGTGCTGTGATGGAATGGCTGGAGCAAAAGAGCCAACTGGATTCTGGGGCATGAAAAAAAAAACATCCTCTCATAAATATAGTCTTAATATTCTACAATGAATATATTTGTTAAAACACCATTCCCACCTATTTAAATTCTTCTATTTATGAAATAAGCCTAAGCTGCCTTTTGAAGTTGAAAAAGGACTGCCAGGCATCTCTGCTGTTATTTTGTGTTACAGTGGCACACCAGTGTTTAATGAGAAACAGAAGACATAAGGCTTTCACTCCCTGTAACTCTTGGCCTGCAGCAAATAAGAATACAAAACCTGAACACTTCTGCTGAGCTGCCATTGTCAAATGTAGTGCTTGGGATTCTCATTAGCCTCTGATCCCAGTTTGAATAAGCAATTACAGCTTGGGGAAGCTGGTGTGGAGCTGGTTGGGGTCATTGTTGGTTGTTTTTTCCACTGTGAAAGGCAATTAACTGTAAATTGTACATAAAGAGTTGAATAGCACAATAGGCAACTCATTTTCCACTTGCCTACATGTTTATACCTGAAAATTAGGTTGTTATGATGTAATTTATTTACTGGTTTGGAAAATACCTGAAGAGAATTTGTTGATAAAGGTGATATGACAGTATGATTATCTGTCAAATCACCAGGTATTTACTGCTGATGATGCAGGAGTTGGCCTAGGCAGGGAATGGCAGTTTGATTACATGGAAGCATTTTCTGTAGTCCCGTTTCATCTGAAATGCTTTGTTTTTTATGAGACTTGCTTTCTGTCACAGCCTGTGTTGACTCTTCCTTTTACGCTTGGTTCTTCTTTCCACACTGTTATTTCTTCACTTCTATGTTAAGTGACAGAAGCAAGAGGAAAAAAAGAACACTGAAACCCATACCTTGTGCTGGTTAGGATGAAGAAATAAATCAGTCCTTATAAGGTGGTTATAAATGACTTCAGCTATCCCTGCAATACTCAAAGAATTCTTCTTAAGAAGTTACATTTTTAGTACTTTGTGGCATACCCCTACGTTTAGGCCTTTCAAATGTCACCTCATACTGACCCGGCAGTCTGGCCCCCCCAGGTCCTGCTCCTGCTCCCCCCTCCCAGGTCCTGCTCCTGCTCCCCCCCAGGTCCTGCTCCTGCTCCCCCCCAGGACCTGCTCCTGCTCCCTCAACCCAGGTCCTGCTCCCCCCCCCAGTCCTGCTCCTGCTCCCCCCCCCCAGTCCTGCTCCTGCTCCCCCCCCCCCCAGTCCTGCTCCTGCTCCCCCCCCCCCCAGTCCTGCTCCTGCTCCCCCCCCCCCCGGTCCTGCTCCTGCTCCCCCCCCCCCCAGGTCCTGCTCCTGCTCCCCCCCCCCCCAGGTCCTGCTCCTGCTCCCCCCCCCCCCAGGTCCTGCTCCTGCTCCCCCCCCCCCCAGGTCCTGCTCCTGCTCCCCCCCCCCCCCAGGTCCTGCTCCTGCTCCCCCCCCCCCCCAGGTCCTGCTCCTGCTCCCCCCCCCCCCCAGGTCCTGCTCCTGCTCCCCCCCCCCCCCAGTCCTGCTCCTGCTCCCCCCCCCCAGTCCTGCTCCTGCTCCCCCCCCCCAGTCCTGCTCCTGCTCCCCCCCCCCCCCGGTCCTGCTCCTGCTCCCCCCCCCCCCCAGGTCCTGCTCCTGCTCCCCCCCCCCCCCAGGTCCTGCTCCTGCTCCCCCCCCCCCCAGGTCCTGCTCCTGCTCCCCCCCCCCCCAGGTCCTGCTCCTGCTCCCCCCCCCCCCCCAGTCCTGCTCCTGCTCCCCCCCCCAGGTCCTGCTCCTGCTCCCCCCCCCCCCAGGTCCTGTTCCTGCTCCCCCCCCCAGGTCCTGCTCCTGCTCCCCTCCTGCAGAGCTCTCTTTTCCACCAAGTTACAACAGGGAAATTCTGTCCCTACCAGATTCTTTATTCCTTTTAAGTTAACATCTTTGGATCTTAAAAGTGAAAATGAGACTAACAAGCTATTGGTGTGAGTTTTCATTTTCTTGGCGTGTTCTGTGTGGGACAGCGCTCTGGTCAAAGCACAGGTCAGCACAAAGGCCAGACTGGGGCTGATTCTGAATGCTTATGGTGCTGTTTCTTTGTGTGTGAGCCTGGTGGTATATCCGTGTGGTGTGTGATTGCTACAGAAGTAAATAAAAACCAAGCAGAAAAACGTGTCTATGTTTTTCAGATGTCAGGGCACAGATACCGTGACTGTGTGCAGGAGGAAGAGTCTTTTTCCCCAGTGATCTGGGGATCCTAGAGCAGTGGAGCTGATCAGGCTGTTTCCAGATCACCACCTCAGGGGAGGGGGTTGTGGTCTTGGCCTTGAAGGAGCAGGGGAGTTCAGGTTTCTAGCTCAGGAATGGAAAAATGCATGCTCTAGTTTCACCTGCTACTCCAGGGAGTCTCTGGAGTGGAAAGGCTGTAAATAGAATGTTTTGTCTGTAGTAAAAGTTCAGCTATTGCAACTATTTGCCAAAAAAAAAAAAAAAGCCAACTCGACTTGGGCACCAAGGCTGAGATTTTTCAAAGCAAAGCTCTGCAATGTCAGCATTAGAGACGTATTTTTAAGAGCACAAATAGAAGTTGGGCTTTCAGTGCCCTTTGGTATCCCGTGAGGAGCAGGCAGTGCCTTTGAAATCCCTGTCCTCAGTCCTGGGACCAGATCTCAGTCTTTTCCCAGAAGTTTTGAACCCTGACTGGTTTCCAAGGTGACTGCTCAATTTAAAAATAAATAAATAAAAAATAAAATTTAAAAAATTGTGGTTTTGACTCGTTTTTGCAGATGTTGTTCCATTGCTCATGCAGAGAACAGTACCATGACCCTTCATCCAGGTGGGCTATTGAAGCACCTTGATGAATTTTGTCCTTTGTTGTCTGTTCAGGAAAGGCATTTCATGAAGCCTAGCACTTAGTTTTAACAGTAGTATTGATTAACTCTGCCAGAGAATGGTATATTGAATTAATAAAACTAGTATTATCATTTAGGCTTCCACTTGCCAGGTTCCTACCAACACCAAACAAATATTTTGGACCTAAAATCATCTATTGAACTGAGACTAGAAAGGATAGCAGAAAATAATTTGAATCACCTCAGATCAGTACTGGTTTGTCCTGTTAGTTTAGCTCTTTGCACACAAGAGTTGTGTTATTTGTATTCTTTTAATATAACTCAAGATGTGAATGAATATGAAAGTGTTATTCCCATTTTCTCAGAATTAAATATTTATAGCTGCAAATGGTGTCTTTTGCATTTGTAAATGTTATCTTGTTAATATTTATAAGTTCTTCTACGGCCTGCACTTGCATTTAGGGCATTAATGTAGATTTTACCCTTTCTTACAGGGTACCTTAATATAATAAATGTAAAATCTGAGTTAAAACATGCAGTAAAAAACCACCACATTAGCTTTTGCATCACATAGAAGATAGAATATAATTAAAATGTGGTGTGTTCACTCCTTTCTGTGGTATAGAAAATATGAACCAACTAACATATAGATCCTTTATCTCATCAGTTGGGATACTCAGCTGGTCTTTGATACCATCCATTTCAGGCTTAATGGAATGATGACATTTTATGCAAGTGTTGGACAGAATTGAATGCATTTACTGTTGTGGGTTTTTTTTGTCTCATTCAACAGTGTTTCTCCCTTTGTTTCATATGCTTTTGCTTCAGTAGGATTCATGAATATTTAATTATTCATCTGTAAATCAAGAGCAGCTCTGAAACAAACCATATTGGAGAAACACAGATTATTAGTACTGCTAGTAATATTCTTCATGGCATTTCACACCCTGGACAGTCCCAGTCTTGTTTCTCCATGTGTATATTTGTCCATCCAGAATACTCTCTTCACCTTAGGGTAAGGCAAAGTGAAACCTTTTGTAGAGGGAGGGCTTTACACGGAGCTGCTGTGCCATTTCCCCAGGGAATGTGCCTGTGGAAAAGAAGGTACCTCGCTGCGTCACCTGGCAGTCATCACACAGTGCTCTCCCGCCAGCCAGGAGGGAGTTCTAGCAACGTGTATCTGAGAGACTGGAGCAAAAAGCATCTTCCAAAGTAAATAATGATGGGCTGTTACTTTCCTGCAGCAATCCAAGTGAAGCAGAATGCACGGGGTGTCACCGGCTCTGCAGGTGCCTCGCGTGGCGGGATGACAGCTCTAATCCCAGCGTTCGGAGGCAGGCAGTGCCAAGGAGCTGACACCAGGAAAGCTCTGACGCCTCGTGCAGACTGACCTAAATGCTCTTTAGCACTGTCAGGTGAAATAATGCCTAGTCTGCTTGGCTGAAGAGTTGTAATCTAAAATGCCAGGTTTACGTGAGCAGAAAGCAGAGACAGACGTGTTTCTCTAAGCAAAATTTGTTTCTGCCTTCATCTAGCAAAGTTTTATCTCAGAGTATTCTTATAGGAGCTGGGTTAAATGCTGAGCTGTTTCAGTAGAGGCTTTGTTCCAGCTTTTTCCAGCACCTGTCTCAAACCTCTAAGGTTATTCTGCTTCCTGTCAGCTACGTGGTATTATTATCCTACTTGAGAAACTATGACATTGTGTTGCTTGTTCAACCTGAAGGGCTGCTTGGATTTTTTCATACACCAGCTTTTCCTTTGCACAAACCAAACATGTGCATGAGCCTTTTATCAGAAATCATAAGCTTTATCTATTTTAATATCATTAATTGAAAAATACATACTATTTGTACGATTTAAATAAAATGAGAAGACTTAGTGAAGAGGGTGTTTCCCCCAGCAAACTTTTACTTTTATGAGATTGCTTGCTACTAATAGGGCTTTAGATTTACTACGATTTAGGACCAGTCACCAAGAGCTATATATAGATTTCAAGGCGTCTTCCTGCTGTGTTACACTTTAGCTGTAAATATGACCATCCTGGTAAATGTAGGCATCTTCCTTCTTGGCAGCTGAGTGGCTCATCAGTAGCTGTGGAGCTGTCTCAGCCACCAGCTCAGGCAAGGCTGTGCTGCTTGATGGTGTCTTGGGCCTGCCAGTGTGTCTGTGCTGCAGAGGCAGGGCTAGAGCCCAGGCCTGGCAGGGTGAGCTGAGCTCTGCCCAGCAGGGTGAGCTGGGTCCAGCAGGGTGGCCTGTGGTGGTTGTGGAGCAGGGCAGCTCCTGGGGAGCCTGGGGCTTCTGCTGGATGAGGAGGAGTTTGCCTCTGAGTGTGAATGGCAGTGCTCATGTGCCTGTTGGATGAGCCTGTTGAAATCATATTAATATGATTTGAAAACTGTCTGCAGCAGCAAGATCAGCAGACGGGCTCCTGGCTTTTGAGCTCAACAAATAAAATGCAGGCAGTTTTATTTGACTGTTGTATTGAAAGCCTGGCAGAGACTCTGGGTAACTTAGTTCTGATAAGTCCACTGAGGTCCAACAAGAGAGAATGGTGCAGAGAAAGGTGTCAAAACATGGCTATATGCATCAACTAACAGTGTATACACAAAGTAAAAATCACATCTAAAATTATTTTGCTAGAGCAGCAAGGAAAGCTTTGTTGAAGCATCATGCTTGTTTTTGTCTGGCCTCTTGATTAGAGTGTGTGTCACCACACTTTGCAGAAATGAGCCAAAATGAGATGTGCCTTTGCCTTTCACCCGGAGGGGAACATTCTAATGGTTTTGTTAAATTGATTAAACTATGTTTTGAACGATACAGACGTCGAACACTCAGTGTATTTCCGGATGCTTCCTGTAGCAGAACTAACTGCCTGCGGGCGTTTGTCCCCTATCTGGGATTTTGCCAAACTCATCTCTGCTAGCAGAGCTATTCAAAGCACTAACTGTGGTTACCAGACCTCCAGAAAGCCTTGTTAGCTGGCGTTCGTATCCCAGTTCTGCAGCTTCTGCTTCCCTGTGAAGTCGGGTCCTCTCTGCTTCCTTCACAAAGGCAGAGGGAATTGCCACCTCTAAAAGAGATGCTGTTCCGTCGCCCGCGGCGCTACACGTGAGTCAGCACCTTCGGAAAAGCAGAAATGCCAGAATAGTTCTGTTTTGGAGAATACAGCTGGGAATTTTTTGAAAGCTTATTGCCTCCCTCTTTGTGGTGCTCTCGCATGTCATGCTGTATGTGGAGCTGAGGAGATGGGCACACACAGCCCCTCCTTTCTAAGGAAAAAGGTGTTCTGGGTAGAGAAAACCTGACATGGAGTTGGATTTGGTCTGGCTAAAGAATGAATCCCTGAGATTTTTATGTGGTGATTTACTTGGTAGAATAAGATCTGTAACAGACTAGATGTCATTTTTATCTGAAAACTTTATAGCAGTGTCTGGATCTCTTTATTAATAGGTTTTAAAAAAATAGAATCTTTCATTTTTTGAAGTGAATGAACTGAGGAATGTGTGTGTGCCATTATAATTCCCCACAGGACCACCACAGCATTGTGTAAAGCCATGCGTATGCAGAGATCTTCACCAGATGTCTGCTCAAGGCTCTATCTTTGACTTACAAGGAGGGAGCAGTTTGTGACAGACTGCTGGACTTATGTTTGGGTGGTGGAGGAGAAAGAGGAGAACACAAAGAGGAATGGTGCATTGCACTGCACAGTAAATTAGCATTTGAAAATTTGGGAAAAACAATGAATGATGTTTTTCTTATTAGCACGTGTGTTCTGTGCCTCTGTCTGTGAGCTGTTACATTTGAAAGAGAAATCTCATTTCAGAGCATCCAGCCAGAAGCAGCAATTGCAGTGAATTCCAGTTTCTGCATGGTGAACTATTGCAGCCAGTCCTCGTGAGGCTGGAATTCAGCACCTTTGATTTTAAACATTTGGGTTTTGTTTGTTTTTTTTTTGCTTTCTATGTATTTGTTAGCATTGCAGGGAGCACAAATCTAGGTCTGTGAAATGGGCAGGCTCTTTTGGTTACATGTTAGGTAAGTTGTAGCTGGTTGAAGGGCAGCCCAAAGGGGTCACAGAAGCACTGTTCTGTGTGGAAGGCTTTGGCTTCCTTCAGTGTTCCCAGTGTTTCTTCCTTCCAGCTGCTCTAGCTGCACCTCCCTTTCGACAGCCCTGGTGCTGCAAAGCCCAGGGGTCGACATGCACAAACACCAGCAGCCTTGGTCACTGTCTGAATGCTTTCTTCAGGCTTGGCAAACAAACAGAGAAACTCAACCTCTCCTCTGCATCATGGAATGAGAATGGCAGGAGCTTTGAAAAATGGATTCCTGGGAACTGTTGATGCTTCCTTTCCATTCTCATGCAGATGTGGTTGGGAAGTCTTGTCTGCCTGTGGTTTCATCCCGCAGCTCAATGTAGCGCTGAGCAGGGGTTTGTGCAGAAATGAGCAATTGTCATCTTCTCAGGTCACCCAGGCTGTCTTGGGAGAGGCTTGGTCAGTGCCCTCAGACACTGACACAATATCCATCCTCATTCTAGGGGGGGAAAAAGCATTTTAGATTGTCTGCAACATTCTGATGATCTTTCCACATCCTTCAAAATGTACTTTCCCCCCTATGGATTTAAAAAAGAATCCCTTTGAAATAACTCCAGCTTGGATTGTTTGCTTCTTTTCTTCTGGCTCATGGGAGGGGTTTCAGGACGGTACAAAAAAAGGATGCTTTGAGTGTTGCACCAGTATTGAAAGCTAATTTGATCAATAAAAACCCCAAACCATAACAAACACCCCCGTGCCATGAAAGTAACTTTCATCCTCCATAGCTGGAAATAAACATTTCATGTCAAATAGGGGTGAGGAAACATCACCAACTAAAGAATATGGGGATGGGATCTGCTGGCTTTCTTAGCAAGGTGAAAGCAAAGTGAGTGCTCTCATTTCTATTTAGCCCTGGTAAGTACTTTGTCTACAACATGCAAAAAGAGAGCCATGTAAAGAAGGTGCGTCTTTGCTGCCAGCTTTAAGGGGAAGATCTATCGTGCATCTGAAAATATTTACTTGTTGAAACTCCATGTGGTGGGTAACAAAAGACTGTGAAGGGATATGGGAGAAAAACTACTGAAATGTGTAAATCAAGAAACTGATACAGTTTGGACCCATTAAACTATTTTTGCAATTGTTTTTGTTCTTTTTTTTGTAATCATCTACCTATATAAAACTAGAGGATTTTGTTGTCATTTGAGAGTACCTGGAAATTATTGTGAAAATAAAACAGAGTAGCAAGATCAAAGATTCTTAATTTCACTATTTTTTTTAATTTATTTTTTTTTTTAGAGGAAGAAGGAGAACATTACTTTAAATCAAGTATGGCTGAATTTCTTGAGATGAAATTTTAGCCTGATTGAGCAGTAATTCAGATTCAATGAGTTTGCAGTTCACAATTTAGACGAAAGATGGCATAATATCCAAGCTGGTGATCCAATCAAGTAAACCTGAAAGGTTTCTAACACTTCTCTTTCAGACAGTTCTCTTCATTTTTCTTTGGTCTCTAGGAAGACAAGTCTCTCCTTAGACTTCAATACAAGGTTTTTTAGGTAATAACTAGACATAGAACTGGTTATCCTATGCTTTTCTCCTTCTGTTTTGTGTGGCTGCAAAGAGGAGTGACATAGTGTCAGCACTGCCAGCTCAGGGTGGCACTTGTGTCACAGGTTCAGAGCCACAGCAGCACTCTGCTGATGGGCAGTGAGCCCAAACCATGGTGTGGTTTGGTAGTCTGAGGTATTAGAGATGTCACTTTGGGATTAGAGGCAGGAATTAGAGAGGCCTGCTCCCTGAACATCACTGCTAGGTGAAGTTCTCAAGCCCTGCTGAGGCACTAGTTGGGCTGTTTTGCACACATTGACATTTCACTCAGCCTCAGGTGTCCACCAAAAGTAAAATTTGTCCTTGTGTTTGTTCAAGAACAGAGTACCTGCAGTATCTGAGAGTTGCCAATGAAGTGTTACAGTTTGCTTCGTCCTTGTTTCTCCCACTGTGGTGCCCCTCACAGTGTGCTGTGCGTGGGTGGGTGTGTCTGGTGGGTTTTGCTTAAGCTTGGCTTTAAACTTCATTGAGGGTATGAGTTCAGATCTGCAGTCCGTAAGATCTTGTTCATAATAGAAACCTTCTGAGGACTCTAGATGACTCTGAAATAGTCATTTCATCCCCAGCTGTACTTTCAGTACCTGTCAGGCTCGTTAGCTGGAAACCATAGTCATGTTTCCAGAGAACACACACAGCTGTGCTGCACCCACGTCACTGGCCACGCTCTGCCCCGGCCACCACGCTGCAATCCCAGCCACAGAACCCAAGGTTTCTGGTGATGTGATTTTCTGGACTCTCAACACACAAAGCTTTGGGAACACCGAGGTAATTTTTACCCTGGAGAAGGAAGAAATGTAGTCAGTTACTGTGAAAGGACACAAAAATCATTAAATTGCCAGTGCTCTTTCAGGCCTGTGTGTGTCGAGCTGCTGAGGAGGAGCCATTGGAGGCCCCTTGAGCCCAGAGTGTTTCCTCATGTTAATGAAGTAATGTTGATATAAACTAATTCCCTGAATAATCTAATGAGGGGTGCCAAAGATCACCCATTTACAACACGTTCTTCCTCTCTTTTATGGCCTCGGGATTATTTTTATTTGCTAAATTACTGCAATTTGTGGCATGGGCACCTGGATTAGAGAGGGGGGGGAAGGGGGCAGGAGATTTTATGGTGGCAAAGAACGAATTTGCATTTGAAATTACTTCCTGTTTCTAATCTCCAGATTGGTGAGCAGCTTTCCCTAAAACACCTGGGGGTGGTTCTATTTGTAAATTAACTATCTGCATTTAAATGGACACCTACCTTTAGCTATACCATGTAGTTAATTAACATAATGGGTATTCATTTTCTTTTTGTCTAAGATTTAGATGATCCTTAATTTGTTAAATGTTTTATGTGACAGGGCAAGAAGTCAACCAAAAGTTAAAAGTGCCTTCAGCAGTGTAGTGATTGCAAAGTAACCTTTTTGCTATGAGTGGCAAAAATGTGATTTTTTTAAATTTTTTTTTCCCATTTTTACCTTTTGAGGGCAGTGATTTAAGACAGGTCCCTTCTTGCTCACCTCGTGGTTGGTGTTCTGTGGAGATGTCCCTTTGCAGGGTGGGCAGACTGCCCTCTCTGGCATGCCAGTCAATGCACTGATTCTGTTCTACCCTGAGCAACTGCTGGTTTGTTTTGTGCACAAAGGTGGGGAAGGGGGTATATATAGGTGTATATATACATATATATATATTTAATCTAGATTCAAAACTGCAGTAACTAATAATTGTGAAAGATGAAAACTGGTAACTTCCTGCTGATGATTTAGTCTCTTCAGTTGTGTCAAAACATAACCCTTGTGTGAGACACAAACTTCAGGAGTTATGCCTTTCCAAAAGGAAACAAAATACAACCCTGTTCATCTGTGAACAAATATGTACTGCTCTTACTCATATTCAAATTGTTTCTTCTGTTGGTGTTTGCTGATGGTGCCTTACAGAGGTTTAAGGCAAATCTGATAGAAGCTTTTAGAAGAGAGGCCTGTGTCCCAGGGGCTGCTTTCTGGGCATTCCCTGTGGATCTAACAGGAAGGACACGTTTCTTCTTTCACTTAATATGCTACCAAATGTAATCAGTTTTCTGCACTGAAATGTTTCAAAGGGGAATTTTCCTGGTCCTTTTTCACCTGAGCAGACAGAGCTGTGCAGGTCAGTGTAACAAGAAGGTGATTGGAAGGTGTGTTGTCATCCATGGGCTGGTGGCTTCATGTCTGTGTTCCGTGCTGGCATGCTCAGCATGAGAGAGGAAGGGGCAATCTTAGGAAAAAATCAGAGAATGAGTGTGGTGGAACTAAGAGTTGAGTCTCCTTGTGCTTGAATGTGTCACTGTAGCAACACATAACCTGCCTCTGTACCCCTGAAGTAAATCCCAGTGCTAGAATTTAAATCTGGTGTTTCTGATCATTTCTTTCCTGTTGTTTAATAAGGCCCAGAAAGGCAACATAGCATTATCCTGCTCTTTCACATCTTGCCTCCTTGTTTTCAGGAGTGTACAGTGGGTGTGTTGGCAGGCAGGTGGGGTGGGAGGGGGCTGAAAGGTGTGGGGTGCTCAGCAGGACAAGGAGCACAAGTTGCCTTGTCCCAGCTCAGAGCTGACCAGGGCTGGCACCACCGCACTCTGGGGACAGGCAGAGGCGTCCCAGCTCCCTCTGAACGTTGGCAGTGCTGCCCAGCCTTTTGTCTGGGAGTTACTCATATTACATAGAGAGGACATGAAAACGTGCAGTGCTGCCCTCCAGGCTCTGGTGCAGGAAAACGTGGAATAAAAATATTCCTTGTTTTAATGCTTTTCATTCCGTGATGCGTGGAGCGTTTCTCTGCTGAGGTGTGTGTGTTTATTGTTTCCTCCTATTCTTGTTTACTTTCTATCTGGCTCAAAACACCATTCAGAGTTTCTATGGGCTCTAAAGGTTACCATGGAGGAAGTCAGTATTTGTTTGCATGATTTATGCTAGGATTGAGTTTTTATGGTGACTGAATCGAGTTCACAGACTGAAGTCGATTAGTGGAGGCTGAGACTTGGTTACCACAAAGTGGCATTGTCAGTGCCATGGCTGTTCTGTGCTGTGGGGACATATATTTATCTCCTACATAGGGGCTTTAGCAGAGCACCTTGCTGTGCTGTGTGGTCTCTCCTGGGGAATGTGGTTTTGTTGCTTTGTCTCTCCTCAGTGCTCACCCTCTGCACTAGACACACAGCTGTAAGCAGGAGGCCTTCACTGGGCTTTGTGGAAAGGGACCCTCAAGTGCCAGCACAGCCACTTGCAGGGTCACCTGAGGATGTGCAACAGCCACAAAGAAGTGCCATGTCTGTCAGTAGTTCTGCATTTGAATCAAGTCTTTTGTCTGAGTGATAACACTGCATCTCTGTGCTGACACATTTGACAAAATGTAAACGTAGAAGAATATCCTTCCTGAATTAAAATTTGTTTTATTGAGAATTAATACAGAACCATGAAAGTATTTTCATAAAATACCTTTATATCTAACTATTATTAGGTCAATAATAAGACCTTCCTTATAACCTTCTTGTTATTCCTGTGTTTAAAAAGTCAGTAAAAAAGTGATTTCCTTACCTTAAAATTGGGTTTAGGTCAGTTGTTTTTATTTATACATGGGACATTTTAATGATGCCTGTCATTTAAGTAACAGCTTAAGCTTACTGGTTGCTATAAAAATAAACATCTGTGATACAGTCTGAGCTTCAAGTAGAAAAATTCCTGGGTTTAGAATGGTGCTTGCAGAAAGAAAAAAACATGAAAAAGTTGGTGCACTTTAGTCCTGATTTCTCAGTATAGCACATTATTCTGAGCCAGGTGTCACAAATACAGGTAGAAGGACAGCTCTATGCAGAAGGTAACTCAGCAACATTCAGGTATTTGCTGTGAGACTGACTAATAATCACTTTCACAAGCTTTCAACCAGTATTTTCTGGAATTGTAATTCATTTTACATTTTCAGTCAAAGGAAAACAAGTCTGTGTTTCCCAGAATTAGAAAATACTAGTAAAGCCATGTTAAAATTAGTCATATATTTTTCCACTTGACGTTAGTGTGTGCACGAACCCAGTGTGCAGAGACAAGCTCACTCATCTTACTGATTTTGTGAATTGCTTGAATGGGGAAAAAAAACCTTAAATGCCAAGCAGAGACAACTGTGGTTTTTGGGGGGATTGAGGGCTTTTGAGGTGGTGGTGATGTGAAGCATAACTAAGCATTGTTAATCTCAGCTGTTTGTTAATCTCAAAGAGGTGCTTTCTGCAGAAGGCATGTGACTGCTGCCATAAAATGAAAGCAGGAAAAAAAGAGGAGGCTGTGGAAAACATGTGATACAGCATGATTTTGAAGAATGGTTCAGTCCAGTTTCAGCTGGTTTACATGGGTGTTTGGAGAGTGTTACTACACTGTGTGTTAGCTACCTGCACCTCGTGCATCATCCCAATGTTGTGTTTGGTCCAGCTTCATTTAAAGATACTTACTTTGCTAACTACTGCACAGGTGGTAATACAGAGCTGCGTATCATTTGGTGTCAGTGCACTTTTCATATGGCTTTTTAACAGTGGTACTTAAAAAAGTCCTAAATCCTAATAAATTTTCCATTCTGGTCCCATTTGGAAACAATACCAAGAGGTAATCAAAAGTGAATATTTGCATTGCTTTTCTCTTGTGCCTTAAGTACATAGTCAGTGGGTCTTATCAATGCCACTGGTACTCAGGTGTAACTTGGAGAAATGTCTCTGCTCTATATAAGGTGAACCATCCCAAACCGACCTGCCAAAACCTGCTTTGGCTTAAATCTGTTCATGCCACTCACATTGACGTGAACACATGCATCTGCAAGGGGTGTGGGGAAGGGAAAACTGCTTTTTCCATGGCAGTACTGGCTTAATCTGACCACAGATCTGTACCATTTCTCTAGTAAAGGAGGATTACTGTACTTTTCCAGCCCTTCATTCTGACTAAGCAACAGCCTGGAGGGAGGAAGACTCGTGGCTTCAGCTTCTGTCTGGGAGGGGTGCTGTTCCAGAGCACCAGCCTATATTCCTGACATCCTGAGTTCCTCAATCTCAAGCCACATGGACTCAGTGCCCGCTACCCTTGCTTGACAGGGGCAAGGAATATGCAGCCACTGAAATCCTGGAACCCCTGACTTGGTGTTGCAAATCCTCAGGTGTGCCCTAAGCTGTGGGAACCCGGGATTTATCAGAGAATGCGACACTCCAAGTGAGGAAAATGGAGGAGCCACTCTAGTACATATTTTACTCTGAAGAGACAAAGGACTATTATACTTATTATGGAATCAGCACGCTTGTAATTGCAGTCACCTCATATTCCTGGTCCAGAGTCCTGCCTTTATTGCCCCTGAGAATGCAGATTAAAGGTTTCCCTTTTATTCTATTTCAATCTACAATTTCTGGCACTAGTAGAGTGGCCTTCTCGACTTGCAGATGAACATCTTTCTAAAGGGGCTCTCTGGCTCCTTGTCAGCCTCTGTTCTTTTGCTGGGGGATTTCCAAGCATCCACTGTCCTGCTGTCCATGGATGTGTGAGCAGAAAGGGAGGGTGAGTCACAGCAGCATCGATGGCTGCTGAAAGCCCCCAATAAATGTCTTTTGAAAAGGCAGTTGTACTGTAGTTGAATAAAAAATTTGATTCCATTTGCCTATGAATCTGTCAAGAGAAATTTTAAACACCTTGGTAGTATTATAATGAATGTAGTAATCTAGTACTGACAGATCCTGTGGAAAACCAAAATTGGGTCTTGCTCTGAGCAGCACTGTGAGGAGCAGAGGCAGAATCAGAGAGCATGAAAACATCAGCTCAGCAGCAGTGTGACCAGCGTTTCAGAGTTCTCTGAGAGAAGTACCTAAATACTGTACTAAATGAAAGCTCTGCATAATGGTATTTTTCCTATGTTGTTCCTGTGGATGTAAATAGTCGGTGTTGTAGTGCCCCTAATCATACAGTTACAGTAGCTCCCTGCACAAGTGAGAGTTGGTAGGATTAACTACTGACTTTGAGGAACAAAACCAGGTCAGTGTATTGACAGCAGACAATTTGGAGTCAGGAATCCTGGCTTTAGTCTAATGGTTTGACTGCAATCTAATCCTCTTTATGCCTTGACTTTCTCATTGCTGAGATGTTGTGTATGTGTTTTACAATTTGCTGGAGTTCACAGGGCCGTGTATCCTAGCACTCTGAAACTTGTTATCATTCTGGAATTCCCTTTTTTGTTCCAAAATCGGGCCTTTTACTCCAATGTCCTTGCCCCAGGGCTAAGGAGTGTGCTTGCTGCAGCTCACAGCCTTTCACTGGCAGGGTTTCTTTTGAGGGGCTAATGACAGACCCTTTCCTCCCTCAGCACAGCCAAGTACCTCGTTTTATGGGAGGGGGTAAGGAAGCAGAACGAGTGGGTATTGCACTTCTAGTTCTCCCACTGTGAAGTGACTGCAGAAGGTTGTTCTCATTTTTCTCTGCTGTGGTTTATACTCTGTGCTTCGATATTCCCATCCCTCACATAGGGATGACACTATTTTGTGTTTTGTAAAGGTGGGGGGGTTTGAGATAGGTAGTTGAAAAGTAAAGTTTTGAGTCAACAAACCCTTGAAGTCAGCGAAGATTTTCTTTGCCTTAAATAGGCTTTGGATCTGTTCTTAGGAGAGCCAAAGGCTACAAAGCTTCCTTGTTTTGCCTACTCCATAGCAACCGACAACATAAAGTCTTTTCCCAGATGTGTTTGTTTAAAGGCTTTCTAAGTTCAGTTTAAAAAATGAAGTTGTAGCTATTGTTTTAATGCTGATTTTTGTATACTAGTATTAAAAAAATTAAGTGAATTAGTACAGAGGCACAGAAAATTAAGACACGTGTATGAGAGAAGATAAGAAATCCATTTTGGGGGGACACAAAACTGAAATAAGTACAGTAGTGTTATAGCTTTTCAAGAATTACCTGGCATATTTGAGAATTCCTATGTAACTCCAGGTTATGTAGGAAAATTATTAGAATATAGTGTTTTATAGAGTTAGAGAATCAATTACTGTTTGTTGATAATTGTCATCATGGACCAAAAGAGGATACAGTGAAAGAGCAGTGTGCTGTATGTCCTTGAAACTGATGCATCCCAGTATGTTTGTACAGAACAGTGTTTTTGTTAGGTGTACAGGTAAGCCTGGGTGGAGGGAGAATGAGAAGCAGAGTGTTCATCATGGGAGGGATGAGGGGGAGGGTCCATGAGGGTGACCACCTTGGATCAATATCCCCCCAAAGTCAGAGGAATACTTTGTATTTTGACCTGTTATTGTACAGTGCTGTGGGGTTGTCTTGTACTCTCTAGGAAGAAAATTACTCCCTAGTAGCTTCTTCCATTTTGTTTTTCAGGGTAGCCCTTTGCTTTCATTCAATCAAAATGCAAGATAAATGCCCGTTCCAGCCTTTTAGATCTTGGAAAGGATGGTGTATTAAATGTGATTAACTTGGGAATTACCCTTAAGCAGGGTCATAATTACTGTAGATTTAGATGGCATGTTATACAAATTGCTGTGTGCTCATAATTACAAATTGAGTTTGTTGCACTCTGGGGGTTTATAAACTTTATCTTAGCTATTAACACATTAAGTAACAGTGATTTGTGTCAATTAATGGGTAAACCAGAATTTCAGTGTTGTGCTTAATCGAAGGTTTAATTGTATTTCTGTGTTAGAAATAAAATACAGTGAGCTTTAGCAAGGAAGACTGAGCAGTCTAACATTCAGTCTGCTAAACACGATAATGGTGACAGGGTTGGAGCCATGTGAGTTTGTCAGTGGCATTTGCTGGTCACGCTGGCTGAGCACTGCCCTGGTACCAACAGGAGGGACTGGCAGCTGCAGGGAATGAGCCCATTGCACCAGGAAACTTTGCTCATGGCCAGCCAGCCTGCTTGCTTCAGAGCTCTTTGCCTCCACTTCTGGACTGACCTAGTGAGCGTCAGTTCATAGTCTGAAATCTTAGTTTACTTCCTTTTGTGCAGAGATTTCCTAGTTCCTTAATTTTTTCTTAAGTTGATTTTTTTTTTTACCCCCCCCTAACAAAGCAGAGATAACTTTGTGTTTTACTGGTAGCTTTGCCAGGAATAAGGGTACAGAGACATAAAAAATTACTTTCCTGTCTCCTTACTTATATAGTGCTGTATATTTCTGCAGTATCTTAGTGGCAGCTCTAATGCTAGCTAGAGGCCAGCATAGAAGTGGGAGAGCAATATAGTTTCTATATGTCCTAATTGTTGTACCAAAGCTTCTTATACAAAGTGCAGATAAATAAAGTGACACAGAAGCTCACGTTGTGCCTGTATTTTTAGAAGAGGCTCCTAAGACCTGAGACATCACTTCTGTGTGCTTGGCACAGAGCATAAACACTGCTCCTACATAGTCAGGATAGCAAAAATGCCTAGCTAGGTGCCACCTGCAAGTTGTCCTGAAAAGTCAAGCCTAGATGTCTGTGATATCACCACTGGTTACCTGAGTGAGCCTGGATTATGCACTGGGGGTTAGGGTTACTGTTACCTGTGGGAGACTGGATATGCCCTGTGGATTCTGGTTCAACAAAGATGGTTTTTGGAATGTTGAAACATAAAGTCCCTCCACAAATAATTGCATCAGGCTGCCTTGACGAGGAAACCACAATGCCATCTACGTAGTGCAGCAAGAATTTGTTTTTCTGTGTTTAATTTTCCCTGTTGGAATACATGCAAGATCTTAAATGTGTAGATGCCTGTGGCATTTAAACCCTGCTTTAGGTTTTCAAGACTTACTAAAGCAAGAAGTTATTTAACAAAAACTTTGCAGCAGAATGGTCGAAACAAAGTAGAGGGTTCGAGATTCTTGTAGGGAAAGGGAGGGAAAACTCTTTTAACAGTTACCCACAGCGTTGGAAACTGTGTTACTATTGCTTGGTCGTTTGCTTATCTAGTGTGTTCATTCGTATCTGTCGAAGGAAGATTCTGTTTGAAGCAGGTTCAGAAAAGCACATTGTTCAGAAAATTTTTGGACTGCTTTGAGGTCAGAGCTTCTTGACCGCCCTTTCCAGTACACACCCCCCGTCACAGCCCACACTCAGCTGTCTGCACTTTTTCTCCTTTGGAAACAAGTTTCCATTTAGCAGTTGACTTTTGTGGACTGCTTATGTCTGCTTTGGATTTGTCTCTGTTTACAAGGAGAGATGAAGCTGGATGCGGGAGAGCATTGAGTCAGAACCAGAAAAATGTGGGATTGTTGTCACGTCTGTCTGTCCCAGAATGTGAAAGACTTGTGAAGGGAAGAGACTGTCTGGAAAACCACTAGATGTTGAAAGTAGGCATTGCAGTGTAAATAGTCTCTGGTTATAGACTTGCAGGGACATCACTATCAAAACAGCCAGGGTAGGTGTGTCCTTCCTTAACCTGCTTGAGTTTCACTGGAAGCTGGTTAAACCCATGCTTGTTGGACTCCATACCTAGTGCTTCCTCAGGACACTGTGCAAAACACACACTGTACCCAAATGTTGAAGTTGCTAGAGTTGCTTTGATTCTTTGTACCATCCAGACAGATGTGAGTGGGAGGTGCCCCTGCATGCAGGGGAGCTGGATCTAGGTGGTCTTTAAGGTCCCTTCCAACCCAAACCAGCCTGTGATTCTATGATCAGCTCTCATGGTATGTACTGTAAATAAGAGGCATGTTGTATATACAGCACAAGGGCACAGCTGGGCCTCTCATTGTGCTCTTTCTTATACCTGATTCAACGTTTTTAGTTTCTGACTGAACTGCTGAGTTTCTTCAAACTACAGAGAGCAGCCAGTGTTGCTTTTCTTTGCACTGGAATATTTCAATTTCTAAAAAATGGAGAGCAAATTGCTCTGTCCCTACACAGAATTTCACTAAATATTGTGCAAATTATTGTGAGTTAAACCTTTAATGGCAAACTTACAAACTGCCCCCCTGAACTCTCCAAGAATGATTCTTGTTTTCTTAAATAGTTTCCCCTTCTCCAGTACCCTGGCATCTAAATGAAGACAGAGAGTGTCTGTGGTTAGACAGTTCGGCCAAGTTAACACAGACATGGGGCTTATTTTGGTGAAGGGAAACTCAGTTTGGAAAGCAACTTGTTTTGACAGTTCCATGGAACAGGAAAACCCAAAGTTAGAACCTGTCCTGCTTTCTTGTGTTGTTACAGGATATTAATCATAGGGGCCTTACTGTTTTTTTGTAACACTAATCTCTTTGTAACACTATTTATCTACTGCTTTTGTGGTGCAGTTTCACCTGTAAAGCTAAAGCTGTTGTAGGAATAGTCTACCAAAGAAACTAGGACGTAGCAAGTGCTCTTCCAAATTATTAGTTGTTTGGATTAGCTGGGAACTTGGGCTGCATTTTGAAGAGGAGCAGGTAGTTGGGGAGGTGATGTTCCCTGGGAACAAGCAGCTCTGGAACTGGCTGACACTTTGGTTCTTCAGCACTTGGATTAACTTTCCAGATATGCTGCACACCCTTCTCTTTTTTAGGCTTTTTGGGAGGAAGGCAAGGGAAGCATCATGAAGCAGAAGCATTTTTTGCTAGAATATGTCTGTAAAATGTTAGTGTGTGAGAAAGTGATATCATTTCAGTGTTCTCATCTGCAGGTGTGTGGTTTCTACATAGAAGGCATATATATAAATTAAAGAACCTTTTATGGTGTTCTAGGAGATGAGATGGTTTCCATTTATGATTTACAAAGTTATAATTAACTCTGTTTAGACTTGATTTCTTGCAATACTTTGATCACTGCACGGTCAATCTGCTTGAAAAAAAAATAAATTAGGAAGGATTGTTACTCATATGTCAAATACTGCAATGATCAAGTTCAGTTGGTGGTTTGTTGTTTGTTTTTTTTTTTAATTCTAGTGATGAAGTCTTGCTTGCCAGAACTAGCTTTACTGCGGAGTTCCCATGTGTTGGGAGGAGGTGGAGGTTTCTTCCCATTCCCATTTACAAACACTGTGAGAACACTGAGGACACAACACAGCAAAATCCACGAGCTTTCTAGGTCGGGTTTCAGTGCAGCAACGAAGGATAATCGTGAAAATCTTTTTTTAATTACTCTTTTTGATCCAAAATTCTGATTCCGATGGCTGGGTTTTTGGGTTTTTTTTAAATTAATAAGTCATGCCCTCTTCCCCAAACTGCTGTCCTCCTGTCACCAGGCCTCCACAGCACTTCGTGTGTGATTATCTTGTCTGCATTTGCTTTCTGCCCACGTCGCAGCACCCGGAGTTGATGTTCTGCCCCAGTCCTGAACCTCAACCCATCCCGCTCCAGCGTCGGGCGTACGAAAGCAGCGGAGGGTCGGTAGGATTTGGGTTGCTCAGGACAAGGGGGAAGCTCAGAAGCAGCCGGCGTTGACACCAGCGCTCCCTTTCCTCACCGGGTTGTGTGCCCTGGAATAATCAGCCTGGGGAGAAAAAGAGAGGGAATATTTGCTGCCGGCACAGCTGCTGCCGTCGCCTTGAGTCAGGGTTTGTTGGGTTCGGTGTTTGTTGTTTGTTTAACAAGCTGAATTCTTGGGTCACATTCTTATGCCGGTGCCTCTGAAGTATTTTTAGCTCGGCTGTTTGGCGTGGCACGGACATCCCTGGGAGTTCCAAGCGGCCTCCGACGAAACACAAGCCACACCCTTCGGCAGGGGGTTCTGCGGCGGCTGCCGGAGCCGGGTGTAATTAACAGAGCTGTGTGTTGAATTAGACGGGGGGAGGGTGCCTGGGCCGGTCCCCGGGGGTGCCGCTCGGTGCCGGCCCGGGCGGGGGGCGAGCCCCGAGGGGAGGGACGCCCGGAGGAGCGGGCGCGTTCCCCGGGAATCGCGCCTGCGTGCGCGCGGGCGCGCTCCCGCACCTTCCTCCCCTTCCTTCCCGCCGCCGAGGGGAGCGGGCGCGGCCCCGGGGCCGGCTATGGTGTCGGCAGCCGGCTCCCCCCCGCCTGCCATCCCGCACCGGCCATGTGGTGCCTGCACTGCAGCTCCGAGAGGACCCAGTCGTTGCTGGAGCTGGAGCTGGAGAGCTGGTGAGCCCGCCCGGGGGGTCCCCCGGCCTCTGTGTGTGTCCCCCCCCACACCCCCAGCCCCGTCCTGTCACACAAAGGGGCTCCGCGCCGCCGGGGCTGGGGCTGCGGGGCTGCCCTGAGCCTCTCCCGGCGGGCAGGGGGGCTCGCTTTGCCGCGGGGGTCACCCCCTTTGCTCTGGGGGACGGGGAGGGGGGGGGGGGGGTCTGGAGATCGCGCTGCTCGGGAGCTGGAAGGGGGGAAGGAAGGAAGGAAGGAAGGATGGCGGTGCCGCCCGGCTCGGAGGCACCGACATTTGGGATGGCGGGCGTATCCCGGGCGCCTGTGGTTGCTGGGGGGGGTGGCAGAGAAAGGGGGGAGCCCGCCGGGAGCCCCTGGAGCCGGGAGCTGCCCGGGGGGGGGGGGGTGCGCACGCCTGGGAGCACTTTCGGTGGAGTTTGATAGAGCCCAAGAGACGAGTGGTGTCAAAACCGGGTTCTGCTGCCCGGCTGCGGTACCTGAACCGGGAACCCGAGCGTGCCCTGCGGCCCCGGCCCCGCTGCCCTCGGCCGGGAAAGGGAGCGGAGCAGCCGAGCTGAAGGGCTTTCCACGCAGGGATCCTGTGCACAGCTGATGCAAGAAAAACAGGACGGGGTTTGTCACGTTCATACGCACCAGCCTCTATTGTTGCGGCGTTGTTAACTGCTAAAACAGCGTCGAAGTTACAGAACTCCTTGTGACACCTGAAAACTAGATGCAGAAACTCGTTTCTCTTGTGCAATAGTGCGTGGAGTTCGTGCTAGACTTTAAATAACTGATCCTGGCAAGTGCGCTTTTGCAAATAAGAGTGGAATTCCCTCCGACGCGCTGTGAAAGTTTATCCCACCCAACGACTTGATGAAATGCTGAGCTGATGGGCCGTTCAAGAAATGCTGGGTTTAAATAAAGGTGGGCGACATCCCAGCGCTGGGTGTGTGCCTGTGTGGAAAAACATGAAGGAGGAAGTGACTAGATTCAGTGTAACCACGTGTGAGTGCAACAGTGTCTTTTCTGGGAAAGAAAAGGAAAATGTTCTTTGATAAAGAAGAACGTTTTATAGTATGCTTTAGTCACACAATTAATGATTCTTACGCCCATTTTTTACCCCTAAGGAAAATAATAAAGTTGAGCTTATAGATTCCTCAGGTGGAGCGGGTGGTGTTTGCAGAATTGGCATCACACTTGCATGGCTTGCTGCAAAACATCACTGTAAAGGTTACTTCAGTGACAGATTTGCCTGTGTTCACACAGTTGCGTTCTGCTGTTGGGTCATTGTTTCAGGCTTTTTCCCTCTATTTGCACATTGCTCTGCACTTCCTTTCAGTTAAACTTGATTATTCTGCCTGATGTGTTAAAAGAAGAATTGCTGAGTACTTAGTTTGGGTGGGTGTGTTTAACTGTGTCTGTTCCTGTGGCAGATACCCTTCATATAAACACAGAATTCATTACATCTCTTTAGTGCTGTGGGAGAACTTAAGCCCTATTGGATAAAATGATCCATTTCCCATTTTACTTTGGTACCAGATTTGTTGTTATTGTGACGTCCTGTTCTAGTTCCTGACATTCCAGATATTGAGAGTACTGCTTTATAGGAGCCAGCTGTTTTTCTTCTTTCTTAGTTAGATTGGTGCCCAGTGTTGGGATTTCATGTATAAAGTCAGCTATCATCCAGGGCTTCTTTTCCTATTTCTACTAATCTGAAATAATTCACTGTCATCAAAGATACCAACTGTAGTAATTTTCACTCGAGCTAACCAGTGAAAATTACAGCCCTCAGCTTATCAGCAGCATTTACTTGTTTCTTTGCCTCCTTAGAAGCTTTCTGGTAATCCTGGTGCAGTTAGTAAACAATTTGCAATTCAGTTTCAGTCAATAATTTGCAACTTTCAGGTAACCAAACAAAAAGGATTTCGTTTTTCACCTGAAAAGTACGAATACCAAGTTGAACAGTAACTCTGGTTTGTTTTTCTTGTTAGGAATCTATATTGGAAGGTTGCTAGGAGGTGACACGGGTGTTACTGCTGGGCAAGCAGACCTTCTCTGCTGGAGAGGGTATCTTCACTAGCAGTTGGCAGGGCGTTCCTCCTGAGAACTGGGGAGTGACTCTTAGAATAGACAGCCTTGACAGGCTTGGTATGATTTTTCTCACCCTGTGACCATTTCATAGTTGCAGAATGAAAATTCTCTGAAGAAAGTTGTGTTTCTCTATTCATATGGCTATAGAAAGTATTCCTCCAAATATTTGTTCTTCATTAGAATACTCTTCCATCCCTTGGAGGCTGGGTTTGCCTTTGATGATCTAGAGGTTAAGTGCTAGAACTTTGGGTGGAACAACTAGTTTGAAACAACCGTTTACCTTCATGCTGATTGTGTTTTCTGAAGTATAAAGATGGCAATTCAAGGAACAAACCTGCTGAAGGGGAAGATCTCATAATTGTGATGCTGATGAGCACACTTAGCTGATTCCTCTAACTATGCTTGCAAACTGTATTTGCCCCAGCTGTGGCCTGTGGAAGCTGGCCTTCAAGTAGCCGGTCCTCTGGTGGTGGAGGCAAGGCAGCATCCTAAACCAACACTTGTGCAGGTGCTACCTGTAGGTATTTACCACCACCTCACTTATTTCTGTTGTGTCACCACTGATACTCAGACTTCAGGTGTCTCTAGTAGAACTCTGGGAATCAAGAGCGAGAGAAGTGCTTTCCTAGTGAAACCTGTCCTGCTGCTGCATGGTGCTCCCGCTGGAAGGCAAGACACTGAACTTCGTAGCCTCAGCTGTGGGACTCTCTGAGTAAAACTGCATTTAGCCTACTGTCAAGGTGGCTTTACTTTGGAAATCATTAATGCCATTAAGTTGTCCTGGAAATTATCCACTAGGCCATCATGGAAGCTCAAGATCCAGACTAATGCACCTCCTTCTTTGTCAACCCGTGCAGCTTCCAGTTTCTGCCTGATTCTGGCAGGTGCAAAGGAACAGTTCAAGTTGTTGTCTTTTTTAATATTGTGTTTTTAAAAAAAAAACTGTGAAGGACCACAGTTTGAGGAGAAAAAAACCCCAGTTTGTTGCTTTGAGCATTATGCTACACGGACATAGATTAGCTGGGTCTGTTGTGCTTTGTTATTGCCATAATTTATGAAGGGCATTCAGAATGCAATTTCCTTGCTTTTTCAGCATTTACATAGTTCTTTTTCTTCCAGAATCAATGGCAATTTTATCATAAATTTCAGAGCCAGGCATATTTTAATCATAGTAGCTGTCAATCAATTATTGCTTTTTATGTTTATTTAATAACAGAACTGCAGGAGACCTCAGAAACTCTAATCAAGGTGGATCCCTGATTGCTCTATTTGTTACACTAAATAAATGAGGATGTACCCTTAACCCAGACACTGCATGATCAACAGAACAACTGGAATTATGAAGAGATTAATCTGGAGCTTAGGGAGAAAGTGTATTGTTTTTGTTAACTGTGCTTTGTTTAGATTTCATTCATGTTTAAACAGAGTATGGGCCACAAGCCAAACTCCTATTCCCAATTTTGCTTCTCTGTTTCTATTGTCTGACAAGACTGTGTACTTCTAAGAGCAGAATCAGGCCCCGGACTTTCAAGTTAATTTTTAACATCTTATATGTTGTCTTTTTATGTCAAAAGTTATGTCAACACAGATTTTGAGTCCAGCTTCTTTGTTACAGAAAAATAGTTACTGATCTTGTGCTTTTAGCAAGACTTATTAACCAAAAGAAATTTAGGTACACAGCTATAGTCCTTGTGTCTTTCAGGAATTCATTTGAATTTTACTTGGAGGAAGAATGATTCTAGCTGGGGTTTAAACAGAGATGGCAAGTTTACTGCACTGATGTGCTTTGACTCCAGGTTTTCAGAGAACAGATGCTGCTTTAATCCACTGTAGCACAAAGCCCTAGCATTTACAGTAGAGGGGACTGCAAATAAATCTTCTTTTGCTTCCTTACAATTGACAAAAGGCGAGAAACATTTTTATAAGATTATTGTAAAAATGTCTTGAATAAAAATAAAGAAAAAAAAAGCCATGCTTTAGTATGATAAAAAAATAAAAACCTTTTGTCCCTGTGGGAGAAGGACAGAATTAGAATGATGCCTTTGATAGCCTTTAATACAGGAAATTGACATAGTATTTCTGTTAATCAGATTCTTTCAGTAGTTCAGTGTCATCTGAGTTAAACTAGTGCTTAAAAACAAAGGACCCAATTCCCTGGTGCCTTATGTTGTGCAAGCACAGACAAAATGCAACAGTTATGATTTGGCTTCTTTTTACATAAGTGGCTGGGTACAGGGCAGGGAAACAGAAGAACCCTAGGCTTGTTTTGAGGGGTACTTGCATTGTTTAGGCTGAAAAGTTTCAGTCCTCCTTAAAATTAACCAGATTAACAAGGATGGATGTGTCTGAGGTTAAGTGTTTGGTAAGAACAGAGGAAAAGAAAACTAACTTCCTTCTGTTTGTTGATGTATACATGACCTTTCAGGTCCTCTTTATGCAGTGTAAGGGAAACAAGGATGCAAACCTGGTGGATTTTCTGTTGCAGGCTATGTTTGCAGCCGTTCCTAAAACCGCACTGTAGGAAAGTGCACAGTTTGACTTTACTTTTTGCTCCCTACCTTCCTAGTTGAATGGACCCAATTCAGTCTCAGATCACATGGAGAGTTCAGTACAGCCATGGCTATGGGATTGTGGCTTGTGTAGCTTGAGTTTAGGCTGTTCTTTTCAGTGTAGCCTACAGCTCCTATGATTATATTTGTGATCCTTTCAGTTTGCATCAGTCAAGTCGGGGTAGGCTGTGTCAGCACTGGCACAGAACTCCAAGGAAGGAATGGATGATTTCGTCAGAAGCACTTCTGTCTTTAAAGATAATACCAAACACAGGGTTTCCCTCATCCTTTGGGGAGGTTGTGCTGAGGAAGTCATCATTCCAGTGAGGTGGACAGCAGTATTCCTGATCCAGCTGCAGGTCCTGGGCCTAATAGAACTGAACAGGCCTGTATCAACCCCTGATTTTCAGGCCATATTTCAGCTTAATAATAGCTTTTCTCTCAATCTAACTTCCCTCTGCATTTTCAACTGGGAATAAAACTTATCTTTATTTTTCTTTCTCATGTGGTTCTGCTTTATTGTAATGTGCTGTGCAACAGCTGTTGAATTTCCATTCTAGAGGTGTCTGGGGTGGTTCTCATGCTTTGAAGTAAACAATATTTCACAGGGTGTTGAATACTAGATACTATTTTCAGCTGTTCTTAGATTCTTGAAGGACAGTTCATTATTGCTGTTTGTATTTTCTTTTCTTATATTTTATAATGTGAACCTTCTTTAGAAGATACCAGTGCTATAGAGCATTTAGTAGAGACTGATTTCTAGAAGGAGCTGATTATAATGCTTCAAGTTTTGGGAGAGTGGGACTTTGCAGCTTAGAGTTTCCTAATAAAACTAGTAGTTAATGCTTTGTGAAACTGAGAGAACAGAGGACTGTACAGCATTTATTGGACATTGTCCTAAATATTGATGACCTGTTGCCAATCTTGGATTATTTTGGTATTGAAATGTGATTAGGTGTTTTTTATTAGGTTAGCCTAGAAGAAAATAAGTATTTCAGGTTTCCCTGCACTGCCACAGTGCAGTGTGTTACACAAGATCGTTTCTGACTGTCTTTGGTTGACATTTTCAAAATCTGTCTTTGCACAATATTTCATTTTCAGTTCACAAACTGGTGACTCTTGTTTTCAGGGATTGAACTTCAAGCCTTTGTCCTAGAAGACCATTTTCCATTGTGGAAAGAGCTACTAATTAGCTAACGGTAAAGATCCTATACATTCTAAGAATGGTCCAAGTCCTGCATTGTAGACCCAGAGCTGCTCAGTGGCAGGTCAGCCTCGTGTGCAGCCCCAGCTAAGGCAGGCTGTGTCAGCAGGAGTCCGTGCAGATTGTCCATGCTTCTGGGAGCAGGAGCTGCAGAGCTCTCCTGGGCAAGTGTGTGCTGAGTTGAAATGAAGCTGCTGTAAGCTGCAGTACAACCTAACAATTACTCTTACTCTGTGTGGTAAATCCTGTATTTTTAGATATTGATTGGAAGTAGCTCATAAAATTATTTAGAACGTAGAGGAGGACTTAAAAATGAATGATAGATAAGCTTTGTAAGGAGAAAGTTCTTGGCTTATAGTAAGCTTTGAAATAGCATTTATAGGTATCCAGGACAGCAATTGCTTGAGCGGGGTCGGAGTCCTACTGAAAGCTGACATTCAATTCCTCAGTAACAGAGAAAGAACTAAAAAATATATGCTCAGCATAATGGAGAGGAAATGTAAAAGGAAGGAAGTTTGTGAATGAGAAAAAGCATGTCAGCTCATTAACTGATTTAGAGGTTGTAAGCAATCTTCTAGGGTCTTGTTTGTCCTGAGAGTGAAGAGTCATATGTAGTGAAACACAGAATATCTTTCTGAGTATGTCTGCACATATCTTCTGTATTTGAACACATTGCCTGCAGTCTTAAGTAACATCTACAACATTTTCCACCAAACTCTGTACTTCCAACAAAAGCTCTCTTACTGTTTTGTTTCCTTGAGCATTATATTCTGTACACTTGGATATAAACCTCGGGTGTGTTGCAGAGGATAAAAGTCTTGCTTTCATGAGGATGCATGTGATTAAAGACTGGCTGGCAGTGGTTCTCTTCCAGTTAGTCACAGCACAGACCTCTCCAGGTGGCTGCTCAAGGCCAGTTCCCTTTCTCACTAACCTGGGAGCAACACTGAACTTCACTGGAAGCAGGAACAAGGGTTCTGTGTTCTCATCCATTTTCTTTCCTGCCTGGTGAATTTCCCATGCCCATCTGCATTTATGCACATAGAAATTACATTGCTCTCCCTTAGAGAAAACTAGCAGGATTTCTTTGTCTTTTGGCCTTATTATTTCATTTATTTTAGGCTTGGCATGATGTGGTTGGCAGTCAAAATGCAGGGTTTATGCTGTGTTTAAAATTGAATGTTACTTTTATGTTGTGTGTACATCAAGATTCAGTTGGAACAGTAAAAGGTCTTCCTCTGGTCAGACATTTGATGATCCATCCTTGATTTAGATTGCCTTTCCTAAGTACACTGTTCTCTAACCTTATGAGAGAGAACTCCAGAGAGAAGTCAAACAGCAACTAGAAGCTGAACAATCCCTTTCTTTCTGATGTTCATAGTGGGAGAACCTTAGCTAACTACTTCTTAAATCCAAGTGGGAGAACAAAGTATTTCATGTTTATCAGTGACATCGTTTTAAATCCCTTGGCTGTTTCAAACAGGTCTTTTTGTATATTGTTCATTTGCTACTTAAGTGAAAACTTGGCCTAAATGAATGCAGTTGTGATGTGATCTGTGGCTTTACCTGACGTAGTGTCCAATACAAAAAGATGGTTTTGCTGCTATTTCTGCTGTGTGGTCTCTCTGTGTGCCCTTTGGTTTATGATGATTCTTAATGTCCTTCTGCCCAGGCACACAGACAGACCTGAGGGCAAAGGCTGGCCTGTTCAAAAATTGTTCCCAGCTCTGTATACAGCATCTTACTTGTAATAATTTCAAATAGTAAAGGGACAAAACCTTAAAATTAATCAATTGATAGCCTTTATCAAGTACATTTGATCTAAGATGAAAGTACAGTTTTGGTCTAGGTATGAAATTTCAATGTCTGAAACTTTTTCTTAGTAAACAGGGTTTTTTTTTAAGGATCTTTTAACTAATTCATGTTGATATGCTACACAGTATATGAGAGGGGAAAGAAGAGTGTTATCCACCAAGGCCTGAATGGGGAGAGGAAACTAGTATTTATTTTCTTACAGAACCTAATTACCAGCAAGTGGATTTCTCAGCAGTGCCATTCTATATCACCTCTTCCTCTGGTGGGCTGGACACAACAGCTGAAACCCCAACAGAAGTGAAATACAAGGATGGCTGGTATAGAACACCAAGGATTTTTGCATTATATCAAATGCTGTTTCAGCTGTGCTTGCAAATCATTATTTTTTTTTAAGATGCAGAAACTAAATCTTCCTTGTTAAATTTAGAACTGTATAAAGGTCATGATACAAGTGCTAAAATGTGTATTAATATCTTACTATCTTAAATACATGTCAATGTAAATATGCTAAATAAGAGGATTCCAGTTGCTGAATGATGTATCTGAATAAATAAGAAATAGTTGAGGTCAAATTCTACCATGGTTGCATTGAGAAACTCCACAGATTTCTGAAGCTTACCCTGTTGTGTAAGAGTTTAGATGGAGAAAGAGGACAAAGTCTGCAGTGGTAGGCTGACCTTCCCAGATTTTGTTAAATGGTCAGATACCATGCTTGCACTTGAAAATGTGTAGCTTTAGTCCCTATAAGAAATTAAGCATCCTTCTGAAGCACATGTGACATTTTCTGGTATTAGTATGTTTTATGCTGACACATCAAGAGGAGCAGCAGACCAGAACAAAAAAACCTCTAAAAATTGGGCTGATAAATTTGACAACTCTCCTTCCAGCCACAGGCCTCAAATTATTGCCATAGTCACCTTGTAACAGTATCTTATAAATTTTTTTAAGAGTTTGAAGTATGGAATGTGGTCATAGCTGAACAAACACATGCTGGGTAGTGATTAACACAGATTAGCAGAGAATGACATTGTCTGTCTTTCCCTGAGATAGAAGCTAACACTTGTAAGCTGTACACAGGTTCTGTTGATGCTGTCAGTGTCCTTTGTTACTTTCCAGCTGCTAAATAATGAAAATAAAATACAGCTTTGCCTTTAGCAGACAAGCTTCATGAGGCATTAAATAGGTACTGGCTGAGGGTTGGTTTGTCCCTTCTGTAGTAAATACTTGTGTCTGCTAGCCAATATGCTGCCACTGTTTGTCTTAGACAAAGGTGATGTGTGAGGTGTTTTGCCTTCCTTCTCCTCCTTGGAAGCTGAAGATAATCTCAAGTAAGCTGTTTTCAAATGGATAATCTTAGTGCTTTTATCCATTATAAAGGTTGTTCCCTAAAATGGAGAAGTTCAGTAGATTTTTGTTTGGTTCACTCTTCATCTCGCTTGTGTGCATCTCTGTTTCAGTAGAGATATTCATTAATTCTTACATTCTCTTTCAGCATGGAGAACATAATCTCTTATCATTCTTTCCCTGCTCTCAACTACTAGTAACAGCATCAGAATCTAGGGTCAAAGTGCCCTTTTAAAAGGAACATTTTTGTTAACGCCTTTTACGGGGTCATTTAGCGAGAATTAAAACTAGGTGGTGTCCAAGTGGGTAGATGCTGGGTTTTTTCCTGTAGTTTTGAGTGCAGGACATGGGCTGGAGAGCAGAGGAGGGTTTGCAGTGCACAGGGAGGTGTTGCCTGTGGAGCCCTGTCACTCTGTCAGTGCCCATCAGGCTGGTTGAAGTTAAACTGGCTGTTACTGGCAGCCCATTACACACAGCGTTGCAGAATGAAGCGGTTGCTTTGTTAGTGTTCACTTCTGAGACACATGCAAATTTTGTCTGGATTTTTCTTGCAATGATATTTAACTGCAGTGGGATGAATTACCTGGGACATTACTTTGATGTGCATTCAAAGGTTTCATTTGTTTTTAACAGAAACAGCTGAATGGAGAGTGCATTCTAAGTAAAACAAGTTGGTCAATATTTCTCTTCTGGATCAAAGCTTTAGTCAGTGCCTGTGAATACTGTTGTCCATCAGAATGGCTTTGAACTTTTGACAGTGTATATTTGAAGGTGGATTGGTTGGTTAATGTTATTGCATTTATTGAATTTGGGGATTTGTTTAAGTTCTTAAGATAATTGACTTCTGTTTACTAGTATAGAACAGACAGGACAATAAAAACTAGCTTCTAATCTGTTGCAAATCATACTAATAATGCACTTCTGCTCTAATTTTCCCCCTCTGTTGGGGAATATTGTAATGTGGAGGGAGGAGGAAAGAAAAATGCTGAAAACCTGGCTTTTATGAACTATATATGGCTAGTTTTGCATTTTAACAACTTAAATTAAGAAGTTTTTGTGGAGAGTAATTTGAGATAATACAATGCCTACATCAGAACTTTAATTAAATACTCCTCCCAGTTTAGAGCAGAGAGCACCACAGGTACTGAAATGTAAGCCAGCTTTGCAGCAGGGGGTGTACCCTCATGTCAAGTGAGTGCCTGTGTTCAGATTAAGCTGTGTGTGGGGAGTCACAGTTTTAGTCAGCATTAGCAGCGTTATATTTGCCATCTAAAGTTTCACATTCAAATTAGGGCTTTGTTGCACTTGTACAGATGGAAGTTATATGCAAGAAATGACCTTCTGTAGAGGTTTGCTCCTCTGCAGAATGCCTAGATTTGACCTAAACATTTCCACTATGTAAATGGGATCTTTTCAGGCTCCATTTGGAAGCGTGTGAGCACAGCAGCTGCTCTAGCAGCTGCCATCGGGCTTCTCTCTGTGCTCAGAGTTAGTTCCATGGGCGACTTCTGGTCTGCATTCTTTGAGCTAGGTAGAGAATTTGGATCAGTTTCAAGTGGGTATCTATAATTAGAAGCTATGAACAGAGTTTGACTTTTTTAAGCCCCACATTTTAAAAAGAGATGGTTGGTATAAAACATTGTGGCACTTCATCATTCCTGGGCATTTGGGCCTGTTTATATGGGGTATTTTTTTTTTGAGCAAGGCAGAAGTTTTACTGGGCATCATATTTATGAAATGAGATTTTAATACAAAAAGCTTCACTCTTTGGCTTGTATTTAAATCCATCTCAAATCATAGGGCAGAGTCCCTAGTTATCTAGATAATTTAGCTGTAGGTATCATCTTAATGTTTATGGACAAGCTTGCTGAATTGTTCAGTCACTAAGTATGACTTAAAGGGAATCAAGTTGATGTGCATTTTTCCTGAAGAGGGATATAGATTGCATGGATTCAGGGAAAAGTAGGCAAGTTAGAGAAGAGATGGATTTGATTGAGGAATTTCATGAAACAAATGTGTCTCTGTTCAACAAGTAGAATTAATGAAGAAATACTTCAAGTTCAGTTTGAATTCAGGTTATGCAGACTACCTGGAGTTCTGGCTGCTGTCTCTGCAGGTGATACTCTAGCACAGTCATGCTTTGAAAGCTGCCTGCTTCCTGAAGAGCAGAGCACTTGTGGTGTCAGGGTGAAGGAGAGAGGTTTTATCTTCTCATGCTCACTAAGATTTTAAATTGGTCATGTTTTTCTTACTGTATTCATATTACTTGTGCATTCTGCAATTTAGAAGGAAAATAATTTATTCTGTCTACCTTTGAACTTGTGTTTGTACTTTCAAGGATCTAAAGTGCCACAGAAAAATATTTAAGATATAGCTGCACCAACTTGTTGTGTTGTCATACTTCGCTTTATATCCCAAACAATGTTTTTACAGCATGACTCTAGTGCTGACTGGTTCTCATGCGTGTACCATCCAGTTGTTAGGGCCTGTTTTCAATTTCATCTCTTTATATTGCACTGTTGAAAGTCCGTTCTAAATGAATGATGAAAATAACTAGTGATTTCAGAGAATGTTCATTGCTAAAATGATTTCTCAAGCTCAGTTTTGCTGGGAATGTCTTTTCGATTCTATTTTAAAATGTTGCATGCCGTTTTGGTTTGGCATTTACGTTATTTAGAAGCTGGCTGAATTTCTTTGTTGCTTTTAATTCCAAACTAAATCTGCAACATGCTGGTTTGAACATTTGGGTGATTTCTGTAAGCATATGTTCTCATTATCTTTGTATTTTAGTCCTACAAATGCACTGGGATACTTCACTGCTTGTAAACTGTGAGACTTCTGGGGCGAGTGGGAACCCTGAATAATTTCTTGCATTTCATGTTATTGTTATATACTTGCTCTTCACATGCACGTAGCTCTCAAGATAAAGGACCCTCAGTAAAAAGGGTTTTTTACTTTTCTGGTTATCATCTCTCTTTCATAGTATAGTCCCTCTGAGAGGTAAATGCTTGTGCCTATTGATCCAAACCTGCAGCTTCTCTGATCATTTTTCCATTATTGTCAGTGGAACGAGTAAGTCACAGAAAGCTTGAGGTTTGCTCTTTACTGAAATTTAAGTCCTGAGTACTCTTTCCAGTTTTCTTTTTAAGCTGAAATGTTGAGGTTTTCTTGTTTAAAATGTAGTCTTTATTGTGTTTAGTTTTGTTTTTGCTCAGATAACAGTTTGGCAAGGCTTGAAGGAAAAGGAAGATGTGAATATAAAAAAGAAGAAAAAAAAATAATAATAGATATTCTAAGATCTGAAGTAATATGTTGTTTTAAAATATGGTAGTGGTTTTAGCGTACTGGTTACTAATTACAGCCTTTGTGATCAGAAGTACTAACTGAAGGTATAAAAAAAAGAGAGAGGGAAGACAGACCTGCCAGGTTTCTGCTGCTAAAATGCCCAGAGAGGAAATGTTTTGCTTTGGTCATGGCTAACCACACAGCCACCTTTGGCCACTAGGCAGAGGGAAGGAGGAGACACAGGTTTATCTTACTAGGCAGTTCTTGAAATGAACTTACCTCCTGAGCAATGGGAAAGAACTTTAAAAATCATGACCTTTTTCTAGCTTGCAACAACATCTACTTCCCGTTCTGCCAGCCTGGATCGATTGTATCCTGCTTTTGTCCCCAGGCATGGCCATGCACCGTGTCACTCAGCTTTGACATCTAGGCAAATGAGTTAGAAAAGCAGCTTTTGGCAGCCACTGCCTGGACATTGGTATTAATCTTGGGTTCAGAGGGAGCAGTGAGCTTTGATTCTGTCGCCCTCAGAGCTCGGTGTGCAGGAGGGTAAGTGCAGCGTTAGCGGCGGCGGGATGACCCTGGTCTCGCTGCCCTGCTGATGGAGCCAGCAGATCCTCCTCACATGCACGTGTAGCACTGCAGCTGGTGTGGGTTCATTTCAGAGTGTTTGCAGTGTGTGGCTTAGCTCTTACGCGAAGTCTGGAGCCATAAACACACAAAAGAAAATAATATCCCCCAATCCATCTATGTTTGGTATTTAAAACTGGTTTATAGTCATTGCAAGAAGTAAAATCAACCTTTCATTAGTAGTTTGCATACCCGTTGCAGTATGTTAAAAAGTACTGTACTCAGTCTGTTTCTATTTCACTGTAACCCTTTCTTCTTCCCTATTCCTCCTGGATACAGTGGTGTTTGGGGCTTCTTTAACAGTATGACAAATTGAGGTTTACACAGGAAGAGACTTCTCATGTCAGTTTCTTATAAAATATTGAGTCAGTCAGTACTGACTTTCAAAAGAGTAATTTAGATGTACAAAGACACGAAGTTTTCTATGGCTCTGTTTTCAGGTTTTGTTCATGCAAAGTCATATTAACAGTACTGATTATTTATTATTTATATTTTTATATATTTATATTATTTTGAAATATTTCATTTCCATTTTCACTGTTTAGCTTCTCCATTCTCTGCTTCTTTGTAAAATAGTGGCAAGCAACCTTTCTCTTTTTCTGGCTTGGCAGATAATGAATGTCTGTTTTCTGCTGAAACAGGAGTGTGATAAAACAATTGGGACTTCTAAAAATGAAAGGTTCATTTCAACTGTTTTGCATTCTCTTAAGATTACACAGTTGGAATACTAAGCATATTGCCTGTCCCCTTAGTAATATGCCATAGAATACTGAAGGGAGATGAACCAAATAATTCCACTAGAATTTTTTAAACACTGAATCAGTAATTCTATTCTATTGGACATGTCTAGTAGGTAGCAGATGCTTCCAATCAAAAACCTTTGTTAAGAAATTATTTCTAATTCCAGTTGGGAATTCCAGTTACAGTCTCCATTTTTGTGGTGCACTACACATACTTAATTTCTCATCTATCTGAGAGTGTGTCCCAGGTGGCCACTGGAAGTGAAGTGGTGCTAGGGAGGTGTCTCACTGCTCCCCCGTGACATGGGGACTTACTCTGATTCCTGTTGCAAGAGCACCTGGAGTGGAGTCCCTGGCATTTTTGTGCATTGGTATTTTTACTAAGTGGATAGATAAAAATGGCCCTTCAGACCCTGCAGGGGCTGGCTCTTGTCCTGAGTTTGTGTGGAAGCAAAGGTACCTTTCTAGCACACAGTCCTTCAAGATAGACCAGGGCAGGGTGACCCTAATCCCATGCTCCTGCACCCCAGTGCTCCGTCCACAATTCCTCCACAGTGAAGCAGTACATCTTCTCAGCCTCAGAGCTTCACGCAGGTTGTATTGGTTGAAAATAATTTTCTTTTCCAAACATGTGTGAAGCAGCAAGAGGCAGAAAGCAAGCTGCTTTTCTTTGGCAGTGGATTTCCACTTCCATGAAGTAATTTGTAGGAAGCTGCAGCTGCCCAGAGCTCGCCAGCTGGGGGGAGCTGGAAGGATGGAGCCTCCAACCCCAGCACTGGCTGTGCTGCTGGTGGGGAGAGAAGTATCTCCCTGCTTCAAAGGTCAGATGTGGTGGCAGGGAAATAGGCCTACGAGCAAAATGAGATCGAGCACTACAGTCAGTCAAGGATCATATTAATGTCTGACAAAAACCATGGAAGACAAAATAAAAATGAAGATGGAACCCCTAACTTCAATCAGAACCTCAGGCAGACCCCCCCTGCCAGTTTTTTTTCTGATTAGGGCAGTACCCTTTTTGTTGATGTAAAGGTTAAGTGATCCATTGAAGGCATCATTACTAAAATGTCAACATGAGGTTATAATCAATCTGGAAGGGTTATTAAATAGTTCACAATCTTCACAATAGTTCACAAAGGGCAAGGAAGGTAAAAAAAAAGCCACAGAGCCTAAGAAGGAGGAAGTAGTGATAATTCCTGACTTCCTGTTACAAACAAGTTTGGAAGGTACTTAGAAACAGGCTTGTAGTTAATGTATCTGAGATATATTAAATAGTGTGGCTGCACAGTACAACAGAACCAAGAAGAGAGAAGGTGAAGCATTACTAATTTCTTTAATGGATACTTGAAAGAGAATGATTTGTTTGCTTTTAATGGCTGGTTACACAGTTTCAATGTCACTAGCAAAACTCTGGATAATTTGTCATTTTTAAGTTGAAAGCCAGCTGTATCAGGGAGGGAAAGGGATTAGTTTCCTGTCAACTTCCTTTTTGGAAAAAGTGATATGTGCACACTGCAAATATTTCCAGCTTGGGTAAAGTATGTTTGAAAATGCCTTTTGGGTAGAGTAATATTTTGATGGGCAAAGAAGGAGGACTTGCTTTCATTTTTACATGTTTATAGAAACATTTTCAGAAATCTGAGGGGCTTTTTTCGCCTTCACTTTAAAAAGTACATGCTGTTCAGGCTAGGAGAGTTTTGCCAGTGTTAACCTTGATCTCTCTGGCACTCTGGACCAGTGGAAACGTTCTTTCAGAGCTTTCTCTGTACTTTGAACTGGTGAAGGGACTGCTGTGCTGTGTGTGCAGCTAGGGTCTCAGCATTTCATTTCAGAGAGACAACAGAAGGGCTTTATTCCTGATGTTTGTATACATGTGAATGAGAGCTGACTAAGAAGCACAGGGCGTGTTGGAATCATGTGGAATTGTACTCCTTTAGAGTTGGGGTGTACCTGTTCCTAAAACAAAAGGTAGGGGACGTGCTGCAAATGCTTATATTCCTGCACGTGTGGAGTGTTTACTAAGTCTTTTGAATGATTAAAAAAAAGTAAAGTTTCCTTTTGCTGTCAATGTTGTGTGTACACAGGATGAGGCAGATGGTAAATTTTTATGTGAAACAGATGAAAAGGGGATACTGTGGAAGAGGGAAAGTGCATACACTGCAACAATGTGAGAATGCCCTACTGTAAATATAAAACAAACACAGGTTGTTATTAGTCATCACTACTTCAGTGTAAACCTTGACGAGGACTCAGTTTTAAAATGTTTCCTGTTGTGTACAACTCCTTTAATGTAAAGGGTTTTTTTCCTTTATTCCTTAACAATAACAGCATTCACGTGAAAGCAAAGTGTTTTCTTTGCCTGATAGCTCCTGGTGTATTTTGCCTACCTGATACTGTTTTGCTTTCATTAGCTAGAAACACCATCCCTTGGGATGCTTTGCTGCAAAGCATGTCAAAAGTATCCTATGGGAGCAATCTTTCACTAAAGGAGATTTCTCCTGGAGGTGCTTTTTCCCAACTTCAACTTTTAGAAATACAGTAGCTCACAAGATCAGTTAAATCCCAGATCTCCTCTGAGTAATGTGACAGTAATCTTTTTATGTCAATCTGTAATGTAACAGCAGGAAAGTATTGCTTTTATATGTCAAAGCAAGGAAAGACACAAATAAGCATCTGTCATTGTGAAGTAGAGCAACTTGGAAATGAGCAGGCTTATAAGAAATTAAGTTGTCATTTATTTTACATGGTAGTTGCTGAGTGACTTACTCAGGATGTTACTGGTAACTGCTGTATGAAGTTAAGTAATGCTTGAAATCTCCATTCTCCTGCTTGACTCGTGTTCTAAGGATGACCTCTGCAACAGAAACAGAGACTTGCTTAGACTGCAGTGAAAACGCTGGTGCTTGCCATGAAAGCCACATTACCCTGTACTAACTGCATCTGAATTTGAACAAAGTATGCTGGGTGTCTGCACAAAACGATACAAAGCAAAACTGTGCTGTTTGTTGCTGACAATTCTGGTGCACAATGCTCACTTGAGGATTTTCCTGTCTTTCCGTTCTGCCTAGTGTTGAGGGGGAAGCTCCAAGCAGTGAAACTGGCACGTCTTTGGACAGCCCATCAGCTTACCACCAAGGACCTATAACACACAGCTCAGCTCTGAGTCCAGACCATTACGACCACTCTGCCTATGGGCTGTACTCTGTCTCCCCTGGACAAAGATCTCGGCGGCCAAAGCTTCAGCACTCAACATCCATACTGCGAAAACAAGCAGAGGAAGAGGCTATTAAAAGGTCAAGATCACTTTCTGAGAGCTATGAACTCTCTTCAGACCTACAAGATAAGCAGGTATTTGAGCTTTGCTACCTAATTTATGACAAAGACAGCATGGCTGTAAGCTGGGAAAAATCTTTTCTAGTATCACTTCAGTTGTGATGCTGAAAATACCTTTTTTGCGGTGGCCAACGTGGTTTAAAGTAGTCATACATCAGCATTTCTGAGCTTTTTGACACTTTTCTGTGTCATGTTGTCCTTGTGTCCCACCTAAAACATATGTTAATAGTGTTAACAGTAAAAACAGTTGTGCTAGGAATTGTGATTTAATGATTTGGACAACTACTAGAATGTAAGTCAAAATATTTTTCTAAGAAAATGAGACATTTTGAAACCTGGATATCTTTGCTGCTGCTGAAAGAATGGAAGATCTTATTTCCACTGATATTCTCTCAAATCCTAGGGGTGAATTCAAGGTCTTGATTGAGTTTTACTCAAGTAGGGAAAACTCCTAGTCAGACAAGTCAGTCTCAGCGATTCCTTTTAAGCTTTATTCTCAATGTAGGCCTATTTGAAAGATGCTTATTGCCATATAAGTTCTTATTTATCATTTAAAAATGATGCAGCAATAGCTTAAGGTAAGCAAATATGCAGAATGCCCTGGATTGCACTGGCAGATGAGCAGTAGCCATTGCATCAGTGGTGGTTGGTTGGGTGGGTGGGTTCTTTTTGTTAGAGATGGTTCTTGCCACAGAATATTTTGTGTGCTGTGAATCATGCTGGTTTACTGCAGAGTCACTCCAACCTGGGTGTTAACATGGTGCAAGTGGAGAGAGTCAAAATTCTGCAGACAAGAAACGAACTGCTCCTGATTTTGGGCCACACATTGACAGTCAGTGAAGTGCATAGGGGCTGAGCCTCCTTTGCCATCTGTTTGTGTTCTGCAATTGCAGGTTGGAGAATCATCCAGTGTTGTTCTGGAGAGGCCTGGGAGAAGGGAGCTTGAGCTCTGATTTACAGTTGAAGGCAATATTTGGGTTAGCAAGTATGAGTTTAGTGTAGCCTTTTTGCTCACCAAAGTCTGTACTGGAGTGGGGATATATCAAGTTCCTGATCCTTGATCTAGATTATGTCAGCTCTGCTAGTAAATTGGACCTCCTTGTGAGATCTAAAATGTTACTTCCTTTCCTACCTTTGGCAGTCATTTTTGCTAGATGTCTCATAAGGGGTTGATATAGAGTGTAAACCTTACTAAAGAGGTCTCCTGCACTGCAGATATTCCACGGAGCCTAATTCCAGCTGTCCTTTTATGCTGGTTTGATGGAGAATGAGGACTGCAGATGTTATTTTATATTTGTTCAGGGAGTCCTACACAATAAAAAGTGACAATGATACATAAAGGAAGCTTGATATTGGAGAGTTCTTTACTGCACTTGAAAAGCTCTCATTGAAATGTCAGAAGGTACTTAAATGTATTTAGGAAAATGTCCAAGGCTTTGCCTAAAGGAAATGTCCATTAAATATGCATTTAAAAATGCATTAAATATGTCTTAAAATTTATTAGACATGTTAAGTCATAAGTCTAGTAAATCATCTAGGTAAATTAAAAAATACTCTGAATTAAAATTCCCACCAACCCCCCGCCCCCCAAATTTATGATAATCAATGATTATGTCATTTTCTGTCTAAACCTGAAGGACAACAGCCTTTTTGCAAGAATAAAGTACAGTTAATTTATTTTATAGTATATTAGTTAATGTTCTTTCACACCATCTGTGCCAGTTTTCTTTTCTTTTGGTTTGATATTTAGTTTTCAGAGAATGACTAAATTAACAATCCATAATTTGTTTGGAGATTAGTCCAGCGAAATATTATCTTGTCACTTATTTCAACACGTGACCTAATCTATTCTACAGGTAGAAATAGTAGCAAATGTGTGGCAGCAGTGGCAGGCTTGTGATAGAAGGTCTTAACATTTTTTTTTTAACCTTCAAGATGCCTTACAAGTAGCCCCATACACAGCCCCTCTGACACATGCAAATGTGGGGGTAATATAACCTCTGTTTGGGGGGGAAGGACTAAACAATTTGTTTTTTTCAAAAGACAAACCATAGATTAATCACAGAATCACTGAATGTCAGGGGTTGGAAGGGACCTCAAAAGATCATCTAGTCCCACCAACCCCCCTGCCAGAGCAGGGTCACCCAGAGCACATCACACAGGAACGTGTCCAGGGGGGTTTGAATGTCTCCAGAGAAGGAGACTCCACAGCCTCTCTGGGCAGCCTGGCCCAGGGCTCTGTCACTCTCACAGGAAAGAAGTTTTTTCTGGTATTTACATGGAGCCTCCTGTGCTCCAGTTTGCACCCATTGCCCCTTGTCCTGTCACTGGACATCACTGAACAAAGCCTGGCTCTGTCCTCCTGACACTCACCCTTTACATATTTGTAAACACTGATGAGGTCACCCCTCAGTCTCCTCTTCTCCAAACTAAAGAGACCCAGCTCCCTCAGCCTTTCCTCATCAGGGAGATGTTCCACTCCCTCCATCATCTTTGTACTCTGCCCTGGACTCTTTCCAGCAACTCCCTGTCCTTCTTGAACTGAGAGGCCCAGAACTGGACACAATACTCCAGATGTGGCCTCACCAAGGCAGAAAAGAGGGGGAGGAGAACCTCTCTTGACCTACTAACCACCCCCTTTCTAACCCACCCCAGGATCCATTGGCCTTCTTGGCCACAAGGGCACATTGCTGGCTCATGGTCATCCTCCTGCCCACCAGGACCCCCAGGTCCCTTCCCCCTACCCTGCTCTCCAGCAGCTCAGCCCCCAACCCATACTGGTCCATGGGGTTGTTCTTCCCCAGATGCAAGACTCTACACTTGTCCTTTTATTTCATTAAATTTCTCTCTGCCCTGCTCTCCAGCCTGCCCAGGTCTCACTGAATGGCAGCACAGCCTTCTGGTGTGTCAGCCACTCCTCCCAGTTTAGTGTCATCAGCAAAGCTGCTGACAGTGCACTCCGTTCTCTCATCCAAGTTGTTGATGAATAGATTGAATAGTACTGGTCCCAGTACCAACTTCTGAGGGGTTCCACTTGATACAGACCTCCAACTAGACTGTCCTGTGGACCACAATTCTGACTTCCTTCCTTCAACCAGTTCACAATCCCCCTCATCCTCAGTTTAGCCGCAAGGATGCGGTGGGAGATGGTGTCAAATGAAATCAAGATAAACCACATCCACTGCCCTACCATCATCTGCCCACCTGATTATGTCCTCATAAAAGGCTATCAGGTTGGTTAAACCTGACTTCCCTGTGGTAAAACCATGTTGACTGCTCATAATGACCCTCATATCCTTGATATGCCTAGAGACAGTGCCAAGGATAAGTTGTTCCATCACCTTTCCAGGGATGGAGGTGAGGCTGACCAGTCTATAGTTACCTGGGTCCTCTTTCTTACTCTTTTTGAAGACTGGAGTGACATTTGCCTTCCTCCAGTCCTCAGGCACCTCTCCTGTTCCCCATGACTTACCAAAGATGATGGAGAGTGGCCTAGCAATGACTTCAACCAGCTCCCTCAGCACCCACGGGTGCATCCCATCAGGAACCATGGATTTATGGATGTCCAGATTGCTTAATTGATCCCAAACCCAGTCCTCATCAACCAAGGCAAACTCCCCTTTTGTCCTGCCTTCTTCTGGGGCTTCAGGGCTCTGGGGCTCCTGAGGACAGTCTCCAGCAGTACAGACAGGGACACAGAAGGCATTCAATAACTCCACCTTCTTTGTCTCCTCTGTCACCAGGGCACCCACCTCATTCAGCACTGGACCTGAATTGCCTCTAGTGTTACACAGAGATTTACATGGTCCCAGCTCAGTTCATGCCAAAAACTCTGCATTTTTGCATCTGGAATAAAAAAATTAAAAATAAGTGATGCACGTGTAAAAACATGGAGCCACAAAGGAGATCATTTTGAATGTGGAAGGGGAATGGGAGCTGCTGAACCTGGCAATAGCACTGAAAGAAACACAGCAACTACTCCCGAATGGTAGACATAATGCACTAGAAAGTTGTTGGGTTTTTTTTTTGGCAGAATTTAGTTCCTTCCATAGAAGGGGCCTCCTGCACAGCAGTATCTCAACTGAGCAATTGCTGGGAAAGGTCCCCAAAGCATGAGGTGGGGAGGTGGTGTGTGCACATAACGTAAGGAATTAAAACATCATGTCTAATGAAAAAGGGTACCTGGATCTGCAAGCAAGGAGAAATGATTTTTGAATCATTGATGCATTGTGAATATTGCATGGACTTGCTAAAAAATGCTGCCAGAAAAAAATGTGGTGTTTAGTTGTAGTACAAACACAATAATTTGTGATGGATGTTTTGTGTTTGTGGATAATAAGGATCCAGCAAAGACTGATTAGAACAGAAATTAAATGTTGGGGAAGAATTTGAATAAGACTAGTTATTCATATTGCTCAGTATTTTTTAAATAAGTGATGTGTTTTATGTTTTGGTAGCAAAGGTTTGAGAATACCTGATGAGTATTCCAAAAGCACTGACATGTCATTTTCACTAGGTTAAATTGATAGCAGTTATAATTATTTATTTTGCATATTCATTCTGTTAATCGGAAACAGTGGCAATGTTGAGCACGGTTACAGGAATGGAAATCAATTTTGATTTGTATTTAGAATGCTGAAATATTTTCTTTGTTGGAGGAAGAAGACTGCATGTGTGGATATTTAATCAGAGAAACCTCTGGAACTGTATGGTCTGGGGGGGTTTGCTTTGATGCGAGGCCTGGGTGAATCAATTCTACCTGGTTGTTACTCACATAGAATGTGATGCACACCTGGAAAGGTGATGGCTGCTGGTAGGATTGACTCCCAAAATATAGCAATTTGCAGTACACTTGGACTTCAGTTCTCTGCAGCTGTCCCTGCAGAGGAAGAATGACTGTTAAGCTGCATTAGGGTGCTGCCCTGCCTGCTTTGGCACCAGCAGGCACACCAATGCCACAGTGTGAAAACCAAGATGCAAACACACCAGTTTTCAACACCTTAATTTGATGATAGTATTCATATGGTTGTATTTTTGTCTGTATTTTTATGGTCGAGCTTGCAAGTGACTATTCAGTTCACTATTTGTGCAGCTGTTAGTCTTTAGCTTTGAGTTTTTCCTTTCAAAAGCAGTACACAGTTTGAAAAATTTCTCAAAATTATAATAGTTGTTGGTTTTTGGTTTTTTTTTGAGCCACCAGTGAGCACTGGAGCCCAGAGGCCAATTGTGTCCTGGGCTGTGTTAAGAGAAGTGTGGCCAGCAGGGCCAGGGAGGGGATTCTGCCCCTCTACTCTGGTGAGACCCCACCTGCAGTGCTGTGAACAGTTCTGGTGTCCTCAGCACAAGAAAGATATGGACCTGTTGGAGAGGGTGCAGAGAAGGGCCACCAAGATGATCCAAGGGCTGGAGCAGCTCTGCTCTGGAGACAGGCTGGGAGAGTTGGGGTGTTCAGCCTGGAGAAGAGAAGGCTCCAGGGAGACCTTAGAGCACCTTCCAGTGCCTGAAGGGGCTCCAGGAAAGCTGGGGAGGGACTTTTCACCAGAGAGGGCAGTGACAGGACAAGGGGTGATGGTTTTAAACTGGAAGAGGGGAGATTTAGGTTGGGCATCAGAAATAAATTCTTCACCATGAGGGTAGAAGGGCACTGGAAGCCCAGGGCGGTTGTGGCTGCCCCATCCCTGGAGGTGTTCAAGGGCAGGTTGAATGAGGCTTGTGCAGCCTGGGCTGGTGGGAGGTGTCCCTGCTCATGGCAGGGGGGTTGGAACCTGATGATCTTTAAGGTCCCTTCGAATTCAAACCGTTCTGTGATTCTACAGAGTGATTGTGTTTGCCCTTCCACAGGTGGAAATGCTAGAACGGAAGTATGGAGGCCGTCTCATAACCCGACATGCTGCCCGCACCATACAGACGGCTTTTCGCCAGTATCAGATGAACAAGAATTTTGAGCGCCTGAGAAGTTCTATGTCCGAAAATCGTATGTCAAGACGCATTGTACTGTCCAATATGAGAATGCAGTTTTCCTTTGAAGGGCCTGAGAAAGTCCACAGCTCTTACTTTGAAGGAAAACAAGTTTCTGTTACAAACGATGGGTCAAAGCTGGGATCCCTGGGGCCGTCTGAATGTGGTGACCTTGGAGAGTCAGCTACAATGAAGTCTCCAGCAGCATCCACTGATTTTGCTGATGCTATCACGGAACTGGAGGATGCTTTTTCCAGGCAGGTGAAATCCCTGGCAGAGTCCATTGATGATGCCCTGAACTGCCGTAGTCTCCACTCTGATGAAGTCCAGACTCCGGATCAAGTCAGAAGTCGTGAAATGGAAAGGGACAGTTGTGCTCCAACAAAACCAGCCCTTCACAATGTGGATCACAGGAAGCTCGATGAGATGACAGCATCGTACAGTGATGTTACGTTATATATTGATGAGGAAGAGTTATCTCCACCCCTTCCACATTCCCAGTCAGTAGACAGACCGTCCAGCACAGAATCTGATATGAGGCTCCGGTCTGTGAACTCTTCCCAAGAGTACTGGTCCATGACCCACAAAGATGATAAGATAGACACTGATACGAGCTGCAGGAGTACCCCCTCCCTGGAATGTCAGGAACAGAGGATGAGAATGGATCATCTGCCACTGCTAACTATAGAGCCACCCAGTGACAGTTCAGTGGACTTGAGTGATCGCTCAGACAGAGGTTCATTAAAGAGACAAAATGCCTATGACCGAGGGCTCCCTAGTCAACAAGGAAGCCCAAAACACATCCCTCACAGTATTCCTGCCAAGATGATACCCCGAGAGGAGCAGGAGGCAAGGCATAGGGGTAGGCCTATAGATAGTCATTTGGCTATCAATGGCACAGCAAACAGGCAAAGCAAATCAGAGTCTGATTATTCTGATGGAGACAACGACAGCATCAACAGCACTTCCAACTCCAATGACACAATAAATTGCAGCTCAGAATCGTCTTCTAGAGACAGCCTAAGGGAGCAAACCTTGAGCAAACAAACCTACCACAAAGAAACTCGCAACAGCTGGGATTCCCCTGCCTTCAGTAACGATGTTATCAGGAAACGCCATTATAGGATTGGGCTGAATCTTTTTAACAAGTAAGTGCAGCCTTTCCTCCTTGTCTCTGGTGTCTGGTGGGAACACAGCCACTGATCCAGTAGTGTTTTTCTTGTGTCAGATGAGTAAGAATGAGGTCTGATACTGACTTTTCAGTGAAAAAAATAAGCTACTGTGGTGACTGTTCATATTAGACTACTTACAGGCTGATGTCTTCATATTTAAACAGCTTCAGGGGCAAAGAAAAAAGATAATTGTGTGTATATATGGTAGTAAACCATTGTAGATGGTGGATCAGATTCCTTTCTTGTTGAAAAATATGGTGGCTTAACCCTGATCCATTTTTGGTGTTATAACAAATTCAGATTTCTTCCTGCCCTAATCACGTAATTATTGTAAAATGTGTCATATGGGAATTAGAAATGAGAAGCAGTTTAAGATGAGTTTCCTGTGTAACACAGGGAGGGCCAGGAATTTATTCAGATTTCATCAAAACTTTGATACTTAGAACAATGTGCTGAATATTTTTATGCTAATAAATATTTACTGTTTATCCTCAAATTATCATAAAGTTTTTACCTCTGCCTATGACTGTTATTTTCCCATGTATGGAATTGCTTAAAATTTCTATAAAATAACTTTCTAAAGATTCTTTGTTTGTTTACAATACCTTCTTCTTTGGACACTCCCATGTGGCTGTAGAAAATGCTGAGTATTATGATAGAGGGTAATAGATAATACACTAAACCCTGTATTTACATAATTGGAGTGACATAGCTCTCGTTGGAGCTAACACCATCTGAAGACAAGAACAGCTAGGTGGTTGACATCAGAAATCCTAGTTTTTCACTTCTTAGCTGATGTCTGGTGAGCCAAGTTCCCTGCCCTAGAATGGGTGTAACTTCCTTAAACCTTTTCTGGTACTAGTCCTTATAAAGCTCCTCAGAAGACTCAGACAAAAGACACCAAGTGCCAGAATTTTCCCCTCTTTTTCTTTAAAATCCTGATGGCAGCCCACAACGTGTATGGAAGTTTTTGACACTTCCTACAGAGTACTTCAGGATTTCTCCACGAAAATGTTGTAGCTTCTGAAGCATGAACAGATACTTCAGCGTGCTGCCACAGAGCTTGCCTCACAGTCTCCTGCAGCCTGAATGAGCTCAGCCCTCCTTTTCAGCTCGCGGTGCTGGGATTAGTTTTGTTTGGATTAATAGGTCAGTGGTTCCACATGTAATAATATGCTGTAACATTGCAGATAATAAAAGCTTTTTGATGCCATCACGTGAGGCTGTGCATTAGGAAACTAAGTGTGGATTGGCCAGGTTTGGCTGTAAACAATTTCAGGTTTGTTTTTTTTATCTTTGTAAAAAGTTAATAGGCCTTTACAGAAGCTTTAACCAACTGGAATTATGCAAATCATAGGATCTCTGCAGCTTCTGCTGCTCCTCAGGTAGACCAGGTAGGAAGATACATACATTACCTTTTTTTAGAAGATTTGAAAACATTAACATCCTTAGTGAGGCATGGGGAGGAAGGTGCTGGTACTGTTTGGCTGACATTTAAAAGACTTGGGTGTTTGCTTGGGTTTTTTGCACGGTAATTAAGCTTTAAGCAGTCAATGATCAGTGAACTTTTAGGCTTGATAATACAACCTACTGAGTCAATTGCAGAAGGCTGTAAGAAAAATGATGAATGGAAAAAAATAACAGGCAGGTGCTTCTAGTCACTTGCCACATCAGTAGGAGGCTGAAAGTGAAAAATAAACATCAGGAACAGAGGAGACTAGAGAGTGTTATTTGAAACGCATCTAAGTGATCTTGCTGCATGGACTTGAACAGAGATAAACCTTTTATGTATATTGGCTGGTTGTAAGATGAGGTGCAGTTTCCTAGCAGAGTTATAAAAGCTGGCACTGTGCTGAACTCCTGCAACACCTCTGTGAGACCTGCTACATGTGGTTGTGCCATTCCCCCACTATGGTCTGTCTCCAGTGTTGGCAAAGAACCAAGACTCCCATTGCCTTTGGAGTCACTCTGGATTCTACTGATGGCTCAGGAAGTCCCTGAGTATCCTGTGTGTCTTGGTTTTGATTATGGCTCCTCAAGTCTGCAGGCTGTGACATTTTCATTAATAGCTTCATTTTCCCTCTGTGCAATGTAAAGTATTGAACCATCATAGAATTTGATGGTGCATGAATCTCTAAACTTCCAAAGCTTTATTCTTTCAAAGTTCAAAAGGAGGTTCTTAAGAGTGTTTCAGGTGGGACTGCAGGTTGCATTGCGTGATGTAAGTGAAGGGACAGAGATTGTGTCCAGGCACTTGCCAGAATTTACAAGTGTTTATTTCTTCAGGATGCAGAACCCTTTTCCCCTTCAGTTACGTGTTGTGCAGGTGTATTAGTTTCAGCTGCCTTCTGAGCATTATGCCCATTGTTCTCAGCACATCAAGTATGTCACAGCATCGTGCGGGTCCAAATGGTTCTTGAAAAGCAAGCCACGCCCTAGCCTCCCTGCTGAAGGCTGCCAGTTCACATGACTGACCTGGTTAGACATGGGCCAGCAAGGAGGGCTGCAGCTCAGATGGACTTTCTGCAGGTCAGTCCTGTCTCTGCAGTTTCTCTCATGTCATGCCCAGCATCTCACATCAGCAAGGGTCTGCCTGTGCTACAGGCTGCTTGTGCTTCCTGTCCTGCCACCAGATGTACACCCAGGGTGGATGGGGTGGCATACATGGCTTACTCTGCTCTCCAGTGTTCAAGTCCATGTAACAAAATCATTTAGATGTCTTCTCACCACATGGTCTTTCATGACACATGAAGAGGGAGCAGTACAAGTCTTGGCAGCAGCTCCTGAGAGGATGTGTCCTCCACCCATGCTGAAGGACTGTGCACAGAACTGAAAGTGGCTTTGAAGTTGCCTAGTACAAGAACCCAAGTTTTTTCCACATGTCTGCATCTACTAGAGGAGATTTTAAGGATGTCTTTTACAAGAAGTTCGTGTTAAATTAATTACATCTTTGAAATTTTACTTGCAAATTAAGAACCCAAACCTTAATTACCGATCAATCACGTCTTTTCTTTCTGGCACACGAAACTTGGCTGAAGTGCAGAGAGTTAAGAGCTCCAAAGAAGTGCATGAATTGCAGTAAGGTCCTCCTGCTTTGTTCTCTAGATGTGTTGAAAGAATGAAATTTTAAGAAGCATGGAAAGCCACTGTCCTTGCAGTTGAAATTTCAACAGATGCTTTATGATTATTCTGACCTGCCTGTTACAATAACCATTTTCAGGAGCCAAAGTGCAGTTCTCTTACCAGAGGCCCTTTGTTAGAACAGCCAGTGGTGGGTGAAGTAGAAGTTGAGCACAACTGGTGGTCTCGTTCAATTAACCACTGTTGCATGCAAAGCGTTAGTAGCACAAATGTCCTTGGAGAATGAAGAACACAGGACAGTAGAGAGAAAACTGTAGGTAATTGAAAACCAGTTTTCATTTCACTTGTGTGTAGAATCTCTTTCAAACTGAAACTTGGCACTCAAGTTGGAACCGTAGTGTTGATTAAAGAAGTATAGTTTTTAAAAGATGTTTTGTGATATCCGCTATATCAGAATATAAAGCATCACCCAAGTGGGATGATTTCTGCCAAGGAAATGGCAGCTAAATAAGAGCTTCTGTACATTCTCCTATTTTTGAATGGCAGCAGTGATTTCACCCTGTCAATGGGCTGTCAGAGTGTGTGTTCCCATTCATTGCCCTGCGAAAGGAAGGATTGCAGGAGCGTGCCCAGAGTGCAGAGGCTCCCAGGGAAGCTCAGATGAGGGCAGCTGTGTTGAAACAGGCATTTTCTTCAGTGTACTTTGAAAGGGATGTAGTCTGGGAGAAATTATGCTGGAAACCATTCCTCCCTTATAGGCAGAAGGAAAACACTACCTAGAAAGGTTTATTTTGCAGGCTCCAAACCCTGCCAATGCAAATCCAGCCTTTGAGACTGGTTTGCTTGTAAACAAGCCTTCAAGAGGGCTTTTGACTGCTGCTTTAAAAAAAAAAAAAAGAAGAAGAAGAGGGAGGAAAAAAAATGTAAAAAGGGCTGTGATTTTATTCTCATGTTTGTTTTGACTGCAGGCTGGAAATTCCTGGTTTACCAGTTACTGCAGCCCAATCTGGTAGGATTTTCAGGTTCTATTCTGCTACGGGTGCACTGATGGTTCTAACAGATTAAATAGGACCCAGTGGTTTAACCTCAGTAGTCTGAGGAAACGTGTCCTGCCCTTGGGTCAGCTTTGCAGTCGGTAGAAGCAGACTGTAATTTTGTGCAGAGCTGTGCAGGTGTAGGAAGAAGAATAGTGCCAGGTTCCCTGCTCCTGTGCCACCGTGATGGTGTCAGTCACCTGGGCTCTTTGCCAAGTACTTGTGGCTTCCAGGTGTGTTTGTTGATGTCACTGCCCTCAATTACTGCAGTCTCAACCTGCAGTGGTGCACCTGATGGGGCCATGCACAGTGAGTGAGTAGTCAGCATCCTCTGGGGAGGAGTACAAACCCTTTCTGTGCTAATAAAGTGTATTCAGCAACCCTTGGACAACGTGAGGGTGGCTTGGAAATTCAGTGCGACTCTGCTTAGTATTATAAAATATGGGAGATAAAAGTTTGTGTTTCTCTCTGTGATTAACTTATTTGTTAATCTAGCAGAGACTAGGGTTGGATTTAGTGTCTCTTTTGGGATCCCAGGCGTTGGAAGACACTGTTAAATGTCCTCTCATCTGGCAGTGTTCCTGTGGGCTTGTGATTTCTTGCCACAGAGCCAGTGGTGCTGATGCCAATTTCTGACATTGCTGGTGAGGAGAGACTGTGAAGTAGAGCTCACCAGCTATTTGCACCATGCTGCTCTGCTTGCTGTGCTGGGGCATAACTCTATCGAGGACTCTTTTGGGTAGCGATTTGTTGAAGGTTTTATGGCTTAATCTTGCACATACATCTTGGAGGTTAGTGAGCATAACACCGCTTACATTGCTAGAACAGAGGCTAGGCTATAAATATTTTTACAGTGCATTTTCCCAGATACCTTTTACCCCTACCCTCATTTTTGTCCAGTTTTGCTTTCCGGAAAGGGTAGTGACAGATGGAAAACGGTTCCCCATGTGTGCTCAGTCCATTACAGCAAACTGTTTTGAAGAGTTTTCTGTAGCTTCCTTCATAACGGACCATTATCGAGGTTCCCACTACTCCAAAATTCTCTCAAAGGACTTATTGACCGAGCTAAAAAGGCATGACTATCTGTTTGCATTATGCAGAGATCTATCATCTTTTGAACTGTGAGCCCTGAAAGCCCTGCCAGCTTCATTTATTGCGTGGTGAGGATGATTTTGTCCAAAATTTAAAAATCATTATTGATATAAATTGAATACTAATTCCAGGAGCAGACTTTTAAAAACATGTCTAGATTCTTTGGAATGTTAATTTAAGTATTTCTTTATTTTACTAAGCAGATAGGAGAGGAATTTCCTGAGTGCTGGTGGTATTATACCAAATATAACGTTGCAAATTACAATTTCTAGAGAAATTCTTGTTGAAAATCCAACACACACAATATGATGGTGTCAAGAAGGCTCATTTTTTGTTTTCCATGAAAGCAGCTTTAACTGCTCAGAGAGTTTCCATCATTTACCTGCAGGTAGAGATTGAGGGTAATTCAGATTCCTGAGTACTGTTTCATTCAGAATGAACTACACATTTTTCCTCTATTTGAAATCATTTAAAGTTGCGAGGTGATTTTAATTGTTTCAAAAATGAAGTTTTGCAAGTAGCCATTAATTTAAATATTTTAATGGATACTAATTTGCTGTTACTGCATTTACACCAGTCACATGCCTAATGAATTTCATTTGAGATGCTGAATATACAGTATTTCTGTATTGCTTTTGTCAGGTCGCATGGTATCCAATCAGCATTTTAATATCTGGTCTGAAAACATCATTTTTCAGACTTTCCCTCTTAGAGTTTTAAGTTGAAAGCTTGTTGGAAACATTTCTAATGATTTTAGACTTCATAAGTGCAGGCTGAGTAGGAGGGAGGTATAAATCAAACTAAGCTGGTTCTCTTTACCTTTGAACTCATTCATTTATTTTGTTGGCTGATCTCTTGTATCTTTGTAAATCATGTATCTTCTGTGATTTTTTTGGAGTGATTCAACAGAAAGAGGAGACAAGAGGCTTATTCAGGATTTTGCAACCGAGCCGTTCTCCCTCCTCCTGTATATGCTGGGAGGGACTTTACTCTTGTTACAACATCTGGACTGCAGATTATGCAGCCAGAGACAGTTCCAACAAAAATTAAAATCAAAGCACTCCATGTAGCTTGTCCTCTAACATGCTGAGGAGTAAGTAAGAAGGGAAGAATGTTCTTAGTAGAACTCATTATTTCTAAAAGCATTTAGCCCTCAGTGAGAACACCCAAAGGAGAAAAAAAAAAAAGCAGCACAGTGTGTGTTTTGCGTTGTTCTGTGAGTGTTTTATCTTTTCTCCCTGAGGACCCATTTTTCCTCCTTTTTTTTTCCAAAATGGGTGTTCTGATTAGCACACGTTGTGCCCTGCCCCTGAGAACCAGCTGAAACGTCTGCCTGTGGGAGCTCAACCCGCGGGGGTATCGAAGCACCAGATGCCAAGAGGGGCACAAGGGTTCCCTTTGTCGCCACTCCAAGCGAGTCAAAACTTCGCGGAGCCTTGCGAGCGAGTCAGGCGTTTGAAAGGCTGCACCCTGACCGGCAGTAAGTGTGTGAGTGTCCCTGGAAGGGTGAGGAGCCGTTACCTCATCCTGTGCCGCCAGCTCCGCCTGGCCTGCAGCATTCCAGGCACACGTCTGGCTCCCGCTGGGCCGTGCCAGGAATCAGGAGCTGCTCTGCCCTTTGCTCCGGCAGGGCCTGGGTCCGTGCTCAGGGACAGCTGGTCGTTAGGAAAGGAGGAATTTGGCTGGGTGAGCAGCTCCCAGATCAGCATTGGATAGGACTCTGGATGCCAGAGTTGTAATTCGTTCCTCCTCCCACTCCCCAAGCTCAAGTGACCCCGTTTTGAGGGTGACAAATGTGACCAGCTGCCTTTGCAGGCAGCCAGAGGGACAGGTCCAACAGGGAGCTGGGAAGGCTGCCTAGGACCCTTGGAAAGGAAGGGTTAAGGAGAAAGGGGCACTGGCTCCTTCCTCCTGTGTAACAATTCACATCGATCTACTGAATTGGGATTGGGTGGATCTGTAAATGAGACATTTTGAGATCTTTAAACAGCGTTTTTGCATCGCCAATTTAAAAGGTGTCCCCTTTTAAAGCACATGTGCTTGTCGGTGTTTCCCTTTTGCAGTCAGCAGAGTTGCAGCAATTGAAGCTGAAGTGTTTCTGTTGTGTGTAACTGAGGTGAGGGTGTGGAAAGAGAATTTAGGGCAGCGACCCTAGAAAACATAAAGACCTGGACTGTTCCTCAGTTTCAAGGACACAGTCATCTTCATGTCTCATTCCTGACTACAGTTGCATAAGCATGAAAGCAATACTCAGCCCTGGCTAATAGTCCTGAGAGAGCTGACAGGTTTTTCATGTATCTTGTCTCGAAGTATATTTTGCTCTGCGTGCAGCTACAAACCCTTTTCCCTACTCTTTGAGAAATGCAGAGATGCAAAAGGGTCAGAGGAGGTGAGAAAATCCTCATAGAGTGTCTCGGTCCATTTGTTTAACTAAAAGATTTCCTTTCTTGTAAGGAAGGAAGGAGTAGGGGGGTGAAACCAAAACAAGACAGGCTGTCCACTGCCAAGAGAGGGAATAGTGAGGAACTGCAAGATCTGCTATAGCATTGTGGGGTTGTTCTTACTAGCCAGGACATGTCCCACCACTGCATTGCAGCTCCTTGGGGTGTGCCTTAGGATTCTCTTCACGGCACTTTGTTCCTCAAGGTTGATGCTTCTTCTGTGGAAAAATTCTATTTCAAAAGTAGCTCTGTATTTCCTCTTTATTAGAACAACCCAGACTTTCTGCTTGGATCCCTTAGCTGCCTATTTTTGCACTTTTTCCTGGTTTGCAAACAGCTCTGATTCAGGCAGTAATTTTCAGACAAGAGTGAACATTCAGTAGCAGCAATAGTGTTTAATGTGTAATTTCCTATCACTTGACTAGGAAATAGTGACATAAAGAAACTGATTGATCAGACAGAAAGTGATGGTGGAACTGTTCAGGTCAGTGACCCAATTTTGTGAAAACAGATGTCTACAGAGTGGTCTCACTGTATTTTTCTCCCCCACTGAACAGAGCCGGGCACTGAGATAACTTCCTAGTGAATTATGTTGTTAGTGACATGAGTATAAATTAACTTTCACTGAATGGAGATGACTCCAGGTAATTTGATGTAACTGCAAGTAAGCTGCGACCTTCACATCTATGGTGGTAGTTTTTTGGTTTGGTCTTGAATGAACCCAAGAAGTTCATTCAAGACTGAGAAGATGAACATGTAATGTAGAGAAGTCTTTCTAACTGTGTGGGGAAACAGTTGGGCTCCAGCCCAAATAATCTGAATAACTATCTCCCCATTTCCACAAGGTGCAGAGAAGCTGTGAGAAATGTGCTGTTCCTTGGCTTATTTTCCTGACCCAGAGACTCTTGTTATTACCAGAAGATGCAATTTACACCTAGTTCTTCTTTCTCTGCATTAAACACTTGTGCAGCATGAGGAAGACACAGATCAGGCTTCCCAGTTTCTCTTAATTTTTTTCCTTTCAGCCCCTTTCTTGTGTTACTGCATAGTTGAGTAAACTGACAAGTTAGCACTAGTTTGGGTAGTATTTTAAGGAAGTGGGGTTTTTTTTCTTCTGTCCCAGGAGGTTTAAAATAGGCATAGTGATTCTCTTAGGTTCACTGCAGCAACACTAGGATATTCAGCAGAAGTGAGGGAAGAAGTACAACCATAGAAACAAAATTTAAATGTCTGCCAAACTAAGGAGAATGGTCAACTTTTGTTATTGCCAACTTGGCTATTTAAAAATATTTAACTTCTTAAATTATTCTAAGAAAAGTCTTAGATACTTGCTGTTAAAAAAACCATCCCTGGATTTTAATGTTAAACTAATACTTAGTTTTGTGACAGCTGTAAGTATTTTCAAAATGGCATCTCTAGTATCAAAGGCAAGGAAGATTATTTTCTTTTCACAGAAGCCTGGCACCGTAGCTGCCTTATATTCTCCACCCTCAACATGAAAAGATTTCTTTGGCAGCAGCACATTTGTGAACTCTTTCTGTTTGCAGTGTCAACAGCCTCTAAGAAGTGTTTGTAGTTCTGCTTTGCTTGTTTTCTAGACTCTCTCAGCTTATGGTCCTTTCAGTGGAGCACGTGTGTGTTTGCCTGAGTGTAGACAAGAAACCAAAAGCATGGATGTGCCTTCAGAAATACTGAAGTTTTTCTAGATGTTTCAATGAGCTTTTCATTTTTCTGCCAGGCTGGCTTTACCCCCCTTGTCTCACACGGCTGAAGAACAGTGTGTTTGTGTTATTTACATTGAGTGAATAAAGCTGTAGTTTACCTCAGAAGATACTTTTGACACTGCTGGGTGCTGGAAATCTGGGCTGGGGCAAGTTGCTTTTGCTGCTTGTTTGTTTATTGATGCTTCCATTTTACAGCTCTGTTATTGTCTGAGCATCTAAAAGGAAATACGAAGATTTCATGTGGGTTTGGATGCTAGGAAACTTTACCTGTTTAGCAAGTCAAAAATAGGGCAGGCCTTGTACGCTTTTGTGCTGTGGTTTTGATGAATGTCTCGTTTCAAGGCAGTGCTTGTTGTTCTCTCTCCTGCGTGGACACCGGCGCTTCATCCACACCGGGACTTGGGTGGTGCAGCTGGGGGGGAACCTGACTGGATTGTTCAAAAACAACAAACCCCAAACCAAACAAAACAACCCACCACGAAAAGCAACCCCCAAACGCAAAAGAACAAAGCCCCATTCCCTCCTTGTGCAGTTTGTCAGGAAGTCCTGAAGCAGCACTAGGAGTGAGGGCAGGGAGTGATGCCAGGGGCTGGAGTGCTCCCTCCCTGCAGCACTTCCCTGCCTGCCCTTGGCTTGCAGTCGGACTGGCTGCACCACAAAGCCTGGTAGATAACAGTAAATGCTGCTAGTGCTGAGATCTTCCTTACCATCTAGAGTCTGACTAAAAAGCTGTTCCTCTACCAAATGCATTTTTCAAATCGCTGCAGGTTTTGGGTTTTTTTGCAACACTAATGTTTACTACAACTCGATAGATAACGTTTTGAGTATCTGGGTAGTGTAAAACAGTGTTTCCCAAGTTCCATTAACCTTTGGAATCTGGTGTTAATTTATGTCTAACAGCAGCATAAGGTGGTGTTTCCTTTTGTGGCTTACAGCAAGCTGTGTGTCTGTCCCTGCTCCTACACGACCTGCTGGCTTGTGTGAACACAGTTGCTGGCAGTTTGCTGGGAAATGACTTGGGAAGTCCATCAGCAGATGCTGTTACCCTTCCCCTCCTCAGAGGAGCTGTTTCTGACCATGCCTTTCCCACTCTCTTTAAGTCTTTTCATACCCTACTGTAAATGAGACTTTCTCAAGCTCTGGCAGGTCCTGAGCACCTCTGCAAACAGAATTCAAGCAGAGGAAATGTCAAACCAGGGGCTGCAATTATTTTATTTTTACTGTGTTAAGTAATTCATGGAGCTTTAGGGCAGTTTTTTTATCACTGACAATCCAGATTTTCTGCAGCAGTTAGCTGGTTTTCAGGTTGATGATATTCTCACATAATGTAAATTACTGTGTTAACATGTATCCTGAAGTTATTTGCCAGTGGTTCCTCCAAGCAAGTGAAAGTTAATTGAGACAAATGATGACACATTCAGAATTATAGATGTCTGGATCACTGCTCTCCTTACTAATTTGAATGAAAATATTAGGAATGCAGGGGTTTTCTAAAGGTACTGTGCTTCTTACATACTTGTTTTAATCTAATGAAAAAAATACTTTTTTTTTTTTTTTTCCTTTCTGTATGTTGCTAACTTGGGTAAGACACACTGCTCTCAGGAATGTACCAGCTTTGATATTATTGCCCTACTTATTGCTCACCTTTTGTACTCCAAAGGAGAGCTCATTCTTTTAGGAGAGCCTCATACATCACTTACATTAGCAAAACTCCTAAGGTCTAACTTGTTCTAAAAAGGCCCTACCAGCCTTTTTTTTTTTGACTTTTCCAGATTCAACCACTCTAACGGGATCTGCACAAGTGTCAGGAAGTTAGATGAACTTCCCCTGCCTTTACACTTTCAGTACTTGCTGAGTAAATCAGCCACCTCCTCCTAATCAGTGCCACGCCTAGGAAGGAAAGGTGGAGTTCTGGCCGGAGGAAACAGCAGTGGTGTGCAGGGACTTGCTGTTGTCTTGGCTTTGGAGAGAATGGGTTTTTAGGGGGGTTGGGGCCTGGTTTTTTTTTTGCCTTTTGCTTTTTTCTAACTGTTCTCTTTGGGTGATTTTGCACCCTTCGTTCCTGCAATTTGCTCCCTCTTGAAGACGCCAGTTTCCAGAAGTGGCTGCAGGATCCAGCATGTTTTTAGAAACACACAAAGATGATTTTACTGGATATGGCCAGTACTCTCTAATAAACTTGCTTATTAAAATGCACTGTTTTGATCTGTTATTTTGAAGTTTGCATTACATTCTCCACCTATGGTGTTTTTCCCCTAAAACTCACTTTAAACCAAAGATCTTTTTGTTAACCACTTTCTGGCAAATTCCTCAGCCCTTTATGCAGCCTCTCAGAATCTCCAGGAAATATGGTTTTGCACATCTTTTTGTGTTGATTATTCTCTTCTTTTCAGTAGATTCCCTTTGATTCATTTTAGTTGGATTTCTTTGGGGTTTTTGAGGTAGAAGACACTTTTAAGCTTTATTTTTGAAGCAATTCTCTAAATATGAAAAGTTCTCCAAATAGCAGCAGCTATGTAAACTTTTAGCTTTAGAGGGTATATTTTGATATTAGTTAATGTATTCAAATCTTAAAATAAATGCTCTGCTTATGCAGCTTCCACGACTGCTATTTATAGACTTCTCTTCCCTGTTATTGGTAGATGTAATTAACAAGCCATCACTGGGAATTTTCCTAAGCACAAAAGACTCTTAGTTGTAAGTACAAAATGGTCCATGCTCAGTTCTGAGTAGGCAGAAATGAGAATAACTTAGGTCAGATGTCTTATCTCATTTTAATCCCTGACCCTTTCAGGTCCCACTCCGTTCTGCATCCAGTCATACACTTCAGGAAAATTGAGAGGTTGATAGAAGTTTCTCAGATTTAAAGCAGCTGGTTTTGCCAGCAGCAAAATCCCTGTTTGCTTGTGTTGTCTTTTCAAACCCACCCTCCCAAAAACCCTGCCAGCTGCTTGGTGGTTTTAGTCTTTCATTGGGAAGGAGCAGATCAGTTTCTGGTAGTTTGCTGAAGGTCAGAACCACAAGCTGCATGTCCTTCTGGTGCATTTCAGTGGCCATTCATGCTTAGTAATAATACTTGAAATTTGTGATGTTGAGAGTAACATAATTTCCACGAACCTGTTTAGTTCTTTAATTTCTCTGAATTTGAAAAGAGGGAAAATATTGCTTGTGTTTAAAGACAGGGAGGGAAGGCACCCTTGTGTCTATTTTTCTCTTAATCTGTTGTTAGCTTCACTAATTCAGTAAAAATTCATTGGAAGTATAGCACTTCACAACACTGTTACAAGGTCACAATTTTCTATTAGGTAATTTCCCTGCTGAATAAGGTAATGTCACCTGGGGTGAGGCTGGGACAGAGCCTGCAACAGCAATAAAACATCCTGAATTTTCCCTAGCTTGCTAGGTGGTTAAGGAAAAAAAAAAAAAAAAGAGAGAGATTGTTTTTCCAATAAGCTGTTTGATAAAATTTAGTTCATATTAAGTTAAGTTTCTTGGTGAAGAGTGTTGAATGAGTTCAAGGCTTCAGATTATCAGAAATAGAAACATGAAGAAATTTTGTCTGCAAGCTCGACTTCCAGAACAGAAACCAAAATTAACATTTATGAGCTAAATGGGAAGCTGGGAAGATAGATACCCAGTGGATAAGAAAATTTTTCTTCCTCTGTTGCTTAATAGCCACATTTAGCCACAGAAACTTATTTAGAACTTTTTTTGTGCACATTCCCATAGAACCCTTAACCTTCAGAGTTCTCCTCTGAGCCAAGCAGTATTTGTGTTAGTAACTGGAAAGCTGAAAGCCTCGTAGCAGAGTGATCCCCTAATGACTGGAGTGGCACCAGCTGCCTCTGGCTTCTTGCCCTTTCTGCCATCCTGTAGAGCCTGCTCTGTGGTGGACTGTCCTTACCTGGGGCCAGGTGCCAAAAGGCCCCCTCAAGCTATAGGGTCTGGCATTCGTAGCAATTGTCCTGCAAATGCTAGGAAGTCCTTTATCCCTGTTGTAGCGATGGCTGTCAGAACCTGCAAAGAAAGATCAAAGGGACATTAGGGAAAGTTAGAGTTTCCATCTTAACACCTGTTAGAAACTCTGTAGAGGAGCCCTTTAGTTCTTGAGATCTTTATTTGTAGCAGTAACTCTGTATTGGCTCAGCCTGGGTGTTTGCCCAGTTGCTGATGTCAGCCCACACGTAGCTCTTCAGGTGAGGTCAGTCATCTTTTCTAGGATTGCAGGTGTTTTTCCGGAGCAGAACAAAGTCAGTGGGTTTTGGAGGACAGATCTCAAAGTACCGAGACCCAATTATGCTCATCTCTCCTTGGAAAATGTAGTGGGTAAGGCTATGAAGTAGAAAGAAACAAAGTTTTCTGCACTGTAGAAGTGGTTCTCGCAGGTTTGTTGCTCTGAAGTTGTGCCACTGCTACCACAGTTAGATTTATCACATAGAGGAAGAGCTGTGTTCATTCTCCCAGTTCGGAGTTTTCAGGTACTATTTTCCTATTACTACAGTTCAGAGTTTACATTGTTTCCATGTCACAACTTTGTACCAAAGTGGACTCCTTTCCAATAATCCCCCAGCCTGCAGAACTGCTGCTGCTTCTCTTCAGCATGAAGTGTCAATGGGAAAAGAGCTTTTGGCTTTCAGTGTACTGCCAAATGGATTTTGAACTCTCTTTTGGAGACTTACCTAGCTTGGTTTGAAGTGTATTTGAATAAAGGGATTTCATATGGCTGAACCAGAAGCAGAGCTTCTTATGTGGAATAATAGAGCCTGGCTTATGTAAAATATGGAACTCTTCCTGGGTTTTCATCACTCCAAATTTTATGGACAAATGTAGCTCACTGACAAGGGGGATGGAGAAAACTTTTCCTGTTTTTGTTGGTTGTGGTGAATTTAAATTCAGAAAGAGGAAGAATTCTGAAATACAACTGAACAGCAGGTGAATGTAGCAGTTACATTACTTACAGGAAAAAGGATGCTTCTTGAATATGAAGGAGATTCATTTTACAAGATTGTATTTAGAAGTCGACTGTGTGTGTGATCTTGTTTTGTATTAAAAGAGCCACAAAGCCTGATGCAAGGAATTGAGATTTGAGAACTCCCTTTTGATTAAATTATATATATTCCTCTGATCTGTCTGACTCTTAATAGGGTATTAAGTATAAAATAGTGTAATGTGAAAAAGGAGGAGAACTGAATGGTGATACATTTAGTAATGTTAGTTGCTATTAAAAGCCCTGAGGAAAGGTTATGGTTGTATGATCAGCCTTGTATAAAAACAACATAGTCACCTTGTCCTTTGAAATTGATTTTGCTTGCCTTAGAGCAAGTCTTCCAGGTCATCCAGTATGCTGCAGATCATCCACTCTTATAGGCGGACATGAAGTAATTCCTTACAAAATAAAGATCATGGTGAAATTACTTGTTCTGTAATGATATCCCTTGAATATCTTTAAAAGAAATTAGGGTTGTCTGTTGTGTCACACTGCTGGAAGATGCAGTACCCAATATGTGCTGTGAGGGGAGGTTTACATCACTTTAAAATAAAATCATTCGCCTTTAGAAGCAGTAGATTTTATTGCCAGAAATCAATTCCATCCCCAACCCTCTTCCCCAATACTTACATCTTAGTATGTTAAAAGGAGTGGCTTTGGCTTGCTGTGTTTTGAGATCAGAATGTGGTTACAGCTAAACCTAGAGGTGATGTATAAAGAGATGTAAAATACTCCAGAAATTATGAAGGTGCTAGTCTGAGGGAGGGAAATCTTGGGCAATGGGTATGTTAAAGGGAAAGGGAAAAAAAAATAATCTGAGTTAGCTGGAAGCTCCACTATTTTTAATTGCTTCTTTTTGCATGACTGGCTATATTTTCCCCCCTATTTTGTGTATTCTCATCTTGCAAGTTATACCTTTTCAGATGTTTTCGTTCAGTAAGTTTAACTTTTGGCAGCAGGGGGGTTGGGGGATTTATTTCTTGTTTGTCACCAGCAACTTTTTCATTCAGTTTCTGGAAGGTAGATCTGGAAGGTACATCTCTCCCAGCAACAGGAGCATTTGGTGGCTGATGCAGGGCTGGTCTTTTGCACTAACAAGTGTTTTGCCTTTTGTGCCTGAAGCTGCTTTTGCATCTAAAGCTCCTCTTTGGAAAGACTGTGAAGCAGGGAAATGTGTAATAACGCATGCAAAGATGTGTTTCAAAGCTAGTAAGCTATTAACAGTGAGGGGTATGTTCCACAGGATGGGTACATTTATCCTGGAACTGTAACTAAGTTTCTGTAAAACTTCCATCTGATGCCGTCAGGTCCAATTAATAATTTTGCATTTTCATTTCTCCTCAGAAAACCTGAAAAAGGAGTCCAGTACCTAATTGAGCGAGGTTTTGTGCCAGATACTCCAGTTGGTGTTGCCCACTTTCTCCTGCAAAGGAAAGGTCTCAGCAGGCAGATGATTGGAGAATTTTTGGGAAATCGGCAAAAACAGTTCAACCGGGATGTGTTAGAGTGAGTATCGAGTGTGGGCAGGAGGTGAGGTGATTATTGTCATGGTCAAGTCATTGCATCAAGCTACAAGTATATTGGTCTCTGAATGATCTGTGCTTATCTCTGGATTGCTCTGAAGGAGGGGAAACCAGACTCAAAGGGTTAAGAAAGAAAACATGTACACAGGCAAATATTTACTTCTTTGCTTTCCAGCTAAGTTTACAGGTTTTGTTATTGAGCCAGCAAGATATTTACAAGAATTTATATTCCCTGTAGTCATGTACTTTTGCTCTAAATTTATTTTTTTAATTTTTTAGCCCTAAGAGGATACTGTTTCAAAGTCTTTTTCCTTTCTTGAGCTCTCTAAGAATTTAACGAATGAAACAAAATAATACTATAGGCAACATAAGGCTTCCTCAGTAACAGAACTTGAAAATCATTATTACAGGCAAATACCACAGCCATTAGATCAATGGGGATTTCAGCAGGAATATGCTGACAAGATCTATACAAACAGTTCTTTTCCAAAAGACTAGATAAACAAAAACTGTTTTAAAAACAAAAAAAAACCGCTTAAAGCAGAAATACAGACTTTTAGCTGCTTGGTCATAAATTTCTAAACTCTACACAAAGTAGACCAAAAAAGAAGTTGCTTTATTTTGAGGGGTTATTTAAAACACTTATTCTTTTGGAGTTTTGGGTTTGGTTTTTTTTTTGTATCTGATATACTGACCTAATATGAATACATCTTAGCCCAGTTTCGTTCAAGTAATTGTCTAAAAAAATTAGCAAAATGTTTAGCAAAACTGCTGCGAATGAAAGCAAAAACCCCACATCTTACCCATTAAGGAAGACTGTTCTGAAATTTGCCTTGGTCTATCTTTGCCTGTGTCTTACAGGCAGCTCTGACTGTCTTCATGCTGCAAAGATTTTGGACACATTCCCTACAGTCTATCCTGATCTTACTGTTGCACTGTCAGAACTTATGTATTTCAATTTGCAAGTTTGAACTCTTGTGTTGATACAGCTAATGACGTGTCCATATGCCACAGACCTTTTTCTAGAGATTTTCCCTTTCTTTCCTGTGCCCTGGCTAGTGTAGTACCCAGCAGAAAGCAGCAGAAGAGGCTCTGCACCAAAGCAGGCACTGAAGTGTAGTAGCCACCTCACAACACAGAGTAATAGAACATGGCTTGATGTTGATGCCACCCCTATTTAACAGGAGGCATTATTAGCTACTTGTAATCATCATCTGGATTTTGCAATAGTGAGGCAGACTAGAATGAAGAATGAAGGAAAACATTTCCAGTTTTTTAAAAGAAAACAGCACAGATCCAGGATGACGTGGTTTATCATCTCACGTGATTCGTGTTTGTGGTCTTGAACAAATTGTGTCCCCTCACTGCCTCAGACCCACAGCAGCTTAAGGGTGAGGGGCAGGGTGTCTCTGCTGGGCCAGATGCTGTGTCTGTGGTGAGATGAAGTGTCAAGAGTAAGGTCACGATCACCTATCTGCAACCCCACAACAGCCCTTTTGCTGAAATTAACCTCTTCTTAAGTCGGATGTTCCAGCTATGCTTTGGGGTGAAGATCACCTTACAAGCAGTGCAGTTCTCTTGATTGTTCTGAACCTTGCCTGCAAATAGGAACAGGGTATTTTTTTCATGGAAACCATTTCATCTTAAATATCACATTTGGAGGTTATTTTGTTGAACTGGTAATAACTGGTTACACAGAAAAGATATTTTAACAGATGATCCTTTTTCTCTTAGTCAATGTAATTTTAAGTGATTTGGCTTGATTTGTGTTCAAGTTTTCTGGATCCTGTAAGTTAGGGTATTTCAACTGTTACAAGTCTTCTTTTCACTGGAGCTTACAAAATATTCAAGAGAATAGCCTCAATATTTGGCCAAGAGCTGCATTCTGGGCCTACTGCAGTTGCTCCCTGGTGGTAGCTTCTCTATAAAGGCATTGTTTGGGTGGCATGGAGCTGGCATAGCTGGCAGTGTTGGTGTTGCCCTGGCCAACATTTGGGGCACATCAGATGTGCTTCCCACAGCCCTGCTGCTCTGCAGGGAGCCTGGTGTGCTGCAGGTCTGACCTGCTGCTGCATCTGGACTTGGTATTAGAAACCAAAAGTGCAGTCACTCCAAGGAAGAATCAAATTATCACAAAGAACACTGTTGGAAGTGATAGGGAAAGCAGGACTTTCTGTAGGGGACTCCCATCATTCCTCTTCATTACACTGCACAGTGATGTCCAAGGATACAGGCAAGTGGTACAGAAGGGAATCCAGGCAGTTGTAGCTGCAGTGACCCAGGAAATGGGATGTTCCACTTGTCTTGCCTAAGTTTTGCAGAGGTGGTAAGCAGGGGACAGCAGCCAGGGAGAAGTTCCAGTTGTCTGCCCTGGTAGGTAGCCGTGGTGTGAGGCCTGGCTGCTGCTCTCACCTGCCTGGGAGATGTAACTGCAGCAGTGAAGATGTGCTCCCTCAAGCACAGGCTCATTCACCCAGCATGTGTGTACTCAGCTTCTCCCACAATGACTAAAGTCCATTTAATCATGTTCCCTTTATCATTATGGTGATGAGACTGTTATCAAAGGTTAAAAAAGCTAAACCAGTGTGTGTGTCTGATCTTATTTTACTTTCATTATTCCATTTGCTGTATAGATGTAGCCAAACTAACTTGTCCCCTTTTTTGTCCTTACAGAGAATTACACTAGAAAGAAAAAGTTTGCTGTTTTGAAATATTTGCAGAAAAATACTGGTCCCAGTTAGAACACTGCCCATGGTGGTGAATCTGCTGTCTGCATAGTTCATATAAAACTTAAAGACCCTCCCCATTGTGTTGTTGGCCAGCATGTTTCTGGAGGTCCTTAATTGCTCTTAGTTGCTTCATTTTGACTCCAGCTTGTCTGCACATGTGCATTACACCTTTGAAGGAGAAAGGAGCTTTTTACAGAACTGCCAGTAGGTGGGAAGACTGTGAAAATTATTGCAGAACTGATAATAAGTTTTTAGATGTGGATTGGAAAGGGTGTGAGAAATGTCAGGCTTGTTTGTTTCTTTCCTTGCTCTTCTGCATAAAAGGAAAAATAATCAAGGTGAAGTGAATAAATTGCTTAGGTATTAATCTAAGTTAGCTACAATGTGACTAGAAGAAAAAAGTGAGCTACTCTAATTAATTACTGTATAGCTATGCATTTAAGAAAAGGCTTTTAAAACTGGATTGTGCTTTCTTTCTGTGGTTTCTGCATTACAGTGCTGCTGCTTGCAGTGGTTCATTTATTTCAAATGAATCACTGCAAGTTATTTCAAAACTAAAAGCTAAATTTAAAGAAAGGCAATTTATAACTTGATTTTGAAATAGTCATTAACCAAAGTATTTGAATTACATAGTTCACTTTGTTGATTATATTAAACTGGGTTTTTTTTAAGTTTTTGTCAGCACTGTATTTTCAAAGCAAGAAAGTAATTAGTTCTCCATAAATGTGAACTGAAAGATATGGCAAAGGATGGGGAGGTGGGAATTGCAGTTACAGTGAGAGTATCCAAACCAGATTAATCTTTTGTTCTCCATATGTAAGAACATTCCTAGACACAGAGCCATTTGGTGCAGATTATTGGGCTTGCTGCAGGATAGTTGAGATTTGATATTTTCTTATTCTTAATATAGGCATTGTGATAATGGATTGGCCTGGAAGCACCAAGCCAATGATAATTCTTGGCAGTGCTATGTCACTGACATTGGTCAGACATTTGTCATTCCAGCAGCTCTTCTGTTAAAAAAAGGGCCTGCTCACATGCCTGCATTCTCATCGATCTGTTCTTTGCAGTCCTTCCTTCACAGCTTACCTACAATTACTGTAATTGCTGCTCAATATTTCAGAAAGCTCCATAAACCCCTCCAGGAGATGGAAAACAGCAAGGTTCTTTTGTCCCAAAATCTTACCTTTGGTGCTGTATTGTTAGAAATGCACAAACACAATGGCAATCTGTTTTTATCCTAGCTGTGTTGTGGATGAGATGGACTTCTCAACCATGGAACTGGATGAAGCACTCAGGAAATTTCAGGCTCATATCCGTGTTCAAGGAGAAGCCCAGAAAGTAGAACGGCTGATTGAAGCTTTTAGGTATGATGCTGAAATAAATTATTCAGTCACCAGAAACCTGCTGGTGTCTGATGGTTACTGGAGAACTGCAGAGACTGCATGTATCTACGTTATTTCCTTGCACTGTCCTTGTGAGCTACAGACAGTTTCAAATGCAGACTGGCCTTTGTGGTGGTTTTGCTAAGTATGAAACAGTTTTATTTGCTGGTGCTGTTCAGGTATGTCATTGGTATTAATGTAACAAGGCTTATCAATTAAGAATTCCTTCTGGCATCAGTTGAAAGGAAATTCAGGGATTTTTGAATGTCTCTAACAATTTTGCATTTAATAGTATGAATGGAATTAGAAGACCATTTACATTTTTAGAGTATATATGCTCTCAACCTTTCATTAAGCATTTCAACAATAGTGGAATAAAGAGCATTACCTTATTAATACTAGCACAAGTGTACTTTATCCAGGGCAGGATGAGACATAAATCATCATGTGACAGTAAGCTAGAATCAATGCTGCATCCTTGCCTGCTGTCAATAGGTATTGCTGGAAAAAAAATGAAATCCTGAAGCTGGTGTAGCTCAGAATCTGTACTAAGAAGTGAAGTTACAGTGGTAGTAGAAAACAAAAGCCTTCCACATCCTAGGGTTGGCTTATGAAAATATGTGGCCAGAAAGCTAAGTATGTGTATGGAACGTGACTAGGAGCTGGCTCAGCCTCTGGAATGTAGCAGCACTTGGTGTATTTGGTGAGATTAGAACAGTAAGTCATAGCTGTGACAGCTTCCCCTCTTTGCTTCCTTACAGCCAACGATACTGTATCTGCAATCCTGGCGTTGTGAGACAATTTAGAAATCCTGATACCATCTTCATCCTAGCTTTTGCCATCATCCTGTTAAACACAGATATGTACAGCCCAAATGTGAAACCAGAACGCAAAATGAAGCTAGAAGATTTCATCAAGAACCTGAGGGGTAAGCAAACTCTAACCAAGATGGTCATGAAGGGTGTTCCTTTTTACTGGCATTGGAGGGACTATGTGTCTTCTGGGGAAAAGACTGGATACAGGGCACTTGATTTTGATTTCACCTGACTTTTAAAACTAGTGTCATTTTTACAGGCTTTAAGTATTTCTGGGATAGTGAAAACAGAGCTAAGCAGAAAACAGAACTAAGCAGATAGTATTTTGTCATTTTTATGTTGTCTGTCTTGAGTGGATGTGTGGTCAGATCCTTTTATTGGAAGTTCTTTCGATGTAGCTGAAAAGTGACCAATTCCTTGTATTCAGAAATCATCTTGTGCCTCAGATTTTTTGATCTAGCTGGAGTTTTCCACACTTAACACCCTTCACAAAGTCAAAGGGCACCTCATAAAGACAACAGCTTCTGTGCACATGAATGGAGGTAAATAAATTCTGTTGCAAAGATTGCACCTGTGTTTGTTTATAGACATCTAAATCTTCATAGAGTGTCACTGCACAGTGTGGACTCTTCCTGAGAGGAGGAATGTGCTTTCTAGAGAGTGAATTATACCACTCCACTGCAGCATGAGCTTACCAATGAATTCTTATAGAGATACTGTCCTCATAGCTTGTGGTTTGTCATTGCTCCATAGCAACCAATGTATTGCAAGGGATATCAGATCTCTGTTCTGAATGAATTAAACAAGTAAAGTCTCTTACATATTTTAGAGTTTTATACTAAAAGGAAATTTCTTTCCCTCCCTAGTTTCAAGAGCATTCACTTCTTGTTCTTGCTAAGTAGGCATGCAGAGAAGATGGATCCGTTGTCTCTGTGTTTTTGATAGAGGTACAAACCTGTGACCTGAGGCAGCTTTTCATTCCCTTAAGAGATGCAGATTAATGACTTTGGTAGAAACTTGTAGGTAAGGTGTTGCCACAGAAAACTTGCATTTGCTCAGGCTGTGTGTGTGTGTATATTAAGGAACACGTCACTATGTGTGTGAGGTTTTTTTACAGGAGTTTTGGAAGTGAACTAAAGACTGAATATTTCATTGGGGAAAAGAAAGAAATCAAACACTCCAAAACTTTCCCAAAAGGTACACAGGAAATAGCACAGAAATTTCATTTTTGTTTCCTCATTGGTTTATTTCCTGATGAAGAAACTATTTGCCAGGCTGTGGCACACCTAAGCCTGCAGTTAGATTGAAAAAGAAAAAAAAAAAAAGCAGATATTTTTCCAAATCTGTATCTCAGCTCTTTCTATCCTGGGTCTTTCCAGTGGAAAAAAAAACTATCAGGTTTTTCTGAAGTATCAGTTCAGCCAGTGTCAGGGCCTGGCAGGAAGCAGACACTGTAGGGCTGAGGAGGAAAACTGAAGAGATGATCCCCCCTCTTATTCCCAGGCACTTAAGGAAGAATGGATCAGGCAGCATTCACCTTTTATCACAGGACTCAGATATTAGAGAAACAAAATGAGGCTGAAGTCCCCATGCCTTTTTTCCCTTGAGATAATTTGTGCCCATGGGGAAAAAGCTTTTACAACAGTTCCATTGCTGTGAGTTTGTGCAAGGGCCAGGAAAATGGCCTGCTCAGCCACTGCTGTCCTCTCCTCCTCCTGCTTTTAAGCCCAGAACAGGCACAACTTCCTGCAGAGTCTCTCTTTTTTCAGCAGCAATGGATGTTCAGGACTGTTCAGCTGCAGGCCCAGCAAGTACTGATGGTTTGCTCAACTGCTGTTTTCTCAGGCGTATCTAAAAGTGGGTGCAATGGCAGAAAAAATAGGTTGTAAAAATAAATGGGCGCATCTCAGATGCGTGGCAGTTTGTTTTCATGTGTGCATGTGGTGCTTTTGTTTCAGTACTAGTAAAAACAAAATACTTGTGGTGTTCTGGAATTTCCCATCTTGAAAATGAAGGTCCTGTTTGGTGGATTTTATTCCCTTAGATTTATATAAGGTATTAATGAATGATCTATGCTAAGCAGATGTTTTAGCTTAGCAAAATTGAAGTTAGTGTTGGCATTTTATTGTAAAGCCCACAAAGACTAAAAAAGGCCTGACATGCATCTCTTTGCATCACACTGCAGTGGTATTTGTTACAGTAAATACAGAACATTCTCTCTGAGCTCCAGCCTGAATGCAGCCATTTTTTATTATCATAGATGGTTTTGTAGCAGGCTACCTTGGCTCTAACTTTGAATTACTGGATTGCAGAGGCTGCTCTGTGGAAGACTTGCTGGTGTGGAACAGAACAGAGGTGGTTTTGCTTCCTTTTAGTTGCAAAGAAGCTGTTTTATCACAGAAATTTTTATCTGAGCAGTTGTTCCACTGGGTGACAAAATATTGTATTTTGGCTTCTGCATGAGAGATAAGGGGTTATTGCTTTAAAGCCTGTTTGAAAAGTAGACATGCATCTCCCTGTCCCCAGGAAATCCAGCTTTAAGTCATTTATTGAAACTGGGCTCCTTCCACTGCTCTTAAAAATTCAGGAGCAAGGATTCAAGGCATTTGTTAGAATACTGACGTGCCAATAATGATCACACAGTGCTAAACAGTGACACTGTAACCAGGCTATTTCGTTGATTTGTTTTACCAGGGTAAATTAATTGGTTTTTAAATCATCCAGGAAATATTGGTTGAATTAATTTTACTGAGTGTTCATAAGGCTGTCATTTTTTTATTAACAGAATGTGAGTAATATTGGGATAGAGGCAAAATGGAATGGCTGTTCTCTTCCCTCCCATGCTCTGCTCCTAGGAGGAGGTCAGATGGAGAGTCAAAAGGGTGATTTAACTCACTTGAGCTTTGAAAAAATGAATTTACACAGGAAATGAGCTTTTTTATTACTTAGTTTTAGTGTTTTAAAATAATAAAAAACAAAGCTGGACAATTTGCATCAATGTCTGGCCATTTTGGGGGCAGCTCTTGGGCTAAAGGCAGTGCTCAGTGAGTGCCAGACCTTCTGCTGCCTTGGGAAGGCAGGCAGGAGGGCAGGGCAGGAGGGCAGGGCAGGAGCTGTCCCTGGCAGGGCGCTGGCAGCTGGGGGACAAACCAGCAGCAGCTCCGCAGCAGCGCTGGCATCACCCTCAGCAGAGCCAACAAAGATCTGCCGCCTCCTCATCTTCTCCTTGCTGAGCAACCTGCCTGGCTGAGAAGTAGCAAGGTCAGACCACTCAGACTGGTTAATAGACACTGCTGGGTTCTGCAGGTGTGGATGACGGTGAGGATATCCCACGAGAAATGCTGATCGGGATTTACGAGCGCATCCGCAAACGGGAACTGAAAACCAACGAGGATCACGTGTCCCAAGTCCAGAAGGTGGAAAAACTCATAGTAGGAAAGAAGCCGGTAAGTTCACTTGGTGCTGCCTGTCAGTTCCTGGGGGGATGTAGGGCCACGGGCAGTACAGAACAAAGCCGAGGCGTGTGCTTACAACTAGACAGTGGGTAATAAACCGCAAAAGGCAGATACGGTCCAAAAAATGGTGAGCTGTGAGATTGGGTTTCATTCTGGAGCACTAACAGGGCAGATGAATTGTGTTGCTGCAGTCTGGTATTCATTAGTGCTGATGTTGTCAGTCTTAAACCCTTTTCTCTACGTCAAGCTTTACAATTCTGAAATTACACTGAAATATCTGCACTTTAGGCAGGTCTCATGTTTGTTTTAAGAGAATTGAAGTGTGTTGTTAAGTGTGATGTTGTAGAGAAATGTATTCCAACATTTAGGCTATCAGCTGTGGCTCCATCGTTTCCAGAGAACTCCTGTTCATGTCAACATCTTTCTCAGCTTTGCTGCCAGCTCTGTGAGATTGTGTCCTTTTGTCTCAGAACTTACTGGGCAACCAGGTCCCAGGGATTCTAGTGCTGAGTTTGAGCATCCAAAGATACCTCCTGTTTTGTTGTGGGAAAAATCCTGAAATACTTTGCTCTATAAATTAATCTCCAAAGTGTCTGTTGGAAAAGGGGAGAGAAAAGGAAGGGCACAGCATTTTTGCTGCTGCAGCATTTTAGGAGCTGAGTGAAGAGACTTACTAAGGCTAATATTTTACATGCTAACAGTTGTATCTAATGTGGAGATGGACAATGGGTACTCAGCCTTCCTGAACTCAAGTTGTAGAGTCATCTTCTGCCCAGAAAAAAGGCAGAAAGGGACTAAAGTTGCATGTTTTTTCAAGTCCTACATCCGTTTTTGTCAACTCTGGGGAACTTTACTACAGCAGGGACTGGTGGGTTGTGGGGTTTTTTAATTAAGAAAAAGAGCATGGATCTCTAGTTTTAAAGAGCTTTGAACTGTAGTCTCTTCTCAGACAAGCTTCAACCTGAGGAGAGGGGGAAGGGAATAAGGGACCACCAAAAATAAATAATCCAATTTGCCTCTGTTTCCCAGCAAGAAAATATTGAGGGGACCCCTTGGATTGAAGCAGAAGAGAGAGAAAGCAAAATTTCCTTTATGAAAGCTTTTTTTAGAGAAGAAGGCAAATGAATATTCTAAAGTCAGTAATTGCCAAGTCATTTATGCTTTCATATGAAACTTATTTTCTGGAATTGTTGGGGGATTTAGGTTTATATATAGGCTTCTGTGGGAGGTGGGTTTTTTTCATAGTTCTTTTTTTATTCAGGCATGTGGCAATTCAAGTCCTTAAAACTAATCCTGACCTTGTGAATTAAATGGGATTAAGAAAACAATGCCCTCAGTAGAGTCTTAGGTTCAAGGATGCTTCTGTTGAGAAACTTTTTAAAATGGTGAAAGAACATTTAGGAAACAGCCAACGGTCTTTATTGATAGAAATATTTGTTTTTACTTTATAGGCATTTAGTCATAGTATGACCCTGACGTAATTACTTGCTATGATACAGTTCTGTCTTTCTCTGAAGTTTAATGAACTTGTATATGTCTTTCTACTGTAGATTGGATCTCTGCACCATGGACTTGGTTGTGTACGTATTCCTCTCATATTCCTTCCAAGTTTATAGTCACTTTAACTGGCAGCATCTTCTTGCACTGGCAATAATGTATTATATTATTGCAGTTTGGCTTCGTTAAAAACTGGGCTGCTTTCAAGCCAGATTTTCCCATTGTTATAGAAATAATGCTGCAAAGCATAAAGATTTTCCTTAAAAATATATCTTTCCCAGAGAGTCTGCTTGATTTCTTGCCAAGAGTTTTCTAGACCTTTTTTCAGTACACTTTTTTTGCATTTCAAAAGATGTCATCACTGTAGAAATTAGAGAGCCAGTGAAGAATAAATAAATAAATGAAATGACAGTTGTGACTCAACTTTCCACCTGGGCCCTGTTGTGTTTTTTCTGGTCCATTTCAGTATGATGCTCTAGAAAGATATTACCAGTTAATTTAACAGTTCTCTTCTGAGAGATGAACATACAAAATACTGGTTTCAGATTTAAGTTGTAGACATGTTCTGCTAATGCAGTGTTCCACTTACTTTAGTTTCATGGTGACATTATTGCCAGTAGTTCTGGACAATCAGAGAAACCACCTCATAGCAGAGGAGTGCACATAGTGCTCTCAAATCTGATTAGCTTATACTAATTAGATCCTAATTCTTTTTGCCTCAATTATAACTGCACTTTCCATTAGCATCTTCACTCAGGGCAATCCAGAGAAGGAACTTAAGACATTCACTTGTATTTTTCCATTTCTTGCTCTTTCTGTGTAAACAATTAAAATCACACAAGGCTTCATATTCCCAAGGGAAGAACCTGTCCTTGTTTCATGGGCACATGCCAGGCAGTACCACTGGACTGTAAAAGCAACTGAAAGATGTGAGCTTTTTAAAATATGGTGGAAAAGAATCTCACCAGCTCATCCATTGCTCTGAATGAAAGCCTTGTCTGTAGTTACATTTCAATACCAGAGCTCACTGTAGTTGTTTGCAAGTTCATAGGCTCAGTGACTGCCCTTGGGTTTTGTTATCCTGCTGCAGCAGATCTCACACTACCATGTGCTGGGGAAACTGAGTCTGGAGGTAGGAGGGAACAAGAACATGCAACATTTATTCCTGCCACTTTTCACTGAGAGCCCATGTAAGCTGTTCAGTTACCAGAGTAGCCTGAAAAATAGAAACCCTTGATTTCTCCAGCATTCTTCAACACACTGACTCCTTTAGAACATGTCAGATGTTTGCTTAAACACCTGGAAAATTCAGGAAGAGTAACTCAGCTGCTGACATAGATAAATTCGATGCAATTAGCATTTTTTCTGCTATTAATATAGTTATCATTGGATTTTGAGGAAAAACTGAAATCTCAGCGAATGACTGAATAGCCAACCAGGAACAAGGGCAGACAGAGAGTCCTAAACTCTTTTTCCTCCTCTTTTTTTTTCTCCCCCTGCTCATGGAGAGGAAGAAGAAACAGAAACAGTCTTTGTTTTTCTTTGCCTGGTCAATCCCTTAACTCCTATGCAGAATAAAGAGATATCATAGATAAGTAAATGAAAGATATGTTTAGTTACCAAAGAACATTCGCTACTTCAGATTTTTAAAGAAAGACTCTTAAGTGTGCAAGGTGCTGTTCCTTGGCAGAATATTGCTGTATTAACCATGACTTTCTCTGTTCCCTCAGGTCCTCTCTCTCCCCCACCGGAGGCTCGTGTGCTACTGCAGGCTGTTTGAAGTTCCAGACCCAAACAAACCTCAGAAGCTTGGGTTGCACCAGCGAGAAATATTTCTATTTAATGATCTTCTTGTGGTATGTATTTGCAGGTGGACAGACTTCTAGTGTGGTATGCAGAGATGCCTATCTCCATGAAATCAGTGGGAACTAAGTGCATGAGCATTCCTAAAAATAAGTATCTATTACCTTTTGCTCTGTACTCCAACCATCTTGGGATGATTAAGATTGAAATTTTCTGAATTTGCTTCATTATGTATAATTTGTTTTTAAACCAAATTGTTTATTGATTACTACACTCTGTTGTAAGAAAGCACTTTGATGCAATAGTTTTTGCTGTAAAGAACAAAAATTACCTCCAGTTTACCCTTTTTCCCCAATGGGTAAGCAGAGACATTCTTTATCCTGTGAATAATGAATTGAAGTTACTTGTGGAAAAACAAAATTGCATGCTACTTTGTATTCCCCACTTGTTCCATGACCCAAATATGTTTATTCATTGAAATGGGAATAGGATATGTTGAAATACAGTTTGCAATTAACTTTACTTTTTAGTGTGCATTTAACTTGACCCAGTCTGTTGAAAAAAAGACATACAAAACTAGTGACAGCTTGGAATGATATGGTTGATTTCCTGTTAAAAATAGAGAAATATGTTGCATTCTATTTGGAATGTATTTGACTGTTATCTGAGAACTAAGATGTAAACTAATCACAGAATCACAGAACTGTCAGAGTTGGAAGGGGCCTCTAGAGACCATCCAGTCCAACCCCTCTGCTAAAGGAGGATCCCCTGGAGCACATTACTCAGGGCTGCATCCAGCTGGGTTTGGGATGTCTCCAGAGAAGGGGACTCCACAGCCTCCCTGGGCAGCCTGTCCCAGGGCTCTGTCACCCTCACTGTAATGAAGGTTTTCCTCATATTTCAATGGCACTTCCCATGTTCCAGCTGGTGCCCATTGCCCCTCGTCCTGTCCCTGGGCACTACTGAGCAGAGTCTGGCTCCATCCTCCTGCACCCACCCTGAGATACCTACAGGCAGTGACAAGGTCTCCCCTCAGCCTTCTCTTCTCCAGGCTGAACAGCCCCAGCTCTGCCAGCCTTTCCTCATAAGAGAGATGCTCCAGTCCCCAAATCATCTTTGTTGCCCTCTCCTGGACTCCCTCCAGCAGTTCCCTGTCTCCCTTGAACTGGGGAGCCCAGAACTGGATGCAAATTAAACTAAGTACTTGACATGTTTTGCTACAAAGAAGACATGCTTCAGATGCACAGTTTAATTGGGTGTAATTTTTACATACTTTCAGACTTTAAAACCAGAAAGTAAACAAATAAAAAAAAATAATAATCCTTTTGATTGTGAACATAACCTCCCAATTGTAAATGTGAGATTGGGTGTAAAATGATGGGACATTGTCATCTTCAGGTTGCAAGTTTTCTGTTGTTTTTGTTACCTATTCAGATTTCTATAGTTTTACCCAACTGTTTTAGGAGTAACATAGACCAAATTTGTCAGTTCTAGTAAAATGCCATCATCCAAAGTTAGAATTAGAAAGCACTAGTAAAAATAGACCTCTTGGTTATAAATTGATAGTGAGCAGTAGCATGTTACTTGTAGAAAGGTTTCCACAGACCCAGATGTTTTCTAGAGGCAGGTGCTGGGCAGGACAGGGCTGGGTGACCAGTGTTGGGAGGTGAAGCAGGTTTGGAAGCTCAGAGCACATGAGAATCTGAGCTAAGAACTGACCTGGTGTGAAGAGCCACGGGTGTGTCCTGCCTGTGCTCACTCTGTGAGGAAAAAGCATGAAGGACAGTGTGGTAGCAGCTAAGTTTATTTAGAAGGGTTGGCTTAGACATATCTACATTTTTACACATGTGCACAGTAAGGGTGCAGGTTGTTGTTTTTTTCTTTCTGGAATTCCAAGAAGCAGTGTTCTGGAGAACATGGAACACAAAGGCTTTGTGTTTGGATAAAATACTAAACCTTCTGCTTATGAGGAAAAAATGACAAATTCCTATTTTCTGGCAGGTTATAGCTTTGTCATAAAGTCTTTTCTGATACGCTAAATCTTAAGAACAATAATTTTCCAAAAACAAATAAGGCAAAAGGGCTATTTCACTTGGTTTCTTTGGTAACTTTCAGGTGACCAAGATTTTTCAGAAGAAGAAGAACTCGGTTACGTACAGTTTCCGACAGTCGTTTTCCCTCTATGGAATGCAAGTTCTTCTGTTTGAGAACCAGTGTAAGTCTTTCCTCTCCTTCTAGTTTGTAAATAAAAGAAAAACTGTGTGAGTGAAAGGGATGGACAGGACTTGATTCTGAATTTAGGAATAAAATAGATTTGAATTCAAGTTAGCCCTGAAGTTTAAAACAGGACAATGTCAGCATAAGAACAAGCAAGACTGCTGTGGGATGCTTTTTTGGTTGTAGTCAGAAACTGTCTAGCCAGATATGTTGTTTGTGAATGCCTGTGAATGCTTGTAAAGAAACAAATGTATTACATCTGCTGCTGAGTCAATGGTGCAGTTAGCTGGAACTGAATGTGTTACAGTAAATAATTACTATTATAATTCTGTGTGTAATTCAAAGGACTACTTAATTCATTTTCCTGATTTATAGCTTAACTTTGTGCCTGGGTAATGTATACTCATTCAAATACAAACACAAAGCAGAGAGTCTGGCTTAAAGTTTGTATTTTCTGGCACCTTTTGTTTATGTCAGTTGTGATCTGCATCAATCCAGTATTCTTTTTATCTTTAATGCGTGTCAAGCTTAGTCTTAGCAGACAAAAACCCAACAAAAAGCAAGGATTTTGCTAATGTCCTGATCTGAAGCCCATCAGCAATAACGTGGCAGGGCATAGTTGGCTGTGTGGTCACAGGGAGACAGTCTGTTGGACATGGCTTCATGGTTTGCAAAGCAAACCTTGACCTTCATGATAAATGGCATGTATTTCAGTGTGACCTTCAGTATTCCTGTGCTTTGCTGCTGTGGAAGGCTCTTTAGTTTTCACTTGTCCTTGAGGATGTGCTCCAGTGCTCATCTCGCTCTAAGGAAGTTGCTGTTATTGAGTCAAAGCATCTGGAGATTTCAAAAGGGAAGATTCTGTGGAGCTTATAGCAGCAATGCAGCCTGCAGATTATTTATATGCATACATATTCATTCTCTCTCTCTCTCTTGTGCATACATTCCATGGTGATAAAATTCATTTTTAGAAAGGAAGGCCAAATATTTCTATCCTGGATTGTCCATTGTATGTAGGAGAATATGTAATTCCTCTGCTGTAAAGTTAAGTGCTTTTACAAAAACATAAGAAATCTCATAAGCATGCTGAGTAGGAACACTTTATTCAAGTAAAGTTAAAAATATCTATAGGGAGACTAGAAGTACAGGGCTGGATTCCTCCCAGTGAACTGCAGGGATTGTAAGTGAGACACTTCAGTGGACAGAGTTGTGCTCCTGAGGTGAATTCATGATGGGGAATCGTTGTGCTGGTTGGACTGCTAGTGGTGGGGCCTGGTAGGTGGATTACAGCATTTTCCAGTTGGGAGAGAGAAGTTTTCTTCTTCTCTGCTTTGTAGAATTCAAATTGTTGGCTTCCCCTGTCCCCAGCAGCTCTGGGGTGCTCTGGCCAGAGCCCTCATGCCAGTCGGTAGGTCTGTCTGCAGCAGCTGTCAGAATCAGCTGGTTTCAAGTGAATAAACTTTAGTGTCACTACAGCAGAAGCAACAAAAATATTTGTTTGGCTGCTGGTGAGGCTGAACAACATGATTGGTGCTGATGGTAGAAGTCAGTTACACTGAGGGATGGATGAGCTCCAAAGGGGAAAATGATTTCCTATACCTCTAGAAATAAGTTGGCCGTAAGGGAAGTGTATTTTATGTTTTCAGTTGAAATCCCTGACAAAACAGAAAGGGCAAGCAGATAAGTTCAGAAAGAGTGTATCTGAAATCAATAACTATTTACGTGTTTCCTTATGCTTAGTCAATATGATATAGAGAAGGATCTCTGGTAATAATGTATTTTTGTTTGCTTAGTATGTGGAAACTCATTCTTTGTTCACATGTGAGGGCAGCCCATGTTACTTCAGGGTTACCGAGTTTACTCATTTGGTTTCTTAAACATCTTCCTTTTCTTTTGTTCCACATGGTGCACTTTCTAGAGCAGCTCGCTGCATACCCAGGTGCAGGGATTGAAGCAGCACATGGGGTCACACCACGCTCTCCTCCTCTGGGCGTGCTCAGCACCAGCCCCCTCTGGCACAGCCGCTTGCTGGGCTCTGGAGGCCAGCAGCTGCAGGCAGCTGCCTGATTTCACTGGGTGCAGTTGTCCTGTGGTCAGGAGAAGCAGATCAGCTCTACTTCTCTGCAAGATACCAATATCAAACCTGGGCAGAAACCCCAAATTCTTGCTCCCCCCTTCCCCTTTGTACCCTCTGAGGTTTGTGGAAGGTGGCACCTCTTGTCCTCTGAGCATGAAAAATGGACCTGTCTCACTTTTAGCTGGGACTCTGGTTTGGAAGGCAGCTTTAAAAAGCTTAGCATTTGCACTCGGTTCTCAGTGTTCTAAGTCTTGTTGAAACCAAATGGCTTTGAGGGAAGAGACTGCCTGGCATCACCTGGTTCTTGAGGAAAGGATTTCTAGTACGTGGGAGCACTTGAACTTCAGGTCGAATACTTTAGTAAATATTTGGGAGCTTTAGCAAACCAGTAAGGTCAGGCAGTTGAGTAAAAGAAAACATTGTGAATCAGAATGCAGTGTTTGAGTTTTTCTGACACCCCTTTTCTACAGGTCTGTGTTTCAAGCAAAGGCTGATTCTGTTCTCTACAGCAGAGCGTCTTCCTTATAAGCTGTTTTTCTGTAAAGGAACCTTTCATCCCAACCAGGAGATATTTTTGACCAGCTGTTAAAATTTGCATTGTCAGATACACAGCTAGAAAAGAGGCAAAGGCAATTTCCTGAAAAATTTGCCTGTTATTGGGAAGACATCCATAATATGGGCAAAAAGAGGGAAAAAGAACAAACCCACCCCTTCAGCTTCCTCAGGTGTAATTTCTAAGATAATTTTAATGTGTTTTTTTTTTTTAAAAAAAGAGAAGTTAGATGTCCAAGGAACTCAAATGAATAGGAAATACTACAAGTTGTATGTGCTAATCTGTTTGTCTTTCTGCAAACAATTTATAAGGGAGTTTCTAGAACTAGAGAGGTATTCAAGCAGTCTTTACTCAGCAAAACTTCAGTCACAGCTGAGTAAGGCGGGTAATGGGATCTGTTCCATGAAACAAAAATTATCCCCTTCATTATTTTTTTTTGTTCTTTCTGGGATTTTTCTTCTATGTTATACATTGTACCTTAAGGGTAACAGCTGCAAAGGGCTTATCTTTCAATATTTATTCGGCATCCTGACAGTTAAGCAGTTCCAATGTATCTTAGGGATTTTCATTCTAATTCTGTGCCTTTAGACTTCTGTTTCTCTGACTTAGCCCCCTTATGGTAGTATTAGGAAAAAGCCTACAGTTATCTGGGCGTTTTTTAATAAAAAGCAAAGTGATTGGAATAATCAGAGCTTAGTTTTTCTTGACTCTTTTCTTCTAGATTATCCCAATGGCATTCGGCTCACGTCAGCTGTTCCAGGAGCAGATATCAAAGTACTAATAAATTTCAATGCACCAAATCCTCAGGACAGGAAGAAGTTTACAGATGATCTGAGGGAGTCAATTGCAGAGGTTCAAGAAATGGAAAAGCACAGAATAGAGTGTAAGTACAAAGGTACATATGATAGAGCATTTTCAAGCTAATGGCAATAAGAAAATCTGACATATGTGTATAACCTGCGAGAACTTCTAAAAAGTTCCAAATAATTTGGGTTTTTCCATGGTTTTTATTCTAGAAAGAGGAAAAACTTAATGCTACCTTAAATCCCAGATGAGTTGATTGACTATTATTTACTGCAGCAGGACATTTAGCCTGGACAAGCTGCAGATAGCAAGCAGCGGAGGAGAGATGGGTTTGTAATTTGTAGTATAAATTACAGTAAGAAAATTTAGGGATCATTTACATCCCTCTGAAATTCTCAGTGGTGGCCCTTCAAATACATTTCACTGAATTTTTCTTGTTTTCCATGTTGATATTCCTGTATTCTCTCAATTAGGTCTCCACAGTGCAAATTGATAGGTTTTGCTGGAATGTCTAAACGTGGAGCTTTATCTTCTCTTTTTCCAAAAGAGGATGAGCCTTTCATCCTGTACCTTGTAATATAAAGCTGTAGGTACAGGGGTGAAGTTTCTTTCTAGCATTTACACAGTGCCAAAATGAGCCCTTGCTTATTATTCTGAGTAACAGGGGAGCACAGACAGAGGTGGTGATGTTACCATGTCCTGCATTGTAGTCAAAAATATGAATGGAAAATGAATTCTCTTTGTTTCAGCTGAGCTAGAAAAACAGAAGGGTGTGGTGCGTCCAAGCATGTCTCAGTGCTCCAGCCTGAAAAAAGATTCTGGGAATGGGACACTGAGCAGGGCTTGCCTGGATGACAGCTATGCCACTGGGGAGGGGCTGAAGAGGAGTGCTCTGAGCAGCTCCCTGCGGGACCTGTCTGAAGCAGGTAAGCACTGCCTGCCAGTCCCTGCTCTCACCTCTGCATGCAGAAGGCCCAGCTGACATTGGGCTCCCAGAGCTAGGAATGCTGAAACTCCAAACATTTTCCATAGCTCCTCTGTCATAGTTAGTGTTGAATTTCTGTTTGTTTGTTTGTTTTTTCCCCCTGGTTCTATTAAGCAACTGTTTGAAAGCATTGAAACCGTTGTAGATTGCTATCTATAGTTTTAAAGGAGAGTGAAGACAGAGGAAAAATAGTGGTTTCTTAAAAAAAATAAGGCTGACTTGTGCTAGGAGTAACCCACTTAGCTTCCCTTTATTTTTTCACTCCCCTTTGCTTCTTCCCCTTCGTACAATAGGCTTAGAAAGAAAAGAAAAGAAACTGGTCTGTGTGTACTGACCACTTTCTGTGTATTCTGTGCTCAAGTGTACCTGTGTTACCACCTTGATGAATGAAATGGAGTGAAGCCCTTCTAAATTCTGCCTAGAGTTCAGATACAGTGTGTCCCTGATGCTCTCCTATTGTTTTGCAATTCAAGATACAGTGCCCAGTTCTTTCAAAAGAGGTTGTTCTGAAAAATTATTCCCAATATAATAAAGGAAGCCCTAGTGGACAAGAGCACTGATGTACCACAAAGCCACTGATGTGTCTTAAGCTTTATTAACTATTTAATATAGCTAAAGACTGAAACAGAGTGGTGGTGTGATTTTTTTAGCCAAAGAAAAGCCAGGAGAAGTTTGGTATGTTTTTAATTTTATGTTTTGCTTCAGTAACACACAACTGGCATACTCGTGTAATGGAGGCTACCCTGGGTAGTAACCTGGTGCTTCAGTGTTAAACATGAGTCCTGTCATGTACAGCAAGTCCTACCTGAACATCATGCCCACTATTCAGAACATACTTCTGGGGATAGTAGCAACTACATACATTTTTATTGATTTATTAGTTCATATTCTGTGTTACATGCTCTGATTTGTTCTTTTAATTGCAGTGGTGATTTACAGTCTAGTCCTAATTTCAATACTGTGTGTATCTTTGGTAATAGACACTAGTTACCTTTTTCCTTTTTTAGCTGAAGAAGAGATTTTAGCTATGCTGCAATAAATTGTCATAAGCTGAAGCCTGTGTTTGGTGTGTGTATATACATGTGCATACAAATATGTAGAGAGTGAGCTCTTTCAGTTTTTTGTTCTCTGTTTAGGCTTTCATACTCATATATCCATTTGCTTCATTAAAAAGACCTAGGACCTTAATCCAAAATCAGGCTGAAGCTCAACAGTGGTGCTTAATTGGCTTCACTGGATTTTAGATCAAGCCTCTAGTCTTCACCACTGTTTTTATCTCAGATTTTAGGATACTTCCATCATCCTTTTTTGTTGTTTTGTTTCCATTTCATTAGGATGAGAACTACCATATTGTTAAATATGTGAGTTCAGTGGGTATCTGTACCAATAAATGTGATTTCTGATTAGTTTTTTTTTTTTTTGCATCCCAGAGGAGTTTTTCATCTCTATCTTTCAAACATTGCCATGTATTTAAACTCATGTTATGGGTTTTATGCAATAAACGATTATTTGTACTCATGAAAACATGTCATGTTTCAACAGGACATGCCTACCCTTGGCATGTTTATTACTGAAAACAACTTTTTTCTATAATAAAAAGTAGAAATCACTCATAGACTGCAGGGTTTATCAATGAGTTTGTTAAACCCAACTAAACTTAATTTTAACTTTAACGAGTTGAGAATTATGGAGAGTTTCTGTTTGGTCTTGTGCAGTGCAACTGACTTGAGAAATTACATACCTGCTAGTTCCTTTGTTATTTGGTGTAGTTTTAATGAGATGATCCATGTCTTTCCTGCCTTTTCTCAGTGATCAGCTTGCATGGGCAGCTGGGTTTGGGTTCATATGGAGAAGATGATCCATTGAAAAGCAATGACATCTCTTCCATTTAGCAAGATCTGTGTCCCAGTGGTTGAACTAAATGGCTTCTGCAAAAGGGCACTGAGTTAGGTTGCCTCTGTTCTTGTTGGAGATGAAACACAGGATCAAAAAGGAGGAGGAGCAGTAGTGGGACTGTGTGTGGTTGTGTGTCCTTCTGTAGGGAAGGGCGTTCTGGAAATGGATTCATTTCTACATTTAAACAGAAATAAGTCTAATAAGCATGAGAAAATTGCCTGGTTGCATGTTTGTGCAGTAGGGCAGATAATTGTCCAGTGAACATGGCAAAAAAAAAAACCCAAACAAATTGAAAAATGTTAAATATTCAGTGAAGGGGAAATCTGATTGAAGAGCATTTTGGTTGCACGGGTGTATGACACAACTGGTTAAGAGAACAGTCCACGTGTCACAGCAGGGAGTGGTGGTGGCTGTGGAAAGTGCCTTCACGTGTCTCTCTTGGAAGACAGGGATGATTCATAAGCTGCTGAGATCTAATGAATAGTGATACCCTGAATGGTTCTGACTCCTCAGCTGTAACCCACCAGGAAAGGCAGGATTCTGTGTCAGGAAACGGGCGGGAATCGGTTTCCTGAGCCCCCTGATGGTTGTTCTTCCGTGCATTTGTCACAATAGCTTGAATCAGAATTGCAGAAAGGATGTGCAGGAGGGTCTCTTGATTTAAAAAAAAAAAATAATAATAAAAAAATATTGTTATTTGGGGATTGAGACAGAATAAAAAGCAGAATGTGGAAACCAACTGCTCCGAGATGCGCCTGGGTCAGAAGTGTTTGGTGCTTTATTTTTCTCAAATGAAAGATACAATTTTTATTACACATTCTTGAGCTATAGTCAAGGAAGAATGGAATTAAATTGTCCCAAACTTTGGAATTCTTAATTCACGTAAAAATATTAGAAGACAGGCAAATTTTAGTGCACTTAAAGCTGAGTTTTACAGGTTCTGGTAGAATTTTAGCTATTTCACCACTTAGTCCATATGCAGTGACATGATGTGTAGGTTTACAGAGAGACATGGAAGTGGTGAAGTCCCATCATGACCATCAGTACATGGGAGGAATGTTTTGATGGCTAGAGCAGAACATGGAGGATTAGCCTGGTTGTGTTTCTGACTGTCTCTCACAGGCTTCTTAGCTGATTTCGGGCTAGTCAGTTAGAATTCCAGTGATTTGGAGTTTCTGAAGAGCTTTCACATTGAGTTTACAGTGGTGAGCACTGATGGAAATCAAGCTTTATTTTGCCCCCATCCCTAACCTGCAAGGTGGTAATCATATTTACACATTGCACTGGTTTAAAAAAATTGTAATTTTCTGGCTTTCCCTGGTAAAACACAAGGGGCAGGCCCATGTGATACTGGAACCTGCACAGAACTGCAGGGTGCTATCATGGTTACTAGTAATATAAACTGTGCTTGTCTCATCATCTCCTGAGCTACCTCAAAAAAACCACACATACTGGTAGAGACTACTTAAAAAAAAAAAGAAAACAAACCAAAAAAACAGAACAAAACCCCACAAAAACATAAAGTAGCTCCAGAATTAAAATAACTCCATTTGTATATTGCATATAATGTCAGTGGTCGACCTTTAACTTCAAAAACAGTTCTTTCTGCCATCCAAAAAAAAGCTTTTTTTAACAAATTCATCACATACTTTTTAAAATTTCCTACATCCCAGAGTGTAATGGAAAAGACAGTGGAACTTCTCAGCATTGGAACCCCCTTAAAAAGGCTCAGACTTGCTGCACTTCCAGAGCCCCCTCATGTGGGGGATCAGCTTGTGCTGGGCAGGTACAGTCTGTTTCTCCCTTATTACAAGAGCTTTCCAAGCAGGGAAAGACTTCTCCTGTCTCTTCCCTTGTCACTGTTGTTCTATTTTCTGTGCTTCAATGGAACAGCAACAGGAATGAGCATGATAGAATTTACTGGGGATTTCAAAATTAAAAGAGATTTACATGAATCAAGTCAGTTGTGATACACACACGTTAATACCAAGCCATTTGACAAGTGTGTTGGACAAGGATGCCCCACACTGTGTATAAACACTTCTGTGTCAACATTTCTGCCTTGTGGAAGGCACTGGTTGCTTTTCCAGTGCAGGAGGTGAGATTGTGCTGTTTCTCATCTCCTGGGGCTTCATCAGTATTTTGGAGATTTAGAAGAAACTATTCTCATGATTGGTGTGTGATCATAAGACTGTACCTGTTTCACCCAGACAACAAGTTGAAAATGTGAAGGTTACAAGAGTCTTTTTACCCCTGGAAAATGATTTCTCTAAATGAATGATTAGAGCATAATTTTAGACAATTTTGAGCAAGTCAGTTTGTGTAGGACCTGTAAGCTCAGTAGCCTGGTGGTGACAGATTCTGCTGCTGCTGGGAATATCCATTTCACAGCCTTTGGGGGCAGCTGTAACAGCCCATTGCTGTGAGAGCTGCTACATTCATTTGCTTTACCAAGCCTTTCATTTAGAACATTTTCCCAACATTTTTTTTACAGATACACTCAAAGCCAGATCATGATACACTGTTTAGAGATGAACATACCTCACTGGCATAGGGCAGAGTTTCAAGAAGTACAGAGGAGCAGGAAGAAATATGCACATTTGCTGTAATGATCTGCACATCTGTGAGATCAGTTTCTGCAGGGTAGAATGGATTTTTATTAGTGCAACTCTGACTTTTGGAATGTTGAAGTTTGTAAAAATATTTTAATCACTTTATATTTCTGCTGTAAATTGAAATATCCTTCATTCCATATAATGTGTATATATATAATGTGGGACATACTATACTTATGTAAACTAAATATATTTCTTACAAAGAATGTTCATTTCTAATATCAATGAACTGTTGGAATGAATCAGAAAAGATCAAATTAACTGAAATTTGGTTTTATGAAAATAAATTAAAGCCCACTCCATGGAACATTCTTAATTTTCAAGTAGATCAGTAGTACATGAAGCAAGACTGGTCTTCAGATTTGATAAATACCACCTTGCTTCATACCACAGCTGTCAGTTTTTATGTGAGTACAGAGTTATGCCTACTCACAGTTCTAGTTCAGAGTCCCCACTTCCTGGATAGGTGTTTGAGGGCTGCAGCTCCAGGGGAACATTTTGAGGTGGGATGCTATCTCAAGGCCCAGGGGGGACAGCAGCCTTCGTATCCCCCTGTCAGTCAATACAGAAGTGGATTCAACTTGTTTTTAAGAAAATAACCAAAGTGCTCTTTATAGTGGTAGTGCCTCTCTGAGGCACTGGCAGTAGAATTTTTCTGTTTGCTCTGGGCTTTTCTAAAACCACTTCGCCCTGAAGTTACTCTAAGCAAAAGTCCACGTCTCATTCTGTCCATGGGTAATGTATATACTGTGATCATGGGTGTTTTATCAGAGACTCTGGCTCCTGCCATATGCAAAAGGCATTAGATTTACCTGCACTCCTTCATTTTTGGCCACATTTAATGACTAGTGGCAGCTGTCAGTCTTATTTACAATATTACTGAGTTAAGAGATGGGTGTCATTCCCAGTGGTTTTGTATCAGCAAGCAGGAGTGGTTTGAGTGTTGATCAGTACTAATCCCATTAGCAGAGCAGAGAAATATCAAAGCCTGACTAGAAGTAAAAAAAAAGAGGTTATCAAGACCAGTTTTTCTTAGGGGGCACAGGTAACAGTAGTAAAGATAGTACAGTTATGGTTTTGCTGAGGCTGGAACTGCAGCAGGAGATGAAGCACCAAGCTTTGGACAAAGGGCCTGTCTAGGGGAATTGTTCAGAATTCCAGGAAATTAACAAGTCAGTCAAAACACCTTGACCACAAAAGCCTTCCCCTCAATTTAATGTCAATGCAGAGGGGTTTGTACTGGGGAGTAACTCTCAGTGATAAGAGAGGGGGAAATGTTACAGTCACCTAAAGGGAACTGTAGCTCTGAAGAGAAATGTGACCAACCAGGTCAAAATTATGCTTATGGACCTAACAGGTGGTGTTTGTAGGTCATACTGATCTTGAAAGACGTATGGGTAGTCTGAATTGGTCATGAAAGGATATGCCAAGAAGTAAGGGTGAACCTGCCAGGAATCACTGTTGTTTCCCCCTTGCAAACCAGTCACCAAGTTCTCCTCTTCAGCTTGGATGCTGTGTGCCTTTTGGGCTTCAAGTGACGAGGGGATGTGGCTCCTAGGTTCAGGGATTAAGTCTTCACATCCCTCCCCTCACCCCCCTGTTAGAAGATTCTGAAGGCAGCAGTGTACCAGTGCAGGGTGCAGCTATGTGAGCTTGCAGGGAAGCAGGGAGAAAGCATTGAGAGAACGTAGGTTTCTGAAACATGCAGGCTTTAGAGAAGCTTTGAGAACCTCTGCAAAAGGTTAGCTTTGTTTATGCACCCTGCCAGTGAAGCAGGTTGGGACTTTGCAAAGCAGTACTCAACAAGCCATCTTTTCAAAAATATCTATTTCCACTGCAGCCATATGCTATTTTCTCTGCTGTGAAATGAGAAAGAAAATCTGGGATGCTGTGTCCTATATATAGCCACTGAAGTGTTCTGCCTCTTTAGGTAAACAGTTGGGTGTTTCATGTGTAGTTTTAGTTAAATGTCTTTGGCAGTTCGAGGCTGTTGGAGAACAAATCCATCAGACTTAAAGATAAAGCACTGCACAGCTAAACAAACAAAATCTAGCCATAATGTCGAGACAGATTCCAGATTTCTTGATCAAAAATTAAGTTTAGTTTTTTTAAACCTCATGAAAGAAGGCTATATGAAATCCACTAAGGTTCAAAACTGAAGCTGAAATTATGCAGCAGGTGCCCCTCACCAATCTCCCTCACTGAAGTTCACAATATGCCAATATTAAACTCTGCATTTAAATGAATCCCACCCCACAAGTATATATCAGTGTTATCAGTCTGTGAAGAAAGAAGCTTCGTAGACAATTAGATTGCAGGAAACCGAAGCATTTAAAATTGTTGCTGGTCAACATCATAAGCATACTACTACATACAGTTGCTAAATTACATGTATTGTTGTACAGATTAAAAAGATCACACCCTGCTAATGCTAGCTGGTTCCCAGAAACAATGCCTCTCAAACATTAGCCAGGTACAGAAACTCAATATAACGTAATATAAAATGGCCTTAGAAATCTGAAGTTTCTGCTTTAGTAGCTGCTGTACCAGCCCAGTGTGGTGTTCCCCCTGCAGCCCCTCTAGTTGCATTTAGAGGCTCCTCTAGTGGTCGGGGACGAGCAGCTGTTGTTCACCCGGGTCTTGTCTCAGTCTCTAATCTCTGGTGTTGCATGTCCTGGGCAGGCAAGCGTGGGCGCCGCAGCAGTGCAGGATCGCTAGACAGCAATATGGAAGTAAGTAGGAAGCTCCTGATGTCTAGCTGGATGTGATGATGTGCATTTCAAACCTTTCTTTTATATACATATTTTTTTGCTCTTTTTTCTTCTAACATATAACCTGCCTGCCGCAAATACGATGCATGCCTAGGCTACTCACTCCGTATTCTTCCAGCTTACAAAGCACTGACAGCTTGTTTTTAGACCAATGCCATGTTTTGGTTTGAGCTAACCTTGTTCCCTTTGTTCCTGCAAGCATGGTGAAATGAATATGATGTGTCCTTTTGCCACCATTTCAGTCTGGTCCCAGCTTAAAAGCCCACTTGCTCTTTGTTACAAAGTACACTGTTCTTGCTGTTTGGTATTCAGCTACAACTCTTTTTGACTTTCATGCTCGACCATTCCCATTGCTTCTTTTCGAGTTCAATTGCTAAATGTCTGCAGTCATGACACCATGGAATTGCACAGAGAGGGCATGGGAGGAAGAAATTCTGAAGATAGGTGAATTCAATGTGGATTTCATGAGATTTCATTCATCTTCAAACCATTTATATATACTGTTCATGTCTCTGAATTCAGCTTGCAGATTTTTTTTTCCTTTTTTTTTTTTCTTTTCTCTTTTTTTTTTTTTCTTTTCTGTTTGCTTTAGGTAGATTGCAGTTGAAATATAGCACACTGTGCCTAAGTACTGTTGTGTCCCATAACCCTTTTTTAAAAATACAACCCCAAAACTTCCAGAAACTAAAATACACCACTGCAGGCTCAATATCAGAAAACTCTGGACCACAGGTCAGAAGAACACAATCACACAGAAATGCTAGTGGCAAAAATGGTGTGGTTCCCTTGAACACATAATCAAGAGGTAGGCTTGAGAAGCAGCACCGTGGCATATAGTAGTGGAAAACTACTATTAAAAAAAAAAAGTTTAAAATACTGTTTTGAAATCTGAATTGTAACTGTAATATTTGCTGCTGTGTGTTTGACTCTTTAGATTTAATTTAATAGAGATATATTTTTTGTTGTAAAAAAGCAAATATGGTATTTTTTACAGTCTTTTAAAATGTATTTTTCCTTTAAAAACACACTCCTAGATGTCATGTTACTCTTCCTTTACATTTTCCTTATTTGAAGTCAAAGCTTTTATTAGTGAAGTCCTGAGAGAAAAACCCTTAATGGTGAAAATACCCCGAGCAGGGCACGAATGCCTCACGGCCACCTCAGAGGAGGTGGGCATAACATCCTTCCTAGAACTCTAAACATAGCCCACCCATGTGAACACTGAAGGAGGAGTTTGTTGGGTCAGTGTGAACTTTTTTCTTTTAAACATTTCAAGGTTTTTTTTTTAATTTTTATTTCTATTAATTTCTTTTTAGGGGTCCATCATTAGCAGTCCTCACATGCGCCGAAGAGCTACATCAACCCGAGAGTGTCCATCTCGCCCTCACCAGACTATGCCTAACTCCTCCTCACTCCTAGGTTCCTTATTTGGTAGTAAAAGGGGAAAGCCACCTTCCCAAGGCCATCCACCATCTGGCTCATCACCGCAGCCTCCGCACCCTCCAGCAGCCCCACATCAGCAGCACCCCCAGCACCCTCCTGCCGCGCACCACGCGGCGCCGCCCGAGGGGCAGCCGCACCCTCACCACTCGCAGTACTGCCACATGCAGCAGAACCCCCCTCCCTACCACCACCACCACCACTACCACCCTCCCCAGCACCTCCAGCACCCGCACCAGTACCACCAACACCTGCCCCACTCCCACTCCCAGCACCCCCCGTACCTGCCGCACGCCCACCCCCCGCACCCGCACCCCGGGCACCCCCCGCACCCCCCGCACCACCACGGGCCTCCGCCGCCTCCCTCCACATCAGCCAGCACCAAACCCAAACACAGTGGCATCAGCACCATAGTCTAGAGCAGCCTGGCCCTCCTGGTAGCCAGAGCCTGAGTCACAGCTCCGAGGCACTTGCAGGAAGCAACAAACAGTATTGTCAGTTTTTACCTAGACAGACAATTAATTGAGTTGTGTGAGCTTTCAAGGCTTGCTGTTACTAAATAAAATAATTCAAGTTAGTGCAATCAATACTTGTTTTACTTATCTACTCCACAGATGCTTTGCCATCCGGTTAGTTCTGATTTCCAAACTGCCTTGAAAACATGCTGCTCGCTGCCCAGGAGTAAAGCTACCTTTTACACCAAATCCCTTGACAATTTTAAATGCATAATAAAATCCTAGTCTATGAAAACAAGGAGGGGGAAAAAAAAAAAGTGATACAGAACCAAGTGTTGCATTCTTGCTCTTTTATTGTCAATGGGCAAAAAAAATAAGTAGACCTGATATGGTTGATGAAAGTACGTAAGTAAACTTTATATAATATAAATATATACATATAAATATATATATATATAAACTGTATAGTTAACATTTGTGCTTGGAAAGAAATTTTTTCAGTCCACCAAACTAGCAATATAGACTTTACAAGGAATTCCACTTACTTGATAGGACAGTATAATAGATGACTAGTATATGAAAGAGTAGACCAAAAACATGAACCGTTAGAAACAAATTTCCGACATTTCGGTATTTTCATGGAAAGTCCTCTGGACTTGCTAAGATTTCTAAGCAATCATTACTAAATGTGCCAAGTAACATAGCATTAAATGTTGTAGTCAAATACTGCTTTGTATAAATCCTTATTTTATTAACACAATACTATCATACGTAATCAGTATTATAACTGCTCTGCTATTTCAGGTAAGCAAAACTCGTTAAGATGCAGTAATTATGCCGTAGCGATGTAGGATGGCCAGTCACCAGTGGGCATCTTCAAGCATTGGTCACACAGATGCTTAGACACTTTAAAGGCTGTGATAACTGTGAATTTACACGACCCACATTTCTTTTTGTGTGCGTAGGATGTCACAGGGCCAGGTGAAGAGTGAGGGCAGGTGCGTGGACACGCTGCAGAAACATTCATCTCAGACATCAAAGTGGCCAATTTCCATCTCTCTCAGCTACTTTGTTTCCCGTTTACCATAACCTCTCATTTTTACCCCCAGCGAAGCTGAATTCTAGTCAGGGTGTTTCCAGGTGGAAGTGCTCTAAAACTTGAGGGTTTGTTTTAGAATTTAGTATAGTTTTATATATATATATATATCTCTCTATAAAAAATTGTAATTCCATGTAGCCATGTGCTAGCAACAAAAGTGGCTTCACCATTTTTACTCATCACATTTGTTAGTTTGAAAGTACTCCAGCACTCAGCAGGCTGAGTTTACACTCAAACCCTCACTTTCATAGTCCAGTTAGTTGCAAGACATCACATAAAAACAGGCTGTGCTGTTGTTGCTTACGTGTTGTAAATCAAACCATTTGCAAGTTTATATACAGTTTTTATCCCGAAATCCTGTACAAAGTCACACATGGCGCCTACTTTGTAGTTTCAGCATTTTGAGCCACTGCAAGGACTTTACACCTAAACAGTAGAGACAAAGGAATCACAGCTGCAAAACTGTACCAGCCTAAAAGCAAACCTTGAAGAGGAAGAGCAAAACGTTCCAGTGTGAGATGGGTAAAAGTCATAATATTAATAATAACAACCACCAGTCAATTTTCTATTTAACAGTAGTAAAACTGCCAGGAATAAAATGGGGACGTGAGACCAAGAGAGGGATTTTTCCTGTTGGCTTGCTCCTGGCATCTCTAATGTTTGGGGGGAGGGGGGAGAGGTTGAGTGTTTTTTTTCCCTTTCATGCCATTGAGATCACGATACCAGCAGAACTGCAAACTGAGCACTTTGTTAACCTCCACAGAGAGCAAATACAGCAATCTAGAGTTTAGCCTTTTGTTTAAAGCTGTCCACGTTTGTTTCCCACATGTGCAATATGTTTTCCCCTTCTACTCCTTCTCCTCTAAATTATCTTCATGAAAAGAAATGGAGTAATTACATTGTTATTATTTTGAAGTATCACTCATACTATTCCAAATTCTTACCCCAAGAGGGCTCTTAAGGGTCCCCCGAGGCTCTGTTCCTTGCAGTTTAAAAAAAAATATATACTGTTCTTATAAGGGAAAGTAGAACTGTCTGCATGTCATCTAATGTTATTAGTGTGAGGCTACACTCTACATATTGTATATTTGCAAAATATATCAGTGTTACTGTTGATATTAGTTGAAGTAAAGTGATAACATATTTCAATATGTAGGCTTTTCTTCATACATCTGTACCAATAGTAGAGTCTAACTGTAATTTATAGGTTGTTCCAGAAAAGATAAAAGAACCATTCAAGTGCAAACATCTTTCAGAAACTGCATCTTTTAATTAAAACAGAGGTAAGAACTCTCCTCTTCACTGAGTGATGGAGTCTGTGCTTGTTTCAGATGCAGTTATAGTGATGTAAGCAAAATGGCTTGTGTATGGAATATATGCAGAGTATGTGGTAGCAGTGGAGAGGAAAATCTGACTCTAGATGTGTCAATTAACAATGAAGGTGGTAAATCCCCCGGATCTGCATTTGCTTTATGTTTTAAAACCCCTTTTCATTCATTTAAATTAGAGTTGATAGAAATATCCTAAACTTACCCAGTAAGCCACGTTTTAATGCTCAACCACTGATTTTCCCATGTGCAGTCAGTTACATATTGAGGAGATGTCACAAACGTGTGTCCAAAAATCCACTCACAGGTGATTGCATGTGGGGCAGGAGCTGGTGCCTGCCCTCTGGGTGCATTCAAGTGCATGTGTAAAGTCACAGATCACTTTGAGGCTGGTTTAGAAAACTGGTCATATAAGAGCACAGTATTTGTAAACTCGATCCTTTTCAGACAATGAGGAGAAACAGTGGGCTTGATTTTTTTTCCCCTTTTTTTAATTATTTTTTTTATTTAGACTGTGTGTTTGTATGTACTACCACCAACCAAATGTGTCTTGGTGTCAGCATAAGTCTTAAGAACTTGGCTGCGTGTTTAGGGTTCTATTATAACCTCTCTGACTCCATCCTTGATTAGCACTTGCTTAGAGCAGTGTGGGTCATGCCTAGAACAGGAGGGTGACAGTACTTGAACACTGCGTGTGGTTAAGAAAATGAATTCTTTCAGCCTGCAGGCAGGAGTAGAATTGAGAGGGTTTTTCTCAAATGCCCATTAAAAACTGGTACAGAGCTGCACGGAGTGACCATGTTTCTCGTTTCCCGTAAGTGATGTGGCCAAGGAATAATGCTGATTTGAAAAAAAAAAATAAAAAATGGAAGGGAAATTTAAAGAACGGAGGTGTGGCAACAGAAATCTTTTCTGGGACAACAATCAAATATATATTGGGGGGTTTTATTTTTTTAAGTTAAGAATGAAATGTAAAACAATGTAAAAACAGAAAACAAAGTTCATCCTAATATAACGTGCGTCTTGTATTGCTGAAAAGAACAAGTCTAACATACAGTGTAGAATGATTTTCCCATCATGTACTGCATGCAGCAGAAGCCTCTTGTTTCTTGATAAAATGAGCTGAAAGACAGTCAGCAGATATTTAAACAATGAATCTCTAGATGTTGACTTGCTGTTCCATATGAAGCTGTGTGTTTTCTGCAGCTGAGCATGCATTTTGCTGTTCCCTTGTAAAATACCATCGCACTTCTTGCCTGCAAAGTGGATTCTTGTGTATATACTTAAAGGAAAAGTGGAACCAAGAGCAAGATTAAATTTGGACAAGAGAAAAGGGGGTGTTGAAAATGGGACCAGTAGGGGGGCTAGATATTTCTCTAAATTGTACATAGTATGTAAATTAGTATTACTATAAGTCTGCAGTCACTTTGAGGTTGCCTATCTCCTGCTAGGAACTTTAAATCAGCTTTGAGTTGTATTAAACTGTTAGAATTAGGTCTTGAATGCAGACTGTTAAAGACTTCCAAAAAACCATTATGCTTACAAGAAGCTTCTGTTCTGGGGAGGCTTGAGACCCCTTTTGTAACTACGGGGAAGAAAGGAGTGCTTTCATTTTAATATGCATTCTGTTTGTAAGTAGTAACAAACCCTATTGATGTAAAACTATAACTGTGATCATGTGGAGAAATCAAATAAATCATTTAAAGCTCTTTGTTTCTCATTTTGTGTAATCCAAGAACTTCAACTTTTCAGGCCTGAAATGAAGGAAATTCCTTCCAATGGTATCCTGGCCCTGCTGAGTCCGTGGGATTTCTGCTCCTCACTGCAGAGGGGCCAAGATTTCAGTCTGCATCTCGAATTAAAGATGAGTTGGTGGAAGTGGTGGTCAGTACTGTGGAGACTGTGACCCTTCTCAATAGGTTTAGATTTGTTGGGAGGTGCTGTAAATATATGCAGTTCCAAAGTATGATAAAGAGCAATAAATACAACACCCAGATCTGCCATCAACGAGAGGTAACACTGAAGAGGCTTTTTTTGGTGTGCTGTTTGTCAAGGCATTCTAATGTTGAAAAAGAGTAACCAGGTGTTGAATCTTTTTAACCACGAGCTGTCCAGCATCTTCAACTGATCCCACCAACCTTCTGGCTGTGACCTTGCCTGAGGAGCTGGTGTTCAGGTGACTGCCTGCCCTCCACTCATGAGTGCTGTAAGTCTCTCCTTCCCAGGGATGCAGCCCTTCCTTTCCCAAGTGTCACCTACACTCCTGAGACCCAGCTGGGAGAGTATTCCTGGCTTCTGGGCACTGCTGACAGGGAACTATCATCATACTGCAGTAAGTGATGGACCTGGGCAAGTATTATTATCCTGTGACTACTTGTACCTGTGTTTATTAGTTGTGTGTCTGAATTGATGCCACAGAAGGATCACTACACAGACATACTTGCCTCAAGTGGTCTTCACAATATTTAATATTACACTATTTTAGATGATTACTTTAGACAGTAACCTGTGTTAATCTTCACTGTGTTCTTCTGTGCATTTCCTAGATTTCAAAGGGATTATAATGTGTCTGTAAAGCCTTTAAAAACTGATTATTAGCTATCGATTTAAACTAAATACTGTGTTGGCTTGGTCTTTTCTATGAATTTTAGGAGATTCTTGGTTTGGTTTGTGGCAATAATCAACTATAACCTATTTCTGAGTGGCTGTAATTTCAGGGTGTACATCTTGATCAATGAGTTTTGGATAGGTAAGTACCCATTGATCACTAGGCACTTGCAGTGTGCCATCCCTCCGAGCTGTGTGACCTGTTGCAAGGTAACTGATGCTTCACAGAACCATTCTGTCTGTTGATACAGAAAAAATGTGCAGTGCTCTGCTTTACTGGTACTTCTATTAATGTTTTAGATCACCTGATTGTAAGAATTTTGATAAATCTACATTTTGAGCAAGCAAAGAATCTGGCTTCTCTAATTTAACACAAAGAGCCTGTAAATGTGGTTACAAATCTAGGCTTTTTTTTCCTGATCCAGTTTAAAAGTAGGACCTAAATAATATGTCTAAATGCTCCTGCTTCCTACCTAAACAAAGACTGGGTTGAAAGCATTTGTGATCTGGCACTACTGAAGAAAAATAAATAGCTAAAGGGAGCCTCAGCAGCAATTGTGGTTTGTGTGATAGATTTGCACCAGTTGCAGTAATAGCAAATAACTTAATTAAAACAATTCAATGTAGGTTAAACATGTGATAGTGTAATAGCTCACATTGTGGATGTTTGTAAATGAATGTTGCCTCCATCCAAGAAGTTAAATTGCCTTCTCAGTGAGGACAGGCCATCTCACCCTAATATTAAGATCAAGGTTTTCTATCATAAACTGTAACTGAAGATCACATATTTGGCAGTCAGAAGTCTAATATTTTAAAACTTTTTCTAAATTCAGTCCTGTGTTTGTGCATTTTAGGTGCTCGTGGGCAGGTATCACTGCACACACTAATTGCATGAAGGACTTGTGATGCAATAACAAGTTCCTTCAAGCTCTTCTAGATAGCATCCTTCTAAGAGGGAGTTACTTTCCAGGTATTATCTGTGTTATTTTTGTTGAAATAAAGAAATGCAATATTGAAGTGACAGCAGGAGGAGTCAAAGAACTTCATATTTCAGAAGTAAGATGTATGTTTTTATCTTTACATCTTTTCAGGTTTGGTTTTTTTAATTTAAAAATCTCATTAATTCTATTGAACTTCTTTCTCCAGCTGGCCTTAATGGTTGGTTTTCATTCAGGAGTTTCATAAAAACAAGTGTAGCAGCATTTTTCCATACATATGGAGTATATATAATGATTATCTGATGTTTTATTCTGTGTACAAGTAGGATTTGGGACCCCCAATTATTTTTAAATCTCTTGCACTGTGTGGCAGATCCTGGTCTCACAGAGTCCAGAACACCTTCCCTACCCTGTTGCTTATCCCTCAGCCCTGTGTAGGGCACCCCAAGAATCACCCCATGGGCCTGAGAGCATCATCCAAAGGCTTCTTGAACCCAGGCAGGCTTGGTGCTGTGACCATTTCCCTGGGGAGCTGGTTCCAGTGCTCAACCACCCTCTGGGGGAAAAACCTTCTGATATCCAACCTAAACCTCCCCTGATTCAGCTTCCTGCCATTTCCCCCAGCCCTGTCACTGGTCACAGGAGTGAGAAGATCAGCACCTGCCCCATCTCTTCCCCTGGTGAGGAACCACAGACTGCAACAAGGTCACCCCTCAGCCTCCTCTTCTCCAGGCTGAACAATCCAAGTGACCTCAGCTGCTCCTCATAAGTCATCCCATCCAGACCCTTCACCATCCTCGTGGCTCTCCTCTGGACACTCTCCAACAGCTTGATGTCCTTTTTATGTTGTGCCCAACCCTGCAGGCAGTGCTCCAGGAGAGGCCACACCAGAGCAGAGCAGAGTGGGACAATCCCCTCCCTGGACCAGCTGGCAATGCTCTGCTTGATGCACCCCAGGACAGGGTTGGTCCTCCTGGCTGCCAGGACACACTGCTGGCTCATCTGCAGCTGCCATCAACCAGGACCCCCAGGTCCCTCTCCACCTGCTGCTCTCCAGCCTTTCATTCCCTAGTCTACTGACCACCAGGGCTGCCCCATCCCAGGTGCAGAATCCAGCACTTGCCCTTGTTGCCTTCACCACAACCAACCACTCCATGTGGTTGGTGACTGCCCATCTCTCCAACCTCTCCAGGTCTCTCTGCAGGGCCTGCCTGCCCCCCCAGGGAGTCGACAGCTCCTCCCAGTTTGGTATCACCATCAAACCTGCTCAGAATTCCTTCCAGTCCTGCGTCCCAGGCATTGATGGAGATGTTGAAGAGGACTGGGATGGAGCCCTGTGGGACCCCACTAGGGACTTGTTTCAGAAGGAAGCACGCTGGGCTTTTAGCCTTCTTACCAGCCTCCTGGTGGGTTTTGCTGCTGTGTTTAGTTGATACAAAAATTCCTAGAGGAGGACACAGCACAGGTAACTTGATAGAAATATGTAAAATACACAAATAATGAAAAATGGTGGATTTTTAGTAGACTTCCTTTTTGTTTCCTATTTGTGAACTAAAGCTAAATCCTGTATTTCTAAACTAAACTAAATCAACTGCAGGATGAGCAGCTGATCATGAAGTGTTAGGAAATGCTCAAATTAAGGTCTCTGCTTGAAGCACTTCCTAAGCTAAATAAGACTTCAATGAAAAAAGTTGTGTGGGTGACACTGACTTGAAACCCTCACTTCTTTCAGCTGGTTAGATTTATTAGTTTTACCATATGTATAAAACGTATTTTTAAGGATAAAGTGTTGCAAAAAAAAAAAAAAAAAAAAATCCCCATTATTTAGCATTTCTGCAATAACTGAGGTGTGAAATTAGCACCATGGTTCACAGGACACAGCCAGCTCAAACAAATCACACAGACACACAGTTTGTCAGCTCCACTGGCACACACAACTTCAGCTCTCATTTATTTCTTCATATTTACACCTAGCAATTTTAACAGGTATATGGAATGAGCAAAGAAGAAATCATCTGCCTTTAATAAGATGAGCAGGGTGGATTCATCCTAATGCAAATGAGATGTTACACACGCTTGGGGAAAAATGCTTTCTGCAACTTCTCATTTCTGCTACAAAAATAATACATCAGGAAATGTTTGACCAAGAAATGGGCTCCTTTCTTTAGTTTAGGAAAATGGAAAAAGCAAAGACTGCCAGAGTTCTGGGTTAGGAGGATGTTGTTCAGCAGTGGTATCACCATGAGCCAAAGCTGGAAATTAATTACCTTATTGCCATTAGGATTATATTTTTTTAAATGAGGAAACAATCTGACTTTCAGACATGGAGCTTCATCAGATTTGGGTCCAGCTGCAGTGGCTACCTGCAGCCTTCCCTTTGTGCACGGTTCTTGGACAGGAATATCATCATCTGGAGCTGCAGAAGCCAGTGTTCCCTCCTGAGGAGCAGGGAGGGAGCAGCACAGGGACCTCTGTGCTGGGGAGCCCAGGGGAGCAACTGCTCTGGGGATGAGGGAGGAAAGGAAGGAAGCCAGACCTCATGCTGAATGCCTGATCCTGCCAGATCCTGTCCTCATCCAGTGCAGTGCAACCCCATGAGCCTTTTCCTCTTGCATGAGCTCACCAGATCCTCTTGATTGATCACTATTTTCATTTGACTGGCTAATGCTCCTTTATGTCCATCTCCAACAACAGAAAAGAACATTTTCATCTAATGATTCATCCCGAGTATTGTCTTCTCCATCTTTCTGCTGATCCTGCATCACTGCTTCTGCCTCAGCCATTACCCCAGGATTCAAACATGACTTTTCTGTAATTAACAAAAAAAAAAACCCATAGTAGCTGTAGTTTGAGATTCTTCTGTTGTCCTCAAAAACCTGAGTTTTGAAGAGCAGTGACATTTTCTAGCCCAGTGAGAAATGTGTACTGAGTGTTTTAAGCAGGACTTTCAGTGTCTCATGGGTGTTCATAGCCCTGAATTTTCACAGTATTTCAGCAATCTTTTAAAATTTATTTGATGATGTGCTAACTCTTCTGCTCTAGCAATCTCTAGATTTTCAAAATAGCTTGCTTGTCTATTTTCTACCTTAAGGTGAAAGAAACTTTGCTTTTACTGTTTCCATTTTTTCTCTGCTATTGCAACACTCACATTTCCAGACTGTTGGAGTATTTAACGACCCTGCTAAGGTCCTTGCAAACTGCCAGCACAGCTTCATGCAAAAAGGTGTCTGTGTATTAGCAGTGAATCACAGGGGGAGGCAGCCTGAGAATTCCTCTGGCTGTGGATTTGAAATAACTCGAAAGAAAACTGGTGAAAAAGCACTTGTGTTTTGGGTCACCTATTTCTCTTTCCCTATGTGAGAGGGGAGAAACAGACACCTCATCTGGGATGAAGCAAATTATTAGACTAAAAAAATGTTAATAAAACATTCCTGAGATCATGGGGCTCCTTCCTTGCCCTCAAACATCAGAGTATAGACACTATTTTGGTGAAGAGGCTCTTGACCCACCTCCTCTCTTTGTTCATTAGTACTGCCAGGATGGGCTCCAAGCAGCTCCTGTGAGGGCTTTTTCTGGCCACCCTCGTTCTGTCCCTCAGCCCTGTCACTGGGGTGTGACACAAACCCTTGCTGCTCTTCACCCTCAACTGTGCTCCCACAGAGTCCCACAGAACAGCCTGTTCCACAGGCTGAGAGTTTAGGTTCTCTCCTTCACAGAGCAAGAATGATGATGAATTTCAATACAATGTTGGGCCTGTTTTTTCTCTCTTGCAAAACTAAAGCTTATTTGGCTGTAAAGAAAAATTTACAACCCATTAGTATTTGAAATGAAATACTTTATAAAATAAAATACTTAGAGACATAAGTCTCTTCATCTTCATCTAACTTGACAGAGCTAATTGATGACTTGTCTGGAAGTGGCACCTTAAGCTCTGAGGAATCCTCTTCACTCACAACACAGATCTGCCCCTTTTCCAGGTACTTTCAGTAGCCACGGGACAGCACAGTGACTGTGTTATCATCTGTGCTTCACACACAGGACGTTGCTTGCACTGCAGGTAACCAGGAGCACAAGTGGAAACACCAGTTCCTCCTCTCAGCTCTCCCAAGATTTTATTTGTAAGCCAACTTTATAAAAAAATATTCAGACAGAGGAGAGATGATGCAATAAGCACATCATCACGTAGCCACAGGGAAGACAGTTATGAATTTCAAGGGCAAAACTTTCCTACTATCTGGCTGATTGAAAAGGAGAAAACAACAATTAGATAAAGGGAGGAGAGGCTACTAAAAGATTAGTATCTTATTCTGGAAGTGCTGCAGAGACTGGTGAATATTTTTATAAAGTAGTTATCCCTACACTTTTTCAGTATGTAAAATGCCCTTGTCACAAGGAGCTAAGTACCATCAGATGTTGATATTACTTGAATACCAGTTTTTTAAACAGCTGCAGAAGAATATGGTAGAGTGAAAAGGAAAGGAAAACTGTAGAGCAATTTCATGATACTCATTTACTGATCTCTTTGGTATTAGTTCCTTCTCAAGAAAGCAATTCCATGTGGAATAGACTGAAATGGACATCACTGTGGCAGTAATGGTTGCTTAGAAACTGAATTATGAAGAGCTCTCTTTAACTGCTGAGGGATTAGCTGGTCCAGGAAGGTAGTGAAGAGTGGTCTAACAATGTCAAAGGAAGCTGAAATGATTTGAACATGGGGATGAATGGCTGAGTGGCAGAGACAGCAAGATGGGTTGTGAGTAAAAGCAGGGAAAGAAAAATCCTGGGCATGTTGCTGCAGCAGAAGGCAAAAAAGGTACTATTTTTTTTCTCTTTTTTTTTTTTTTTTTTTTAGCAGCACATGATGCAGTTCTGTGCAATGCAGTTTGAAGGTGTTTATAGGTCAGAATGGTGGAAATAAGTGTAACAGAGTTGCAGAGAACTGCAGCCGGCAGGAATGTGCTTTCAACTACTTGCAACGTCAGGAAGAGTTGCATGGGTGGGACCACAGGGATGGTGTGATGCCATTTGTGGCTGTGCAGAAACAAGACTCTGTGCAAGTGATAGCCTGCTGGTGGTTTCATGCTGTGGATCTGCTGTCATCCCCTGTGGTTTGTTCTGCAACTGGAAAATAAAATACGAGGTGTTTCTTCAGCATGTGCTCACAATACCATTCCCATGCTCAGTGCATGAGCACACAGGGTGGGGCTTGCTGGCTGCTCTTACAGTCCTTCTCAACTTCCTGATGAGGCATCTTTTTCCTGCAGTTTCCCAACTGCCTAGCCTTGTTTTCACTGTTGGGATCGTTTTCTTCAACCTGTCTTTACCCGTGCTCTTTGTTTATCCTTTCATTAAAGTTGCCAGATCACCCCTGTCTGTACTGACCAGAACCAGTCTGACTTGTCTCAGACTGTAGCACATGGAGCCTGGGGTGTCACCTCCTGATCCCCTGTGTCCAGAGCTGGATGGTGGCACTGGTGTGGGAAGGCCCTGTGTGCCACCAGGCTGGGCAGCAGAGCAGGCTCTTTGCTCTTGCTATCCCCACCATCAACCAGCTATAGGCAGAGCTGCCCCAGAGAGGCAGTAACATGTTGTCACTGCACCCCAAAGACTGCAAAGTGCTGGAGCCATTGCAGTGTTCCCCACCCTGGCTTTTGGTTTGGTTTGGTTTTGGGGTTTTTATTTTCCAATAGGAGTAGACATCACCTCTTGCTTTTCCTCCTCTCAGAACTAAAAGAGGTTGGACAGCTTTAACCAGAACTAAACACGGAGATGAGGTGGTCAGGATCTGTTTTGGTACTCCTGTGTTCCTGTAACCAGGAAACTGGCAGGATTGTGATCTTATGGAGAAGCAGGGAGCCTCTCCTTTCTGCTGCCTTTAGCCAAGGGCTGCAAAGGGGCCTGGCTTTTCTCTCCTTAATTTGGTGTCCATGTTTCACACAAAGACAAGTACAGATCACAGAATCACAGAAGGGCTAGGGTTGGAAGGGGCCTTAAAGATCATCTAGATCCACCTGCCCTGCAGTGGCATCAAAACCTCACCCTTTGAGAGGCTGTCAGAAAATGAGCAGTTGCATCTCATCCCCAACTAACAGTTAGAACCCACGGGGTCTGTGGAAAGGAAAAGCTGCCTGGTCGAGGTGGGTTTGTTTCCTCGCAGTCCCACAGGTGTTTGGACTCCAGGCGGGGTGGCTGACTCACCAAGCAAGGAGTGAAACGTTTCCCTCCTCCTCCCAAGATCCAGCACCGCATTCCTGGGAGATGCCTTTGGCCCCAGTCAGCTGCTCAGGGCTCTGGCAGACGCTGCTTGTCAGTGCTGAGGGTCCGAGGATTCCCACTGAGGAAAACCTGTGAGCAAAGCTGCTTCAGCTGGAGATCAGATGCATTTTCTCACCTTTTCCTTCCTCCTCACCCCAAGTCCTTTCCTATTCCCAAGCTGCCATACAGGGCCTGAGAGGCAACCAGAGATGGGAATTCGTTTGTACCACGGGATTAAAGGATTGACGTTTTACAAGTCATAAGGAAATAAGCAAGTTACTAACCAAAGTAAATCAGTCCACCAGGCCTGTGTTTACCTGTAGTTCTTGTGAGTTAGTTAAATGCCATTTAATTAAGCTCCTACCACTCCGAAAGTCTCACAGAACAAAACGAGGGCAGCTGAAGGGCAGGGGGATGAGGTGACCCCTAAAACGGGGCAGTTCAGGCTTTAAGGCAGGCCCGGCCCGGTGACCTCCCGCACAGAAACGCAGCGGCTGCACCTCCTGCCCAGATCTCTGCCTTTTTAGGGGGCCTGCTCGCTACCCTGGCTCCTGGCTTTTCCTTTTTTTTGTTGTTTTAATTAAACATGAGCTGCTGTCGCAGCCCTTGGCAGGTGAAAGAGAAGGAGGAAGGACACCGCACTGCTCTGGGGAGGCGTCTTTTTGTCTTTGGTTGCTGGGGGGCTGCGGGGCGGGGGGCTGCGGGGCAGGTGGGGGGCTGCGGGGCAGGGGGGCAGGCAGGGGGGCTGGGGGGCAGGCAAGGGGGGTGGGCAGGGGGTTGTGGGGCAGGCAGGGGGGATGTGGGGCAGGCAGGGGGGATGTGGGGCAGGGGGGCTGCGGGGCGGGCAAGGGGCTGCGGGGCAGGGGGGGCTGCGGGGCAGGGGGGCAGGCAGGGGGGCTGCGGGGCAGGCAAGGGGGCGAGGGGGATGTGGGGCAGGGGGGCTGCGGGGCGGGCAGGGGGTTGTGGGGCAGGGGGGCTGCGGGGCAGGCGGGGGGGATGTGGGGCAGGCAAGGGGGCGGGGGGGCAGGGGGCTGCGGGGCAGGCAGGGGGGATGTGGGGCAGGGGGGCTGTGGGGCAGGGGGCTGCGGGGCAGGCAGGGGGGCTGCGGGGCAGGGGGCTGCGGGGCAGGCAGGGGGGATGTGGGGCAGGGGGCTGTGGGGCAGGCAAGGGGGCTGCGGGGCAGGCAAGGGGGCTGCGGGGCAGAGAGCTGCGGGGAAGGGGGCTGCGGGGCGGGCAGGGGGCTAGGGGGCGGGGGGTTGCGGGGCAGGCAGGGGGGGCTGCGGGGCAGGGGGGGCTGCGGGGCAAGGGGCTGCGGGGCAGGCAGGGGGCTGCCGGGCAGGGGGCTGCGGGGCAGGGGGTAGCGGGGCAGGGGGTTGTGGGGCAGGGGGGCCTGCGGGGCAGGGGGGCAGGCAGGGGGTTGCGGGACGGGCAGGGGGGCAGGCAGGGGGCTGCGGGACGGGCAGGGGGGCAGGCAGGGGGCTGCGGGGCAGGGGGTAGCGGGGCTGCGGGGCAGACGGGGGGGCAGGGGGGCTGCGGGGCAGGGGCGCAGGCAGGGGGGCTGCGGGGCAGGCAAGGGGGCGGGGGGAAGGGCAGGGGGCTGCAGGGCAGGGGGCTGCGGGGCAGGGGGGCAGGCGGGGGGCTGCGGGACGGGCAGGGGGGAAGACAGGGGGCTGCGGGGCAAGGGGCTGCGGGGCAGGCGGGGGGTTGCGGGACAGGGGGTAGCGGGGCAGGGGGGCGCGTCCTTGGCCTGCCCGGGGGCGACCGGGGGGTGGGCAGCTCCTGGCGGCCCCGCCTTCCCGGGCCCCGTTCCCGGGCCCCGTTCCCAGGCCCTTCCCTGCTTTCCCGAACCCCATTCCCGGTCCCCATTCCCGGTCCCCATTCCCGGGCCCCGTTCCCGGGCCCCGCTCCCGCCCACGGGCCCGTCCCCCCGCGCGGGGCCTGACGGGAGGATGGCGGCCATGAGCGCGCGGCTGGTGCTGCGGGCCCTGCGCGGCCCCGCGGCCTTCCCGGGACCCGCCGCCTTCCCGGGCCCCGCCGCCGCCTTCCCGGGCCCCGCGGCCTTCCCGGGATCCGCGGCCTTCCCGGGATCCGCGGCCTTCCCGGGCCCCGCGGCCTTCCCGGGATCCGCGGCCTTCCCGGGATCCGCGGCCTTCCCGGGCCCCGCCGCCTTCCCGGGCCCCGCCGCCCGCCGCCTGCACACCGCGGCTCCGCGACCCGCCTTCGCCAAGGAGCTGTTCCTGGGGAGGCTGCGGAAGGTGAGGGCTCCTCCCCAGAGCCCCCGCCGGGCTGAGGGAGCGCGGGGCTGGGCGGCCGGGCTGCCCCGGGCAGGGGGAGGAGGAGGATGAGGATGAGGGGCCTGTCCCGCGCTGCCCCGGGCAGGGTGAGGGGGAGGATGAGGATGAGGGGGCCTGTCCCGGGCAGGGTGAGGGGGATGAGGAGGATGAGGATGAGGGGCCTGTCCCGGGCTGCCCCGGGCAGGGGGAGGGGGATCAGGGGGCTGAGGGGCCCGAGCAGGCCCAGGGTGGGGCCTGGGCGCTGAGCTGCTGCTTTCCACAAAACCTCAAGCCCGCTTTGTCCTCCTGCTTCCTCACGGGAGCCAGACTCGGGGTCAGCTTTTTGCTGACGCGTTTTTCTAAGAGAGGCTGGGAGCTCTCGTTTTCGTCTTCGCTGCATCCGCCGGACGAAGGAGTTAAAACTTGGAGCTGCAGCCGTGCATGAACACAGCACTGGGTTCAGAGGACGCGTCGCCAGAGATGAAAGGGTCGCATCAATGTAAATAAGGAATGACTCAAACCCCCTGGCAGGAGTTGGAACAGGAAAGGCTCCCAAAACAGACCTCAGCACTCAAGACTCCACCGTGATGAACCCCTCATGATACCTGCCTTTTTTTCCCCTCCCTCTCACATTTCAGTACAACAGCTTTCTGAAAAAATAAAGCACTTCCTAGCTCCCGGCTTTCTGTACTTGACATGATTCCTCAGACTGTTGTGAACGGTTTGGTTTGGGCAGACTTCTCCATTGAAAAGGGGAAAGATGATAAAAAATAAGTGCGTGTTTTTTCACATAGGTTTTTTTTTTTTTTGCTTCTTTTGTTGGTTGCTTGGGTTTTTTATTTATTCAGGTTTCGACCAAAATATCAGGGTGATTATCAGGAGCAACATGGAACTCACCTTTACCATGCACTGAGAGTTTCCCAGGACTGCACTGATGGGCTGAGCCTCTTGAATTTTTATTTCAGTTGCATGATTAATGTGTTGGGGTATTTATTTTTTTTTTAAATACAATAAAAATTTCTGTCTTTATTTTAGGAAGAAGTTTTCCCTTACCCAGAAATTAGCAATGAAGAACTACAGGAGATCAATCAGTTTGTAGGACCTGTAGAAAAGTTCTTCAATGAAGAAGGTAATAGTTTTTGGTTTTGTATTCATGCAAGTGATTCAGTGATTTAAATACAGCAGTTGAATAAGATTATTATACTTCAGGTTATCCTGTGCATTTATTGCCAGTCATACAGTGCTAGTGACTCTACAGGCATGTGTAGTTATGCTTTTTATATATGGATTATTTGCATGCTGATGGCAAGAAATAAACCTTCAAAACAGAAAAAAAGAAGAGGTAAAAGAATTCTGGGATAGAGGTGGGATATGAAATTGGTCTTGGCTCTATCTAATAGTGCTGTTTGCTACTTTATGTATTATATAATAATATATAATAATATATTATATATTATTTTTTTCTGAAGCTTTTAAACTAAAATGGGGTTTCACAAAATTCAGCAGAGGTGCTGGGAAAAGTTGCCCTGGCGTGTGCCTTCTTGATAGGGTTGCAGGGTGTTTCCTCTGGTGCAGCAGGTAAGCCAATTCTAGAACAATTGTAGAAAATTGATGTTTACAGGCAGCCATTTCTGAGGCAGTTGAGCTGCATCCTGCTGAGAATGATGTAGGGCTGAGATTGCCAAACACTGCAGGAGTTGGAAGAAGCCTGTGCATGTCACAGATCACAATTTATGAGATCCAGGTAATTCTGACTGTAGAATTGTAATGGTGGACACTGGCAGTAAATTAAGAATTCATGCAATTACCTTTTTAAATTCTTTGCTCTATTGGGGGACATCATTTATTGAGTAAAAAAGCTGATACTTAGGGGAGGAATAAAAACGTCAAATTATATCACCACATAACTGAAGGTGGAAATTTGTTTCAATTCACAACTATTTCTGTTTAGTTATCCAGGGGAGCTTAGGGGTGTGGTTAGGAGAGGAGCCTTAAGCAGTTAGAAACTTGATACAATTGGCAGGGGGTGAGGAAAATCATTTCAGCAGAGTCATGATGAAACCTGACAAAGTCCAGACACCACGAGTAGGTCTCTGTGGGTGTAATGGAGGAAGAGGTAAAAACCACCTTTTTCTCCCCAGAACAGCTGATGACAAACCACAGCTACAGATCTCACACCGTATAGCTAAAAAATGAGGGTGGGGAATGAAAAGTCTTTTTAAAAATGAGGTTTTTTTCTGAATAACTTCTCTTAGAGGAGCATCTGGATGTGCAGTTGCCTCCCCCTGTTATATTTCATACAGCACTTGCAGTGTCATTTCAGTTTCTCTAGGAAGACACTGGTGCTTTTGCAGAATTACTTCTTTTGCACACTTTTTGGAAAGATCCTTTTGCTGCAGCTCACAGCCTTCCTGAGCTGCTTAGTACAATTCTTGTTTATTTGCACTGTCACAGTACAGAACAGCTCTGGTAATCCCCAGGAATTTTAGTAACTCATAAGAGCAAGATTTTTATAATTAACTCATTTATGTTCTTTTTAATCATGACCTAGGCATAGTTCAGATAGAAAATCCTGGGAATGCTTGTAAATCATGCCTGCTGAGTGGAAGAAGCACAATTTGTACACATAGAAATGTTGGAGAAAGTGATTTTTAAAACAGATTTTCCCCACTTCCAGGTCCTTTTTCTGTACATGTCGTGACTTTACAAAATTTAAAATGATAAAACCTTCTCTATTTGTAGTGGACTCTAAGAAGATTGATCAAGATGCAAAAATCCCTCCTGAAACCCTAAAAGGACTGAGGGACCTGGGTCTCTTTGGCATGCAGATTCCAGAGGAATATGGTGAGTAAACAATGACAAATGAATAACCCAGTGGTCTATGTTCATTAGTGTGTGTTTGGGTCTTGAGAGTGTCTGCAGGATCCCCTGCACTCCTTGCAGTTGGCTGCCCAGGCTGGGAGCTGAGCCTTCCTGCCCCCTGGCTGGTGAGGAGCTGCAGGGCAGTGAGGATGCTTGTTGGTGTGTAGGGAGCTCCGCACACTCCTGCCTTGGGCACCTCACTTAGGTCACTGATTTTAGATGTATAAATTCCTCATGGGTAGGATTTTTCTTTGGGCTCTTTTTTTTGGATACAGGGGAGTAGCTGGACATTCTGCAGGACTTGCAGCCCATGTGGATGGTTCCTGAAATGATACTGGGGCCAAACCACAGTGTCTCAGGAAACTGATCTGTCAGAGCTGTCACCTGTCCTTGGCTGATAGTGTGAAAGTGTAATGTCTGCTCATTAAATGTGTCACTTTTGTGTAAAACCTTTCCTGTTCAATACTGGACAACAAGTTTGTGTCTTACAAACAACATTGTCATGCTAATTGAGATCAGAGAGTAGTTCCTCAGTGGATTAACCCTTAAGCTTGCAAAGGAATTTTCAATAAAATTGTAATCTTAATCTTATGCATAAAATAAAAATTGGGATTTAAACTATTATTTTACATTAACTTTATAAAGAAATTAGGTCCTTCTGTGATCCATTGTCTATTATAAAAGATGATGACTTTAAAGAGAGTGACTCTGAGGAAGACAAAACTGTGTTTGACCATTTGCAGAAGTTTTGGTGGGGAAGGTACCTCATTTTTTAAGAGATTCGTGGGAAGCATTATTTTTTTCAGTGATGACAATAAAACTGTATAGAGCTGGAGAGAAACCTCAGTGTTTACTTGGTGTGAAAGTAATACCCTGGATTTTGTAGCATTCTTTGTTACCCACTTTTTGTTTGTTGTGTTAGACAACGTAACTAGTGTTGCTGGACTGCTGTGATTTCAGTTCCTTAAATAAGGATACAGATTCATCAAAGTGTATTGCATAGCTTGCATGTATGGTAATGTGATGTGATCTCTGGTGATTAATTAGTTGCTAATTGCTGCTTTTGAAGTGCATTAGAAATTATATTAAATATTTTTCATGGGGATTCAGAATGGGGCAGGGTGGTGTGAGAGTAAGATAGAAAGGAGGTTTGCAAGCTCTCTGAAGTTTTCCTCTTCAGGATGGTGTCTGGGGCTGGACAGAGCACCTTAACCCAGCTGGGGGGAGAGAGGTATTTAGGAGCTAAGAAGTACATTGGAAGAAGGCAGAAGATGAGTGTCCCTGAAAGGAGGTGTTGGAAGCAAAGAAAAAAGGTTAGAACTCAGAGAAGAGCATTAGGAAGTGCCATGACATTGGACCTGTAACTTAGTATTGATTAAATGGAACTAAGTTTCTCACTCTTAATTTTTTTTAGAATCTGAAGGGCAATGTATTTCATGTACAAATCATACTTTAATTTCATAAAATGTCCATGTTGTTTTGGTCTTGGAAGCTTGTGAAGGAATACTTTCTCAGCTTCCTGTTTGTGAAGGGTTGCAAGCCATTCAGCACTTGAAGAAAATCACAGTCCTGTCATCTTGCAAACATGTGTGCTGGATAAAAACCAGAAGCTGGGGAGCAGTCAGCTTGCTGTAAGCAAGCTGCTGTTTTCTGTGTCACAAGAAAATGCTTCTAGTGAGGTTTTTTGCCATTTCTGTAGCTTAAACCTGCTGTATTTTTCTTGGTGAGGCTTGTGATATTTTAAAACTCTTCGGTCAAGCCTGGTATTTTTCATGATGGTTTGTAATGGTGGCATGTTTGCCAGAAGTACTAAAATGCAGAACATTGATGGGAAAAAGGAAGCTCATGTAAATAGTGCAGTAATGCTCGTTAACCTGGATCACTGTGCACATCAGCAGCAGTCTCCAAGCTGAATCCTGAACCCGGCACCTGTTAGAAAGGGGAAGAGAATACGGGTGGGTCTGGAGAGGACGAGTGGGAGCTTTAGTTGACGTGAGCGCGCTCTGGAGGAGGAGGGTGAGAGCGGCAGTGGTGTGAAGTCCTGGCAGCCCGGCTGGCCTTGTGTGGGAGCCAGCCCGGCTTCTCCGAGCCCTGCCCAGCTCCCAGCTCTGCTCCCACTGCAGCTCCTCACAGGGCAGCCACATCTCTGGGGTCATTGTCTGGCTTTGTAACCTAGCATGGAAGTGTCACCAAAAAGTTCATGTTATCCTGTAAGCCCAGAGATTCAGACTGGAGCAGTTTCTGTACTGGATCTTTCACCATTGTCATGGCAGGGTGCTTCAAACAAGCTTCTTCTCTGCCATTTGCTGGATTGTGCTGTGTGTGCACGTGTGCATGAACACAAGCACATCTGCTCTCTGGGTGGAACTAAATGCAGCACAGCTCATGCTTTTTAAGAAGTCACTGTTTTCATGATGCTTCTGGCACTGCTGCAGCTGGGTGCTGCTCTACTAGTAGAGTAGTACCTCTACTAAGATGCTCCCCAATTAACAGTGTTATGTTCTTGATGTTTCTGTACTTGAAAGGGACTTGGTGGGGGGAAGGGACAAGTGGAATGGTAAGATATCTACTTGGAATACAGCTCAGTGTTTGTTCCAGGTGGTCTTGGTCTGTCCAATACCATGTATGCACGTTTGGGAGAAATCACTTCTCTGGATGGATCTATTGCTGTTACTCTGGCAGCTCATCAAGCCATTGGGCTGAAGGTAAGGAATCCTCTGCTTTCATGTCAAGCAGGTCTCTACAACTGGTATAGAAAAGGCAAGATGAAGTTTATTTGAATAGGGAATGTGAGGAAGAAAAAGAAGTTTCCCACAGGAAGTGTGTCACAAACAGGAATTGCCTGTGGAGCACAAATCAGGAGGAACATTCTGACTTAAAGTTGGTTGCTCATGTTCCCAGCACCCTCTGTCAGTGGCTCAGAGTAAGACTTTCATGCAGCATAAAGACTGAATGTGATGTACACAGGAAAATTATTAGTCCAGGAAACACTGAGATGATAATTCTTAGAAAAAATACCTTAAATTATCCCAGGTTTTTCAAATGGAGCCAATCTGATAAAAGTAGCTAGAATAAATACTGAAATAAATAAAATATCAGGGTGGCTGAAATTATGGGGAGGTAGGAGATGCAGAGATTTCAGAAAGATGCAATTTTTTCTAGGTGAATGGGAGGACTTAGACAAGAAAACCTATCCAAGACCAGTGTGCTATGGCAAGCAGGGGAATTTAAAACTAATTTTAATATAAATCATACAGTATGTTATTTATATAATGTATAATAGAGCCACACATATCCACCTTTTAGTGCTTTTTATGGTGGGTGGATGGTGGCAGTCTGAAGATGGAAATAACAGTAAACTTATAACAAGGAAAAAATTATTTGTGGAATTAAGCAGACAATGCTAATTAAAATATGTGTTTATTCCTCAGTGTACTTAAAATGTCACCATCTGTAAAACAGGGCTAGTGCAGCCAAGCTGATGAGACCTGTAGTGTGAGACATAACTCTCTCACTCTCCTGCTGTGGCCAGCTTGGGCCAGTTGGGGTTAATCAGAATTTTATTGAGTAACTGTATCTTAGCAGTTTAACCATTGATGATTTAGCTTCACCATGTATTTATTTTTTTTTTGTCCTTCATAAGAAACCTGCTGTATTAAAAGCAAATACAACAGAGTTAATTAAAATAAGTGCACTCTCACAAAAAGTTATTGTCACATTTCTACATAATTAAATAATTAGGAATCAAAGTAAATCACGTGTTCTGTTCTCTGATTAGGAGCTTTGAAAATTGCTACTTTTTGGGGTATTAAAATAAAATTACAGTGATGGGAAGGTGTGACAAATGATGAAGGAAGGCCTACCTCAGAGCCTTTCAGAGCAACAGTTAAGCTCTTCCTTACAGCATAAATGCAGTGAAAGCTACCCTAGAAGGCAGGCTTAACAAGAAGCTATTTCCTTGGGCATTTGAACAACTGTCTGACAGTAACTTTGACATATTTTAACATCTGGTGAATGATAATACCCATTGTTTGTTAAACTGTCTCTTGTTATGCCATTAAACTTGCAAATTAGGCTTTCAGAACTTGGCAAAGCTTCATTTTTTCACACAGGTTGATGCTGAAGAGTTTTCTGTTAATCCTTTCTTTAGGGAATCCTCATTGCTGGCACTGATGAGCAGAAGGCAAAGTACCTGCCTCGACTGGCATCTGGGGAGCACATTGCAGCTTTTTGTCTCACTGAGCCTGGAAGGTACTGGTTTTCTAATCATAAAAGCTTCAGAAGACACCAAAACAGAAAATGTTTTAGGGTTGTTTTTTTATTATTATTATTATTTTCATCTTCATTCCAGTGGTTGTTTGGTTAGTCTATTAAATCTTTACTAGTTGGTGCCTATGGCTTCAGTATATAAGTCCATTTTTTTCTAAAAGGTTCACTCCAAGTCATGTACTTCATCTCTCCCCAGTGTGCTGCTTAGGGCAGTTCCTGTGGTGTCACTGTCCATCCCATGGTGGATAGTGATGTTTTTTCCCCCATCCCAGGAATGCATCCATTGAATATCTGGCATTACTGAGTCTGAATTGAAAGGATGTTCTGTGCTATGTTAGAAATAAAGTGCTAGACTGTCTGAGGATGCCTTCAGTTCCTTTGCAAAATTATGAAGTCCTGTGTTGAAGGAGCTACCAACAATAATAGGAAGGAATTTTGGTCTTTCCTTCGAGTTTAGCAAAGGCATCTCTGTAGCAGCAATTTCATTTCAAAGATCAAGTTTTATTTCTTGTGTTTCTTCATTGCCTGTTGGAAATGTTGCAAATTCTGTTAATGCAGTAGTACAGTTTTCTTGAAAATATCCAGGCAGAGGGTTTACCATGTGATGGGAAAGGGATTGGGAAGGACTGGGAGCAGCTGAATCTTTGCCCAGGCAGAGCTATAGTTTGGAACTGTCTTTTCTGAATTCTTCTCTGCTAGAATGACTTGCCAGGAGCATTTGGTTCACTTGCTGATCTTCATGTTGCTGTAGCCATCAATGGTGGGTTTTATTCAAGAGATCTCAGCTGGGTTTTGACCCTCTAAAACTATCTCACTTGGAGGTCAAATTCAAACTATTTTAACAACAAAGTGACTGATGAAGGGACTTGAAGTCACACAGAGGGAGAAAAGCAAGGGCTAACTGAGTTCTGAAATTCTTCTAACATCTTTATTTAGCCCAGTAATGTTTAAAAAGATGGCTAATCTTTGTAATTTTTAACTTTGGTCTTCTTAGGGACCCTAGTTCTGGTGCAGGGAGCCCTTGTTGTTAGAGCTGAATGTTAGAAATGTAACCCAGTTGAAATAGCTGAGGTCTGGTTGTCCCAGCAGCTTAGCAGGTGGCTTCAGCTGCAGGCCTGCAGTGAGCCCTGCTGCCTTGTAACTGGTGGAAAAGGAGACTATGTGCTGCTTGTTCAACTATGTCATAAGCTGGTGATTAGATAGACGGTCTGAACTTCTAATCACACAACATAAACCTTTGATTCCTGATTTTGCTCCTGTATTTGATGTGCCCAAGTGCTCATTGATAGAGACTATAGACACTGTCACTTTTTCATTTCTGTTGAGCCTTTTTGAAACCAAGGTACGAATTTTTGAGGAACAACTTAGACCTTTTAAACTTGATTGTGTTTTAGAATGGCAGTTTCATTGTACATTCATACAGCTCAATGTGTAGCTCAAGAAATTCTGAACATTCTGGTCAGGTCATAAGATGGATGATGTGTTAATCAGCAGGGTGTCCCCTCAGGGGTCTGATGTAGAATTACATTTGTTTAGAGCTGTTTATATACTGCTATTTAATACAACTATCAGCATTGCTTTTTAAACTATGGGTAGAGGGGAAAATATGTTGGGATTTTTTAAAAGCATGTTTATTTCTTTAAACATTAATAACTTGTTTGGCTTTTAGTGGAAGCGACGCTGCGTCCATCAAGACAAGAGCAACCCTCAGTGACGATGGGAAATACTTCTTATTAAATGGCTCCAAGGTATCCACCTGCAGGCTGGGAATATGAGAGGTTTTGTTTACAAGTTTAGAGAAAACACCTTTGTCTTTTCAGCATTGCAGTCAGTCTGTTTTGCCCTAGCCTGGCAGCTGCACCAGCTTGAGGTTTCCAAGAATGACCATCACAAAAAGAGCCCATGTTGCTTTAGGGCCATAAAGAACGAAAGAGCACAGTGTGCAGGGAATGAACTTCACTGAACTCTTGGCAAGAAGGATAGGAAAGGCCACAAAAGGAAGTTCCTTCTCTGTACAGCCAGCTCATGATGCTGAGCCTCAGGAGGGTTGGTTAGTTAGTTAGTCCCCATTGTAACAGCACAGGCAAAAAGAAACCTGAAACCATTTTCCCCTCTCTTTTCATTTTTCATGCCAGATCTTGCAGGTGTATTTGAAATAAAATTTGACAGTGAGTTGGAAATAGGACTGCTTGGAGTGTTTCTGCTGGCAGAACCAACAGCAGAATGCAGTCTAGAGGAAAGGCAGGAATGGACTGGACTGGACTCAGCAATAGTTCCTGCATTGAGAGCTGTGGTTGGTGATGCATTTGTCTGTCCTGTGAAGAGACCCAGCTGTGTGAGAGGGCAGACAGAATTGGCCTGATGCAGAGAATTTCTCATCAGAGTTTTAATTATTTGGGGTAAAATAGGTCTTCAGCCTGTTCTACCCTTGTATCCCTCATGAGCCAGAAGTAGCAGGATATATGAGCTTTTGTGAAAAAGCACCATGGATTTTAATTTTAATTCCAGTCTGTATTACAACCTATTTTATAGTTGCTCTAAACTTAACATTCTGTGCTCAGCTTTCCTTGGAAATGTGTTCACCAGCAGCAGAACACTCATTAGAATTTTATGGGAAGGAGCAGCAGTTTTTCACCACTCTCTTCTGTGCTGGTCTGTTACAAAACCCTGAAGAACAGTGCTCACAAGATCAGAACACGTATCTTTCTTACACATCTTTCCTCTGTCTAAACAGGTGTGGATATCAAACGGGGGCCTTGCTAACATCTTCACAGTGTTTGCTAGGACAGAGGTGGTTGATAAAGATGGACAAGTGAAAGACAAAATTACTGCTTTCATCGTAGAGCGGGATTTTGGTGGAGTCACCCATGGGAAACCTGAGGATAAACTAGGCATTCGAGGATCCAATAGTAAGAATCACTTAAGACTGTTTAACAGGAATTGTTTTAATATTTTACTGTGTTAATTTGTTTAGATCATCTGAATTCAGAGGCAAATTATTATGTTCCATGTAGCAGGATAAATTTCATGTTTTCTTACCTGGCTTTTCCTATGAGTCCTTCCTAATGCAGGGTCTGAAATAAGAAACCCATGTTGTGTCATTCTTTTCTGCACACCTGAATCTTCTAATGAACTGTCCAGTGACAGAAATTGCTCAGGAGACTCAGTAACCAAGTAGCTTTAATCTAGAAGGAAGTTTTCATGGGCTCTTCTTTTTTCAGCATCCATCATTTGGCCTTGACTGCTGTATCAGTTCCTTAAAATAGAGGCAACACTGTAGTTCTCTGTTTATACAATGTACATTAATGATGTCTTGGATATTTTACATCAGTAATTGATGGCACCTACAGTCTTTTCCCAAGTTCTGTCTTCTTTGGTTAAGCCTGTGTAATTCTGTCATAGTAATTAGGAAAACCTCAATTCGTGTTCAAAAAGAGCCTATTATGATCCTGAATGTCTTAAATATATCTACATAGTAATTCAACAGCTATTAACTCTGTGTTTCAGCCTGTGAAGTACATTTTGAAAACACAAAAGTGCCTGTAGAGAATGTAATTGGAGAAGTAGGAGGAGGTTTTAAGGTAAGCAGTCAAGAATAACTACTGATGATTGTTAAAAGCCTGAAGGAGAAATTTTTTTTCCCCACTGTACTGAGGTTTCTGTACTGGTAGTTTGAGCATTGCTAGACTGGAGAATCCAGGGGGACAGACTTTTCCATTGACCTGATCCACTCTGTATTGATTGGTTTCACTGGCCCAGTGCCAGAGCTGGCTGCAGTATTTGTTTGGCTTCTTAACATTGTCCATGGTATGCTCTTCTCTTCAGAAAAAGGAGCAACTTTTTCAGCAGAACTTCTGAAGTGAAGCAGGGAAGTGGCTGCTGCTGTTTCCTTCAGCCAGAGGGGTGGACTGTCCAGCAAGGGAAAGAAATTAGTGTAAAAGGAGCTGATTTGAGGGAAGTCCAGCTTCTCCAGGGTCCCAGGGTTGTCCAGTGGCTTTCCTGGGTTACATCATTGCACAGGGGTACCCTGGAGGCATCCTCTGGCACTGGGTTCTCTGCCTTGCTCCAGAGGAGTGTGGCACCAGCCAGACCACACTGGTCACTTGGCTGTTGTCACCTTTCCCCAGGAGCCTGACATGTGGGTTTGCAAAACTGTTCTTCATGGTACTTCTCCATTTTCCTAGTTCCTCTAGAACAGGCAAATCCAGACCTAAATGCTAAATTAAACCATTTTCTTTAATGCAGCAAACATTAACAGGTGATTCAGATAATTCTCACTAATTAAAATGTAGGAACAATGACTTCTCACTGAATTTCCTAACAGTCTTTGAACTAAATACCCATGTATCTCTTGTTAAGAAACAGTAATACCAGATTTCAGAATCTATTTTTGTACATTATGGATCTGTATTTTATTTCTGCACCTTTCATTCTTGTTTCCTTTTCTTGTATGTTGCTGAAAGATCTCAGAAGCAGGAAAGCTTCCATCAGTGGGCAGCTGCAGAGATGTTTATATTTGGCTGTTGTGTGCACACATTAAAACAATTTTCTGGTGTGGTTGCCTGATCACCTTCAGCAGTGCTGTAGCTGCAGTGTTTTTTGTCCAGTTGCAGAGGAATACCTTTTTATATACATTTTACCTTAGTGTAGTTTGAATAGAGGATTGCATCCTGGTCACTGGATCATTGGTATCTGAAAACTGTATCAAATATGAAATTGGATTTGGTGAAGATAAACCACCTAGTTTTGAAACATTCTTGCTGGGATGCTGAGGGCTGTGCTGAGCAGTCTGAGGTGTCCCAGGACAGGAGGTGTTGGGAGCTGTGTTCCAGGAAAGCACTAAAACATCACAGTGCTCATCATGGCCTGAGGAGGAGTCTTGTAACACCACTGGTCCTAAACCCCATTCATTTCCTCCACAGGTTGCCATGAATATCCTGAACAGTGGAAGGTTTAGCATGGGCAGTGCATCTGCTGGGATGATTAAGAAACTGATAGGTGGGTGCATGAGGTGTTCTGGATTGCTGGGTGCCATGCAAAAACCCTGGCCTGCAGAAGGTAGAAAATGCAGTTAATTCAGCAGCAGGAAGCTTGAACATGGCTGTATTGTCAGCCAAAACCTGCTTTGACTTCTTTAAAACACTGAAATATTTTTATTTTAGAAAGGCTGTTTACAGTGTTTTAACACTGAAGGCTCTTTCAGTTCATATAGTGGAAAGTTATTGCCTCTGTTGAATTTTTCTGAGGTGAAATACTCCTACTAACTGAATAGCCTACATATCATAGTTTTTGAAGGTATAATCTCCTGTAAAACCTCCCACTTGAATAACTAGCTCAAAGCTCATACACAGTAATAGGTAATAAAATTGGTTTCTACAGTAGTTACCCAAAAGAGTACCAGAAATCACTCTGGAATAACGAGTTAGCACTGAAACCTGCCCTTTCTAAGCACACAGCTCACCCCTCAGATCCTTGTTTGGAGGCCCCAGGCACTGCTCCAGTGATGCACAGGGTCACACTGCAGGTGTTGTCACCTGCTGCTGGGGAAGCAGCTCTGGGTGCCTGCAGGGTGACAGTGACTGTGCTGCTGGCTGAGATGGACTTTCTGTTTGTTTGTTTGTTTGTTGCAGAAATGACAGCAGAGTATGCTTGTACCAGGAAGCAGTTCGATAAGAGACTGAGTGAATTTGGATTAATTCAGGTAAATAAAAAATGAAAAACCTAAATCTTTGGGCTTTGTGTTGACTAAGTGCAAGTACATAGATTATGTTGGGGTTCTTTTGGCTGTACTGGCATAAGAAATTACTAGAGGTATTAAAGTTCTGTAAACTTAGTGCAGACTTCTGTACACTGATCTTTTAAATGTCTAGAATTGTTACCTATGAAGAAAATTATTTCCTGTTTTATATATTTTTCATTATTGTTTTGCAGTACATTTTATCAATTAGTATTGGATAATATGTTAAACATATAAGAACTGCAGTTGTGCTCTTAAGTTTCAGGGTTGGCTTTGCCTCTGAGTGACTGTGATTCCTGGCATTACTGTTTGGCAGGAGAAGTTCTGTTTCATGGCAGTGAAAGCCTATGTCATGGAGAGCATGGCCTACCTGACTGCAGGAATGATGGACAAGCCAGGATTTCCTGACTGCTCCGTGGAGGCTGCCATGGTCAAGGTAATTCATTTTACTGGGAGATTTTTCTGTGGCTTTAACCTAATAAAGATTCACAATCTCCTGATTTTCACTCCACATGCAGATCACCAGGGTGCTCCGGTGTTACAGGTGCATGTGATACAAAGCCCTCAGCCAGATTAAAAACAGACACTGCTGTTTTCTCTTGTTTTGCCCATACTGTTGATTATCTCAGAGTCAGGCTTTATCACCACACAAATAAATACTGCATACAGCAGTCTGGAATATGATGGGCCTCTAGAGTTCTGGTTTTCTGCAGCCTTACATGGTGCCAACAGTAAAAGGACAGTCACAGCCCCAGCTGCAGGCCTGGCAAAGGCACCTCTGTCCTGGCTTGGGCTGGGGGTTGGTGGCAGGACACACCCAAAGAGGGAGCCTGGCCCCCTCTGCTGGGGTGTCACAGGGACAGGTGCTGCTGGAGCCCTTGAGTAGCACCCAGGGGCTGCAGCCCCCACCACAGCCCCTTGGGATGTGGGCAGTTGGACAGAACTGTTCCCTGAGTCCAGGGAGGCCTGCAGGGCTCCAGCCAGTGGCAGCTGCTCTTGGGTTCCTGGCTGTGCTCTCCAGGCACATCTTCTCACAGAGATGTTCATTTGGATTGCAAAGAAATGGCTGCAGCTGGAGCAGAGAATCCACCCTGAGCCATAAGGAGTCTATTCCAGACAAGCTTTGAACACAAGGGGTGCAGCAGCAGCATGGGGTACTCCAGCAGTGTCCTGCAGCTGCAGCAACAGGGCAGTGTGTCTGTGCTTTCCGGGCACTGTGGTCATTCATGTTCTTTCCAATGGCAGGTGTTCAGCTCTGAAGGTGCCTGGGCCTGTGTGAGTGAAGCTCTGCAGATCCTGGGGGGCCTTGGCTACATGAAGGATTATCCCTATGAACGCTACCTCAGAGACACCAGGATACTGCTGATTTTTGAGGCAAGTTTCAAGATACTGTTTTTACTGTAACCTGAAATTCACACTCTCTTTCTGTAAGTCTGAGCTGACACCAGGTATTCAGTGGAACAAGCCTTTGTGTGGTTGGCTGCCAAGTCTGTGATGAAATAAGACTGAGGAACTAGTCTTGCTTTGGGGATAGGGATAGGATTTTCCTACAATAAAATGTGATGCTCTTTATTACAGACTTAACTCACCAGGTGTGAGTTACAGGAGAAACTGGCACCAGCTTTGCCTCTGGAAAGAAGCAGCTGGTGATCCACACACATGGCAGTGTACATACAGTTATAAATATGTGCTGGCAGTGCATATACAGTTTCTTAAATATTTAGAAAATTTCTGGATGTTTTTTAAAAAATAAGCAGCTAAATACACTGTCAAGAGAAAAAATAATCCCAGTTCATGGCTTGGGTTTGTTGTTGTTGTTTTGAATAGACTCCTTCTCTGGAGAACAGTCTCCTTCTGTTTTGAATAGTCTTCTCTGGAGACTTCCAAGACCTGTCTGGATGCCTTTCTGAGGGATCTGTCCTAGTTGTTTGTGGTTTTTTGGTCCTGCTCTGGCAGGGGGGTTGGACTCGATGATCTTCAGAGGTCCCTTCCAACCTCTAGTGTTCTGTGATTCTAAATGAGCATAAAAGACAAAAGGAACTCACCAGTTCATGTTCAGTGAACAGCTCTAAGTGCACCTGCTGACTCAGGATGAAACCAGAGCACTAGGGCTGCCTGAGCAGGAGCCTTAGGAGAATGAAGTCAGTCACCTTGCTTTGTGTCAGGCATATTTTGAAACCTTTTTACTGCTTTGATTCTCATGTATCTGTAACAATATAAGTGATAGGATTTGGTAAGAGGTATGGGCAAAATGTTATTTCTTAAACAGATTTCCCTGATAGGATTTTCTGATTTCTTTAGTGGCTCAGCTGCTCTGTTGGTGCCTAGACTTGAGAAACCTTTCCTGATGTTTCCTTCCCACAAGTGAAGCAGGGAAACTCACAAAATATTAATTCAGAAGTTTCATTAACTTATTGGTGTGCATTTATTCTAAAAAAAAAAAAAAAAAGCTGGCTGTGAAATGTGTTCTATTTCCAGGCTTGATTGTCAGTGATCTCTGTCTGAGTCAAACTTCCAGATTGTTTTTTCTTGGTGGAGAATTTAGGAATGATCATTTACCTCCCCCTGTCAAGGCAGCAAAGATCTCAAGTGCAAATTAGTGCAGGGAGGAATTTCCAGACTGCAGCTCATGGCACAGCAGTCACACAGCTGCTCTTCCCAAGACCTGTGTGTGTCTCATGAGTAGGAAGAGTCAGTTCCAGTATTGATTAAAGAGCAAAACAGTCAACCTAGAAGGTCATCCTCCTGCACCCTGGGGGTTTGGTGTTCATGAACCTGACTGACACTCTGAAGGGTAAAACCCCAACCAGACGTCAGGAGCACTTTCTGCAAGGGCTGGAACAGGAACCTTTCACATTGGACAGGTTATAGGAACCCTTGGTTAGAAAACCCAACCCCACCACAGTGGAATTCCTGTAACACTTTTCCAGCAGCACCAACAGCTGGGCTGTGCTCCCTGTGTGCTCTCCTGAACTCGGTCTTGGTAACAGACCAGACTTTGTCCCCTGGTCTGTCACCAGGTCACTGCAGTTTTGACACCTCCCACCAGCCCAGGTTGCCCCATCCAACCTGCCCTTCAACACGTCCAGGGATGGGGCAGCCACAGCTTCCCTGGGCAACCTGGGCCGGTGTCTCACCACCCTCACACTAAAGAACTTCTTCCTAATGTCTCACCGAAATCTCCCCTCTTCCAGTTTTCATCCATTGCCCCTTGTCCTCTCCCTCCCTGCCCTTGTCCCAAGTCCCTCCCCAGCTTTCCTGGAGCCCCTTCAGGCACTGGAAGGTGCTCTAAGGTCTCCCTGGAGCCTTCTCTTCTCCAGGCTGAACACCCCAACTCTCCCAGCCTGTCTCCAGAGCAGAGCTGCTCCAGCCCTTTGATTGTATTCATGGCCCTTCTCTGGACTTTGTCTATGAGCTCCATGTCCTTCTTGTGTTGGAGGCTCTAGAATTGGACACAGTATTCCAGATGGGATCTCACAAGAGCCAAGGGATGCACATCCAGAAGGACCTTGACAGGCTTGAGAGGTGGGTTCATGCAAACTGCCAAGGTCCTGGGCCTAAGCCAGGGCAATCCCAAGCACAAATACAGGCTGGGTGGAGAATGGATCAAAAACAGTCCAGAGAAGGACTTGGAGGTGATGGTGGATGAGAAGCTCAATGTGAGTCAGCAATGTGTGCTTGCAGCCCAGAAACCAACTGTGTCCTGGGCTGCATCACCAACAGTGTGGCCAGCAGGGCCAAAGAGGTGATTCTCCCCCTTTACTTGGCTCTCCAGTGTGTCACCTCACCACACACTTTGGTGTTGTCAGCAAACCTGCTGAGGGTGCACTCAATGCCACTGTCCGTGTCACCAATAAAGATGTTAAACAGCACCAGTCCCAGTACCAGCCCTTGGGGAAAACCACTCATCAGAGGTCTCCATCTGGACATGGAGCTGTTGATCACCACTCTTTGACTGCAACCATCCAGCCAGTTCCTTACCCAGCGAGTGCTCCATCCATCAAATCTGTACTGTTCCAGTTTCATACCAGGATGTAATGCAGGAGAGTGTCCAAAGCTTTGCACAGGTCCAGGTAGATGACATTGTTTGCTCTTTCTTTGTCCACCAAAGCTGTGACCCCACTGTAGAAGCCACCAAATTAGTCAGGCAGGATTTCCCCTTGGTGAAGCTGTGTTGGCTGTCACCAGTCACCCCTTTGCTTTCCATGTGCCTTTTCAGAGCCTTCAGGAGGATCTGCTCCATGACCTTGCCAAGAACAGGGGTGAGACTGACTGGTCCAGTGTTCCCTGGGTCTTCCTTTTTTCCCTTCTGGAAAGTGGGAGTTATGTTTCCCCTTTTCCAGTCAGTGGGGATCTCTCCAGACTGCCAAGACTTTTCAAATGTAATGGACAGAGGCTTTGCAAACTTTGTTGGCCAGTTCTTTCAGGAGCTGTGGATGAACCCTGCATAGACTTATGCATCTTCAGGTCCTTCAGATGGCCACAAACCTGCTCTTCTCCTACAGTGGGGAGATCTTCCGTTTCACAGTTCCTGCCTTCACCTTCTCTAACTTGGATGGTGTGACCAGAGCCTTTGCTGGTGAAGACTGAGGCACAGTAGTCACTGAGCACCTCAGCCTTCTCCATGTCCTGCATGACCAGGCCTGCAGGTCTTCTGAAGTGGGCCCAGTTTCCCATGTCTTCCTGTAGAAACCTTTCTTGTTGTTCTTAACACCCCTGGTCAGCTCCAACTCTCTCTGTGCATTGCCCTTCCTTCCTGATCCCTTGCTTCTCTGGCCACTTCTCTGTGCTCCCCCCAGGACACCTGCTCCTGCTCCACTCTCTGTACCTTGTTCTTACATGTAACTGTGTCCAGAAGCTCCTTGCTCATCCATACAAGCCTCATGGCTCTCCTGCTCTCCTGCCTCTTCCTTGGGTCTTTAAAACCAATTTCAGGGCCAAAGGAAAACATACAAACATCAGCACAGCACATCTAGAGGTTTTTTTAAATACTAAAAATACTTGGCACTTGGTCCTGATGTCACTTTGTACCTTGTTTTTCACAGGGAACAAATGAAATCCTGCGACTGTACATCGCTCTGACGGGGCTGCAGCACGCGGGCAGGATCTTAACTGACAAAATTAAGTATGTTCTTATTTATTGCTGAGAGTTTCTAATTAACTAAGCAGAATCTGAGAACTGATTAACTGTAGTTCAGAAGCGAAACCATAGGAAAAGGTCACAGTATTTTCAGTGTATTATCTGTCTAAAGAGCAGTTAAATGTTACAGAGGTGTCTTTTCTTTTTAATTGGGTGTTTTATAGCTTTACAAATCTTGGACTTTATTACCTTTTATCTTCCATTCCAGCTGGTGTAAAACTCTTTCTTACAGACCAGTAATTAAAAGCTTATAACTCAAGATTTTATAGCAAAGTTTTTTTGCTAAGACAGCTGGATTTTACATACTGAGCCTGTATCTGGTCTCGGGAGTTGATTGTCAGTGTTTTTGAGAGGAACTGAACAGCAGCCACCTGGGGTGGGCTGTCAGGTCCAGACTTGATAGTAAAATGGATCAGAAGACTTGCTGATTCACAGACAAACTGCAGGGGTGTTGGTGAAGCATTTAGAATGTCAGCTGGTTATCTGAACCTTCCCCTGCAACCAGGACATGGCCTTTCCCAGCTGTGGTTTGTCCATTTCAGAGAAATCAAGAGAGGAAACGTGGGAGTGGCCCTGGGGGAGTTTCTAAACAAATTACGGGACATGATGGGCAGAAAAGTGGATTTGGGGCTGGTTGGTGATCATGGAGTGGTGCATCCCAGCCTCCAGGTAAGGGGGACACAGGTCTGGGATGGGATCCAGCACCAGCCTTTCACTGTGTGTCACAACTTGATACCCTCTTTGTGCAAAACGAAGCCTGTGCCTCAGAACAGTGAGGTTCACACACTCCAGCAGGTGTTTATAACTTTTCAGGGGTACACAGTTAGTTACAGCTGTCAGATGGGTACCCATCAAGGTACAGTGAAGCCTGCTCCAAGTCTGTATTTATATCAAATCCTGCTTTACATCCAGTTTAGTAGTTTGTATAAATTGAGGCTTCAGGCTTTGTTTGTAACGATCTGTTATAAGCTCAGTACTTTTCTCTTGTCTGATAATAAAACAGTTTTAGATAAGAATTTCTGTGAACTATACACACACACTTACTTCATCACTTAGTATTTTCTGACCAATGATGCACGATCCTTTCATAGAATAAAGGTGAGGTGTGTTTTCCCTTATGATGTTTTGTTAATGATTTGAAGTTCTGTAACAAAAGTATTTTTACTGTCCCGTCCATGTGTCCCTGTCCTCCAGGTCAGGTATTTCAGGCACAAGGGTAAGAAGATTTGCCAGGACTTGCTAATCCTGCTCCCTTCACCAAGGGAAGGTGAAGGATACAGCATCTCCTCCCAGAAAAAGCCACCAGAGCACTTGGCTGGGCTGCTGGAACTGCAGCAGCTCTGGCCTTGCTGACAAGCTGGGGTCACATTTCCTCTCAGTAGCTTCAAACCCACTTACATTCCTATTCCAAGAATCAGCATCATGAATTAGTTGTGTTTATGAATTAATGAAAGTCAAATAGGAGACTGGAAATGTTCTGCTTAATGCCAGAACTTGAGACTGCTGGTGAATTCATTCAGCAGTACCAGATAAGCTTGATTTTCAAGGTTTTCATCACCTGCACCACTTGGAGTAAGAATTAGGTTTGCTGTGCAGAACTAAACAGGAGCCTGTACTGAAAAGTTACCAAAGTAACATTTAGAAAATTTGAATGCTTATTTTATTTAGAAAAATCATGCCTACCTGGCTTTCAGCAGCAAACTGGATTAATATTAAAAAACAGTCCTTGCCAAGAGAAAAATCCCACGTTAGTTGGGCTTCAGGATACCAGGGCTGCATCTAAACAGGGATTTTTCCCCTCAGAAAAGAGGCAACATTTTATAATCCCATTCCTTTTGGGTAAATAGGGAAACTCTCTCATGTTTTAGCTTGGAAGAAAAAGGATGGTGGTGAAAAGTGGTGAAAGATCATCTTAAGAGGGAATTCTGGTCAGCAAGTAGATATTGGCAGTAAACACTGTAGTTAGCAGAGAATTCCTCTGCCATTTTTTCAGAGGGAAGTTTGTTCCTGTGGTGGGACACACACCTGGGGGATAACGTGGGTGTTTTCTTCAGTGACACCAGTTGCCTGTGGGTTGTTGTTGGTGTGCATTGTTCCTTTGTGTTGATCACTCAGAATTGATCCCAGACCTCTTCAGTGTCCTGCTGCCCTTCAGTCTTGCCTAATTAAGGGGAGAAAAATATAAAGGAAAACTAGTTTATGCTGCAGTAGAGAACTTTTGCCTCTTGGCTGCTAAGCCCACCAGCAGTCCTGGCCTCCTGCAGACACAGCCCAGGACCCCTGGGCACAGCAGCTCCTTTCCCATGCAGCAGGTCCTGTCTGGCTGTGCCACCCAAGGTGCTGGTTCCTTGGCTGGGCAGCTCCTGCTTCCCTGCCCTGTTCAGCAAAGGGCCCTGGCCTGGGGGGTGGGGTGTTTGTTTCAACCCTTATACTCCAGTTGTTGCTTTTTTCTGTTTTATTTTATAGGAAAGTGGCAAGAAACTTGAAGAAAATGTTTATTATTTTGGAACTACAGTGAGAGGCCTGCTAAGTAGGTTTGGCAAGGTAAGTAGTATTTTTTTTCTGCTGTCTTTGTTATCAAATAGTTTATCCTCAACCCAAGTGGCCTCACTAAGATCTAGAGGGGACTGTTGTGGCAAGAGCCAGACCCTCCTCTGCACAACACCTTTCTACTGCATGTTAGTTAGCAAAGAGGCTGAAATTCAACACTGGATGTAACAGACAACTTTTGTTTAAAAAACAAGCAAACAAACACCTCTCTAAGCACAAATCCCACCTGCTTCAGTGACCAAGTACTTGCTGTGAGCAGTCACTGGGACCCAGTTCCCTCTTCCTAAATAAAGAGCTACAGCAGCAGGTTCTGAATCAGCTGCTCATCCGTATTGTGCAGCAAACAGCTCTGTGATGATGCTGTGCAAAGGGGGGGTAGGTAAAACAGGAGAGACTGAACCTGGACTGCCCTGGGTTTTCAGTTTTGTGGCAGTTAATCTGCTGTGTTCCGAGAATGCTTATCAGACAAGGTCCTGCCTCATGCAACTTCGCCCAGTACATTTCTGAACAGGCTTAATTTATTTGTTACTTGAAGTGATTTTTGGCATTTACTGAAGTGGCTTCAAGACACAGCAATTTTACAGTTGGCTGCAGCCAAACAGTTACAAGGTGGAACATGATTAATCCAACACTTTCAACTAGAAATTCTGTGTGGCAGTTTTCCTGTCTGTGCTAAGGAAGTGTGAACCTGAATACAGAATATATAAAAAAAATGTTAGGTTACAGTTTTAAATTGATGAACTATGAGCTAATAATAATTTTTTTCTCTTCTAGACAATAGTGGATGAGCAGCTGGTTCTGAAGAGAGTGGCAGATGTAGTGATTAACCTTTATGCCATGACTGCAGCCATTTCCAGGGCCAGCCGCTCCATCAGCATCGGTCTGAGGAACCACGACCATGAAGTAAGTGGCCTTGAGCTCCTGTCTGTGGCCTGTGGGTCACCCAGTGTGACCAGCAGGGCCTGTCACCCTCAGCCTCACAAGGTGTTGCAGCGAGGTGACCTGTCCTGTCTCAGCTGTCACGGGTTGCCAGGCTGCAGGGACACGCAGCTGTCAGGAAGCTGCTCTGACCCAGCAGGCAGGTCAGGCTGATGGCTCAGCCCTTGCAGGGCCTGCCTGACAAAGATTTCATGGCACCTCAGCTGCCTTCTACAATGGGTCACAATTTGTATCTTGCCACAGCAAACTCTCCTGTAAAAGCCCCAGTGCAGCAGTGTTTCTAACCTGGTGCAGCAATGCACAACCCACCCCCACTGCTGCTGGGGGCTCTGAACATGCAGCTGCACCCCCTCAGTGTGCTGAAATACTGCAACACTTCCATACACAGTTCTGAGGTAACTACAGATCTGCATTTTCTCTTAAACCTGCTCACACATTAAGTTCTTCCCAAGCTCTTTCCATGTAATTATTGATAAATAGTAGCATATAACAACAATCTTGCCAAGCAATTTGTTGGAAGTGACATGCAGGAGGTTGTAGAGTAGTTTATTTAAAGTTTTGTGGTGCCAGTTATTGCAGGTTAAGTACATTTGCTACAGGTCAGTGTAACCTTTGTCTTTACTGGCCTTGAGACTTCAGGGGGGGTAGGAAAGGTGGTGGGGTGTGCCTGTGTGTGTGTGCCTGTGTGTATGTGTGTCTCTCTGTCCCCGTGTGTGTGTCCATGTGTGGGTGCATCTGTGTGTGCGTGTCCACATACAGATGTCAGTGTGTGTCTGTGTGTGGATGTCCCCATGTGCATGCCCATGCCCATGTGTCTGAGTGCCCTGTGTGTGTCCATGTATGGGTGGGTGTGTCCATGTCTGTGTCGCTGTCCATGTGTGTCTATGTCCATGTGTGGGTGCATCTGTGTGTCCGTCCATGTGTGTGCCTGTGTCTGTGTCCCTGTGTGTGTGGGGGTGTCTGTGAGTGTGTCCATGTCCACGTGTGTCCATGTCCACGTGTGTCCATGTCACTGTGTGTATGTCCCTGTCCACATGTGTGTGTGCCTGTGCCCATGTGGGTGTGTGTCCATGTGTCTGTCCATGTCACTGTGTGGTCCCGTGTGTGTGCCCATGCGGGTGTGTTCATGCCCATGTGGATGAGTCTGTGCGTGTGGGTGTCCCTATCTGTGTGTGTCCATGTGGGTTTCTGTGGGGGTGTGTGTCTTCCCATGGGTGTGCCCACCCGTGTGGGTGTGTGCCTGCGTGTGGGTACATACGTGTATCCCTGTGTGTTGCTGTCCATGTGTGTCTGTGCCTATAGCCATGTGTCCATATGTGTGCCCGTCTATCCGTGTGGGTGTGCGTGCCTGTGTCCATGGCCCTGTCCCCCTGTGTGTCCTGGCTCACTGTGTGTGTTTGTCTGTGTGTCCCTGTCCACGTGTGTCTGTGTGTTTGCCTGGTCGTGTCCCTGTACTCATGTGTGTCTGCAGATGTTTTGCTCTGTGTGTGTCTGTCACTCTCTCTGTGTGCCCGTGTGGGTGGGTGTGCCCATGTTTGTCAGTGTGTGCCCGTGTGTTTGTGTTCATGTCCCTGTGCCCACCTGTGTCAGGGGTGTGTCTGTGTGTGGGTGCAGCTGTGTCAGGGTGTGTCTGTGTGTTTCCGTGTGCCCACGTGTGTCCTGTCTGGCTGTGTGTGCTGCTCTGTGGGGATGTCCCTGTCTGTGGGGGTGTCCCTGTCTGTGGGGGTGTGTGTGTCTCTCTCTCAAGTGTCTCTCTCAGGTGCCAGTGAGGGGTGATTCCCAGCTCTGGGGAAAGGGACACTGAGCTCAGCACATTCCTGCAGGGCTCTGGGCGCACCCTGGGGACAATCCTGCAGGGTCATGACACTGATTTCATGACAGTTTATGAAATTCAGTCACTCATTTTACCTGCATTTCCTGCTGTTCTCAGGTGCTGCTTACAAATATCTTCTGCACAGAAGCCTATTTCAAGAACAATTATGCCCTGTCTCAATTAGAAAAATGTAAGTTCTACACAATATGTATTTTTTTTTTTACTTTTATGGCTTTCTCAGACTAAGCAGAAGTAGGTGATGGTGCCGTGACCAACAGGCCCCTTTTGCTCTGCTTGTCATGAGGATGAGACACTGAGCTGGTACCTGCTGGAACCAGTCCTGTAATGTCACGTCTCTGTGAGGAGATTTGGGATCTCTGAGCAGCAAACACTGTGGACAGAGATACTGGGTAACAAGGAGGCATCTGAGCTGCTTGGCTGAGCACTGACCTCTGTGGGATCCGTCTGTGAGAATCTGTTTTCTTATCAGAGAATGTTATGTTGTCTCCTGGCACAGAAAGGCAGATAACTTGCATTTTTATTCTAAAATCTTCTCTGAAAAAAAACGTGGAAAAGGGGTTTAGGGTCCTTCTGGTAACTTTGCTTCTGATTCTCTGTAGATGCAGAAGAAAACCTGGATGACTTTATTAAAAAAGCTGCAAAGCAGGTACTGGAAAAGAGAGCCTATATCTGTTCCCACCCACTGGACAGGACCTTCTGATCCCCTCCTGACAACAAAGGTGGATTCATGTGACTCAGTGACTGTCCAAGTAATGGACGCCTTAAAAATACCTGTTTCCTGGGTTTACCAAATGTAATGAGCTGGAACAATGTAAAATAAAACTTCTAAACGTAACTTCTACAAAGAGGATAAATAAATTTTATTTAAGTTGTCTTAGTAGATGTAAATGTGTGTTTAGCTAAACAAGGAGAGCTGAGGTTGGAGTGGGAGTTGTGTCTTCCCTGGGAAGGGACTAGGTTTTCTCTCAGTGTCCTTACACTTCAGCCTTGTCCATCCTTACCTGTGGAGAGGCCCTGAGGAACTGCAGGACCAGAGCAGCAGAGTTGGGAAGGGACCCCTGGACCTGCCCCAGGCTCTGGGAGCAGCACCATGAAGCTTTGCAAATTAGGCTGAAAAGGTAAAATATTGCTCTGCAGGACCTTAGACTTAGGCTTCATAGCTCAGAAGTGCTGCAGCCTGCAAGGCCAGTGCAAGGCCCTGCACGCCCTGGTGTGTCAGTCTGTGCCAGCACTGGAAGCTCCACCTGTGACACTGGGAACACACAGTGACACCCAGGGCTGGTGCTTACCAGTGGCAAACCCAGCTCCTTCATGGGAGTTCTGCCATGGAAGGGACACCTCTCAAGAGTGCCAATTTGGCTTCTACAGTTGGTTTGTTCCCGTGGGATGCACCCTAAGAATTTAAAGTCCCTTGGTGCCTCTGTGCTGCAGCTTGGCCAGGCCCCATGGAGCAGGATGTGGCCCCACCGGTGCTGGGTCTGGCAGCTCCTCTTGCCTGACAGCTCTGCACCCTGGGAGCTTGTCCAGCTCCTCATGTGTGCCCTTGTGCCAGGAGATGATGTTTTTCTGCCCCTCCCTGCTGTGCTGGGCATCAGGACCTGGTACAAAGCCAGCACTGCTGCATGTCCTCTTTCCCAGGAGGGCATCCACACCGGTGGCTGTTTTTGGAATTGATTATTACTGGAATAACAGAAAACAGGCCAGGAGTCTAAGATGGACAAGTTTCCTAGTGTGAAAAGCCAAATGGCACCAAGCACAGGGAGCCCAAAGGGAGCCCCAGCTCCTGGGGGCACAGGGACGGGCAGAGTGTTCAAAAGAAGAGGGGATGGGAGGGAGGGAGCAGGTCTCAAAGGTTTAACTCCGCTTTTGTTACCAGCATTCGAATAGCTCCTGTGTTTGTTTTGCCCGAGCATTTGCAGCCCCGGGAGCCGCCGGTGCCTTTGATCACCAGGGGCTTTAGGAGGCTGAGGGGCTGAGCTGCCGGTGCCCCCAGCAAGAGAGCAGTCAGGCAGCCCACCCGCACAGCCTTTCACATTCATCAGCACAGATCCTTTAGTCTTGCAAACCGGGGTGTCTGGGGAGGATTTGTGTACCAAAGGGCTAAAGTGCAACCGGGGGAAGCCTGTGCAGCACTGGGGGGGGGGGGACACGTTTGGCATCCAGCCCAGAGCCCACATTTCATTAGGGCACCCTGCAATTTCTTTTCGTGCTACTAAGCCAGCTGGCCAAAAACTGTTCTGTTCTCATCCACTGCAGGCAAGTTAGTTAATTGAACAGAAATCCCCCCCCCATTATCTCTGAGCATCAAAGCAAAGAATGAAAAAAGAGAAAAAAAAAAAGAAGAAAAGAATGATGTGCTCTGGCTGATGGGTTTTTCGAAGAGCTTTGTGAGGTTGAGTCAACCAGTGCAACAGCAACTTTTAACAAGTATTTTTACCTCCAAAAGTACTGGATAAATGAAGAGTCACCTGCAGGACAGGCACTTATGCCAAGGCAGATGCCAGGGCCAGTACCCAAAGACCATCATCCTTCACCTTCCAAACTGGTCCTGGGAAAGATGTTCTGAGGTTCATCTTTCAGAAGTCCTTGGAGCTTTGGTAGCTGAGACCTGGCTGGTGGCCCAGGTGTGGATCCCACTGCTGCCCTGCAGCACAGGTGAGCTCCCAGGCCTCCACCATCCAAGGAGCCTGCAGAGCCCCAGCTGCATCTTCATGAGGCCAGCAAGAGATTGTACAAGAGAAACCAGGCAGGTGGAAAAGATGAGCTTTGCCTGAACTAGAAAAGCAGACTAAAAGCCTCTATTGCAACCAACCAACCTTCCTCAGAAGGATTCCAGGAGAAGAAATGATGCAGGTGTTAGGAGAATGGCTAGAGCCCCCTGCAAAGACAGTTGCCTGTTCTGTAGGCTCCACAAACCACACTTGAAAGCAGAACTAATCCTGACTGCTTCCAAAAGCATTTCTCTGTAAGCAGCACTTCAGACCTGCACTGGGTGGGTGTTTTCCAAGTTAATGTGCAGCAGAAAAGTTGTAAAAGATGAAAGATTCCAGCAACCACAATAAAACTCTTATTTTCTGCTTGTAAATGTTCCAGAGAACCTCAGGTGGTTCTGGGCAAAAAAAGAAACACATGGCAAACTTTTTCGAACACCAATTCGTGCTGAACCACAAGTTTGTCTTTTCCTGTTTGTGGGAGAACAGGGGGTTACAGATGATGACCCCTCCAGGCTGCTGTGTCAGCCCACCCCCCTCTGGCCCATGAGCTGATGTTGCTGACAGGCTGGGAGGTCGTTTTGTCTGAGCTCAGCAACAAAAGCTGTCACCAGGGAGCAAAGGAACCTCAGGCAGCCAACAGAGCCAGCTCTACAGGAGAATAAGCCACACAGGATCTATCCCTCCCTGTGGCATTTTACTACAGACGAAGGAACTAGGGCTAAGACCTTGGGTAGATAGAAGGGTGAGGATGGCCAAGGTCTTACACCCTAAGAGGCCTCATTTGCTGGAGTTTTGCTGTACATGGATCTCCTTGCTGAACCTCTTCACATTCAAACTCCCTCCCTCCAAGGCAGAACTGAACAAGCTCCGGGACCAAATGCCAGAGTTTCAAGTTAAAAGCTTTGTGATGAGTGAATTTTGACAGCTCCATTACCAGCCTGTCTGGCTGTTGCCATGAAGAGCTCAGGTGGCTTCTTGTGAAGGTCAAAAACCACTGTGCCATTTGTCCCAGCTGCATCTGCCTCGTGGCAGCACTGGCTCCATGTTTCCCTGCAGGCCCCCCTCCTGCCATGTCTACATGGAAATCCAGTCTCTTTAAGAAGCCAAAGTCACCAGGGAGGAGTCATAAAAAACAGCCAGATGACTGGGTAGCAATCTAGCAGATGCCATAGCAGCATCTCAGCAAAGTGCAAACTTCACTGCACAAGACTATTTCTCTCCATAAGCAGCTTTTCAGTTTGTTATGCTTGATACACATGAATCAGAACAAAAATCCATGTTGTGAGCAAGCTGCTGCTGACCCCAGTGCTGAGCTGTGACACACAGGCACACACAGCACACTCCCTGGGCAGGGGATGCATTTCATATCTGTGTCACATTTCTCTGCAGTGATTTAGAGGGTCTGATGCACTTTCCTGTATTTCACACACAGCTGCTAAACTCACAGGCAAACACAGACTGTCCCCCTGGTCTACGTGGCTCCTCCTCCCCGTGAGACTGAGAGGACAGACCCACCCCAGAACCTAACTAGTTAGTTATCATCTCTTCCCAGCAGTACCAAGGGCCTGGCTGGACAGAATTGCCAGAACAGTGAGAGCTACAGATCATCTCAAGGCTCATCTCAAAGTTTTTAGAAAGCAGAAGTTGTCCTAGTGCTTCTAAAAATATCATTATTAAACCCTTGGGGCCAAGAGCCCAGGTGTCCTGAGAAGCAGGTGAGAGAAGCAGCCTGTGCACTGGAATCATGGCAGGAATATTCATCATCAGAAGAGAGGTCAGCTTTCTGTGGCCCTCTGGCTGCCCTCTGCTGAAACACCAGTTGAGATCTGGCCAGGCAAGAGTGTCCTTCCTAAGGCACAAATTAACCCCAGCTACCCAGGGTCAGCCCTCTGCTTTCACTGTTGTACCTGTAGCTGTGCAGCTGAAGGAGGGCTGAGTTCGTGCAGAACCTGTACTGGGGATATTTTTGGAAGCCAGAAGATTTCCAAGGACTTTTCTGTCTCCCAAAGGATGGTGTTAAAGAATGGTCAGATTCTGTGTTTGAGAAGAAAACCAGAAATGGTTAAACCAGCAATGCATCCAAACCAGGCTGCTTCAGAATTCTATTGCTCTTGGTCAGGGAATCTTCTCTGCCCCTTCATGAGAAGATCCATCCTCCAGCCATCCTGGATCAGAGAAGAGCACCTTGTTTTCACAAACCATGTCCCTTCAGCAGTGCTCTAACCTGTTTGAGAAACTACTTCAGTTTGTGTGGGGAAACTGTTCAATTTGTATGGAAGAAAAATACAAATAAAGACTGAATTCCCACGTCCATATTCTGGCCAGATGTGACACTGAGCCTCCCAGCGTTCAGGTGGTTCCACTCTGTGCTGCAACTGTGATCAATTCATCTGGCAGAACTTACTGAACCTGCACTAAAAAAACCACCCCTGTTCTCTTCCCTTTATTTCCTCATCTTTCCAACTCTTAATAACATCTACATTTCCTTCCTGGTGGCAGACCACGTGTGCTTGAGTGTGCACAGTGATGAAGGTTGCCCAGAAGAGGGAACTGTGAGGTGGACATCAACAGGAAAGGGTTTGCTTTCAATGCCTTTTCCCCGAGGTAACAGGAGGGTAGATGGACACTGGTAACCAGCCAGAAAAGGTTCTAAATTTCTTCACTGTTCCCTTAAAGCCCAGCTCAGACCTGTCTGCAACTATTCAGCTAAGAATAAAGGCCATTCTGGTTGCCCAAAGGCAAGCAGGTCTTCACATGGCAAGAGAAGAAAGCACAGTTTTCATTGGAGCTTAGTCAGCTTGGCCCCCCAGCAGCACCTGAGGCCTGGGTGACAGGCCCAAACACAACCAGGGAGCTACAGAGAAGAAAGAGACAGAAATAGGAACCAAACTCCAAAAGAACTTCCGAGTCCTTTGTGCAGTCAGGCTCCTCACCACTCACACAGCATTCCCTGCTCACCTGTCAGCACTGGGATTGTTTCCCCCCTTGAGAAGCCACTAACTTTGCAAATCAGCTTTTGCAAAACAGCTTTTCCCTGCACTTCTTTACAACGTTTGTACAATTCCTACAAACACCTGGGGAGCAGCTGTGTGTAACAGCCATGGCTTCTGGAGAAGAAGCTGCTGATGAAGGGTATGAAGTTCTGCACCCTTGCCTCTGGTGTACCATGAGCTACTCACCCTCATACAGTTTCTCTCAAAAGACATTTTGTCTGCTGTTTGTTTCTTCTTCTGCACACACACATTTTGCTGCAGTTACCTCAGGAAGAACCTGCCTGTTCCCCTCTAACTCCCTGGTACTGCATGATCAGCAAAGGAGCACCAGAGCACAGGAGGTTTGGGAGTGAAGAGCTGCTCCTGACTTAAGGGAACTCCACACTCGTGTCTGGAGGCCGTGACCATCTCAGCAGATCAACCACCATCCTCAGCCTCTTCCTGTGACAGAGGTAACTGAGCCTACAAACCTTTCCCTAGGTTACAAAGCCCTTCCTGCCATCACTTGGCTGCAGTTAATATTACTGTGGAAAAACTACTGATGAAGGAGTTCAGGTCAGCTCCTGTGTGCTGGTATTTAGCAGCAATAAAGAAGTTTAGCAGTTGAATAAACCTACTAGGGGGATATTCTAGGAATGTTGCTGGCACTGGATTTAGCTGCAAGTTAATGAGTAGCTGCTGAATTTCCCCAGCCTGTGGCTGGAAGGACAAGAAAACAAAGTCCCTTCATGCACACTGGTTCTAGTGTATGACCCACCAAAACCTGTCCTGCCTCACCTCTCTTTTGCATCTCCCTCTGATCCACTTCCATCCTAGACACCATTCAGAAACAGTCCTTTTCTGGTGTTCACACAAGTGGTTCCAAATCTTGGTCAGCTTGAGAACAGCTGCCCACACTGTGCACAGCACTGACCTCAGCCCTCAGCACCCCTGGCACGGGGTGAAGTGATTTACCTGACAGCCAAACACGACTGCTCCTTGCCAAAACCAGGAATGTGCCTGTTCATCTCCCACACGACTGTTCTTTACTTGGAGAGAGGGACTTTACAAAGCACTGGAGAAGAATTTATTTGTAAAATCACTGCAGCGACTTTATTTTCTTACCGTGACCTCTGAACAAAACCTGCAGCTGGTAAATTCAGTTCCATCCCTATTTTATGCCATTGATTACAAACCTCCACTGAATTTGTATTAAAATAAAACAAAAGCATGGTTTTAACTGCTTCAAAAATGACTTCTCTTTTGGAGAAGCAGGAAGAAAACAGACTCCAAAGCACTGTCAGAACCCCCACTTGGGCTAACTGCTGAAAGCACAGGTTGTTTCTTTTTTTGACACTGCAAATACACACTGCTTGCATAAATGCAACAAGAGGTGCAGCTTACTTGGTAACCAGCACCTTGAAACCAACTGGCTTCTCTGCAAGCAGCTTTGCCACACACACACACACTCAGCAGCTGAGCTCCACAGCAGGAGTGTGCCTGGCTGTGTGCACAGAGTTAACTCACTCCACTCAAAACCAGGACATGTACTAATAATGAATGTTGCTTTGGCTGCAGCCAAAAAACCACTGCAGCAACCACCCTGCTCTGACCAATATCCCCCTTTGAACACACTCAAAATCAAACAGGATGCAGGGACTTAGATGTAGATGCTGATGGAGAACTCCATGCAGAGTTATTGTTGACATCCTGCCCCCCAGAGCACACAAACCACTGAACATACATCAGCCTCCTCCAGACCAAACCCAAATCCCAAACCCTTCTTAACCAGTTTTTATCCCCAGGGAATTTCGTGTTCTGGACCTTTGAAGAGAGTTTCCACCAGGCAGACCCACCAGCAGGGGTGTTCCAGAGGAGGAGACATAGAGTGCACGTGGCATGTCATGGAATCACAGAATTATGGTTGGAAAAGACCTCTAAGATCCCCGAGTCCAACTGTCCACCCAAGAGACACAACAAATCAAAGCAAAAACCCAACAAGCAAGGTCACTGCCTCCCTGCCCTTCCCAACCTGAGGGGAGAGGCAGGAGATCCAACCACAGCACAGCAATGCCCAGCTCCATGACACAGCAGAACCAAAGGCTCTTCTAGGACCAGAACCTTCTCTACCTGCTAATGGAAGGCACAGTTGGACCAATTAATCAAATAAATAATTTAAAATTTACCACAGGACACAACATCATTAATTATTGTCCTCAGAAAAAGATGTCAGTTACAGTCACACACTAACACCCCCTGAGGCTACTGTTTGAATATGCTTAAAATTCCACTGCACACTCTGCTCTACTATATATAAACCCCTTACTTGACAAGAAAGTTAAATTTGCAACAGCAGGTTTTAGAAGTTCACAGACTTAACAAAACAAAATGTTTCTGTGCCACATTATCAGTCTTCCCTTGCATATTTACACTATGGTACCTTGTGATATGAATTCTGCTGCTTTCAGAAACCTGTATTTTATAACTTCACCTCCACGTAGCAATAATTGTTGTTATTGCTCGACCTCACAAGGATACCATGAAGACAAACTCATGAAGATTTGTCATTTTCTTAGATGCTGAGTAATTATTCCCCAAATTCCTTTCCCCCAGATGGTCTTTACCCCACCAGGAAAAGCACCACCAGTCTCAGCCTCAAGTATTCACATCCCAGCTTCAGATGCTGTGCTGGCTTAAAGAGTAAGAGCAAACCAGAAACCAGAGGGCAGAGCTGCTCCCTGTCCACCCTCCCAAGGGAAGAGAGAAGGGGAATGAGGGAGAGAGACTTAGGGTTTGGGAGTTGAAACTGGAAGGACTTCACTGTAACACGGACAAGGGAGTAGCCTGGAGAAGAGGAGACTCAGGGGGGACCTTCTCACTCTCTACAACCACCTGAAGGGAGGTTGTGCTCAGGGGGGGTCTGGGCTCTTTTTCCAGGCAACCAGTGACAGGACAAGAGGACCTGGCCTGAAGCTGCTCCAGGGGAGGGTTAGGTTGGGTATCAGGAAGCACTTCCCATGGAAAGGGTGATCAGACACTGGGATGGACTGCCCAGGGAAGTGGTGGAGGCACCATCCCTGGAGGTGTCCAAGGAAAGGCTGGATGTGGCTCTCAGTGCCATGGTCTGGAGATGTGGTGGTGTCAGGTCATAGGCTGGACTTGATGATCTTGGAGGTCTTTTCCAGCCTTGGTGATGCTGTGATTCTGTAACAGGTGGGGGAGAGAACAGATCTAGACACTTCCAGACAAATACAGACAGAACTGGTCTGGCTGAGGCAGGAGGAGGTGGGTGAGGGTCCCTTGTGGCCCCTTCAGGAGAGGGGCCCAGGGCTCCTGACAGCCCTGATGGAGCTGGATTCTGGAGAGCTCCTGGCCAGCTGGAGACCCTCCAAGCAGCAGCAGCAAGGAAGGGGCTGAGCTGCTGTTTCTCCTGCTCTTACAGAGTAAGGCAGGAGGTGGGGGGCATCCTGGCCCCTCCCAGGGCTTTCAGGGTCTGAAGGACCCTCTCTAGTTCCTCTCAGAGGGGTCAACACCGTGCCAGGGGCACTCAAACCATCACAGATGCCTTCTCAAATCAGGTAGCCAAGCAAGCACAGCATTTCAAGTAGTTTAAGTTTGACAAAAATGTAGCGAGTGAACACAGCAGCTTTTATTAAAAGCCCTGCAGAAGTAGTGTTGCTGCTGGTCCTGGTTTGTCATTATTTCTATGATAAAAGGAATGGCAGAAGGTTTTAAGGACAAATTTTAACACTCAAATGGCAGGAAACAGAGGCACACAACTCAATGTTTATACTTGGACAACAATAGTGATGTGACAAGAAATATTAAGAGTACCAACATTACACTGGGGAAGAAAGAGTCCAGTGAACATAAGGCAAGGGCTAACCCACACAGAGGACACAACACGTGTCCCTGTTCATCCAAAACCTGTAAAAGAGTAATTTCAACTGCCTTAGTATTGAAAGAAGTGGAGGTTTGAGAGGTAACTGCACAGAGCTGATCACACAAAGTCACAAGTCTCCAGAGTCATGGGAAAGAGAGCCCCAGCCAGAGCCCCAAATTAAATGGAGCAGATGTGGTTCAGGGTTAAGCTCTTCAAACACAACCTGAGCTGCTGCCCCAGCTGCAAGCAGGCAGGAGGCCCCAGAGTGCCCACCTCTTCCTCTGCAGCCCTGTCCTGCATCAGTGCTTCCTCCACTCCCCTTCAAACGGTCTGTCCATAAAAGCAGGAGCACCAGACTGCCCTGGGGAGGGAGGGGAAACAGCTGAGTGAAGATCTGGCTGGTGCTCTGGGCACATCCCCTCTGGTGACACAGCAGTGCCAGGGCTGAACGTTCATCTGTGGTGATGCTCCTGGAGGAGCTCCTGGACTTCCCAGGACCTGCCCTGGGAGCACGTGTGGTGCTGGGCAGGTGTCAGACAAGCAGGCTGCTTACCAGGGGTGAGTTGCTCCATGCCCTGCTGCAGGGGCTGCCATCCCCTCCCAGCATCCCAACAGCAACAGGCACTTCAGATGACCCCCCCAAAAAATGACTAATTGGACACGGATGAGTGCTGGACATGAAGCTCTTACCTCAGTGCCCAACACTTCAACTCCCTCCTAACTGCTGTGATTTGGACACCTGGGGGAGCCCAGCACAGCCCCCAGGAAGGGACAGGGCAGGAGACACAGGCACAGCCTGGTTCTGGTGCCCAGAGATCTCTGGTCTGCTCCTGAAGAAGGCTCAGAGGATGTCCAGGAGGAACAGAACTGGCCAAGGGAGCCCAGGCAGGGCTGGGGGGCGGGCAGGGGGGGAACCTGAGCCCTCTGCCCAGCTCCTGGGGATGTCCCCAGCCCTGGCTCAAGGCTGCTGTCCCCTGGGCACCCCAGGGTGAGGGTGCAAGGCTGGAGGGCAGCACGGGGAGGGGACCCACACGCAGGTGAGGGATGTGCTGGCACCAGGGGCAGGGAGGGTCCCTGTCCAGGGCTGCTGTGACAGGGACGTGTCCCTGGCTGCTGCGCCCTGGGAGCCCTGGTGCCTGCCTGGCTGGGGGGGGGGGGAAGCCTGGGGCAGGGCAGGGTGGGCAGCCCCTGCCCCCCCGTGCCCACACACTCACCCCCACACAGTGGTTGGACCTTGGCCCTCTTGTAGGGCCCTGGCCTGGAGCTGGGGAGTCTCCAGTCTCCATCCAGGCCTCCTGGAGCTGGCGGGGGGGGTCGATTGTCCAGCATCCTGTGGGAGAGAGGGAGGGGGCAGTGATGGGGTCAATGAGGGGATCAGTGTCCCCCACCCCCCTGGCCACGAATGCCAAGGCCAGGGCCAGCCTTGGTCCCTGGGGAGCTGAGCAGTGCCCGGGATGGGGGAGCACGGGGTGCACCCTGCAGCACCCTGAGCCCCAGCACGGGGACCCCAAGGGGCCCAGCCCCTTCACTTCACAGCGTTCAGTGCTAATTGCTCAAGGCTTTGCTTCACAACTCCTCAGCCTTAATTACAGGGAGATGGGAGTCTTAATTACAGGGAGGTTTGAGCAAGTCAGCACTGTGTCCATTTGCACTTGAGTAGCTGAGTATGTTCCACACAATAAAGATCAACATTTGCCGTTATCTGGAGGTGGGCAAAGATGAAGCAGCGTGGGGCTTTTACCTGGCTATGAGCAGGATACTGAGAACCTGGACCTACCTTCCTGCTGTACTGAGCTCAGGTGCTCCCACCTGTGCACACTTCCCCAAAGCAAAGGAAAAGAAACCTGAAGAGACCTTCAGGACATTGCACCAGGCTCTCAGCTGGCAGAGGGCAAGGCCAGGTGACAGAGCTGCACACAGCAGGGATCCCACCAGTGTCAGGGATAATCAACCTCCACTCTGCTCCACCCAGCAAGTGAAAGGAAACGTGACATTCTGCTGCTGGGTTCCAGACACCTGCCAACAGCAGAGAAACAGCCAGAACCTGGGAACTCAGGTTCTAGTCATAGCTCCAGGTGTCACTGCACTCTCCCACAAACACGAAGCAGAAGAAATCCCTCTGCTTCTTCTAGTGTGCCTTAAAAACTGCCTGTGAGGCAGCTGAACCTTGTTTCTGTCCCAGTTCTATCCCAAAGCTATTAAAAGTATGTTCTAACTGGAACACCTTCAGTCCTCCTGCGACACGTGGCTACTGAGCTGTACCTCAAAGCCTGCAGCAGAACCTGGCTCTCCCTGGGCACTCTGGGGTGGTTCAACCCCACGACAAAGACCCAGCCCCGGGGCCTCACTCAGCTCCCCCCTCACACCCTGGGATGGGGAGGACAAACCCAACTAGAAGCTCATGGGTCAAGACAAGAGGCAAGGAGGGATCATCCCCCCAGCAGCACAGGGGGATGGGGTTTAGAGTCAGTTCACAGGCTGGTGGTTCCTGCTGCTCCTTCCTCCTCAGGAAGGAGATTCCTCACAGTCCTGCCCTGCTTCCCCACGGGTCCCTCCCATGGCAGAGTCCTCCACCAACCTCTGCTCCATCAGCCCTTCCCACCAGCCCCGGAGCTGCTCCAGCGCTGCCCGCAGAGTCACGGGATGTTCGGGAACAGGCACCTCCCCTGCCCGGGGGCTTCCACAGCTGCACCATCCCAGCCCACGGGCAGCAATCCAAGGCCACTGGCCACAACATCCAAGTCCACCGGCCAAGTTCCCCCCTCCTGGCACCTCCAGGGCATGTTCCACCACGTTCCTCCACGAGTGCAGGGGCACAGCTGCCATCCCGCCAGGGGCTGCAGGGAAACTGCTGCTCGGGCACCTTCTGCCCCCTCTTCCTCACCAACCACCAGCACCCTCTGCCTCTCCAGCCCAGCTCTTCTCTAAGTGCTCCCTCTGCTCAGCTCTTCCCTCAGTTCTTCCGTATGTTAATGGCAGAGGTGAATCTATTGTCCCTCTAAAAGCTCCTCAGCTGTTTGGAGCAGGGGCAGCTTCTCAGCTTCTTACCAGAGCCATCCCTGGGCCCCTTCCTCCTACCAAAAACCTGCCAAACCCAACCAGAACAGCTGCAGCAGAAGATACAATCAGAGGAATCCCCGAATACTGCAGAGCAGAGAAACAGCTCTGGCAGGAGCAGAGGAAACTCCTCCACAGGCTCCCCTGAAAGCCTGCAACAAGGAAGGAAAGCTTTGAATTCTTTGTCCACCTTCGTGTTGCTAAAACATAAGGCTGCTGTTGAGAAAATACTGAACTACAAACAAGTTTCCATTCCTCAACAACAGCTACTCAGGTGTTAGAGGAAGATATTCTTCACTATGAGGGTGGTGAGATGCTGGCCCAGGTTGCCCAGAGAGGCTGCGAATGCCCCATCCCTGGCAGTGTTGAAGGGCAGGTTGGATGGGGCTTGGAGCAGCCTGGGCTGGTGGGAGGTGTCCCTGCCCATGCAGGGGAGTTGGGTCTAGATGATCTTGAAGGTCCCTTCCAACCCAAACCAGCCTGTGGTTCTATGATGTAGTAAACACTACCACACAAACCCAGAACTAAACCCCCCAAATGCAATCACATTCATTTTCAAACATGTACAGTATTTCTTCCCCGTGGATAAATTTGTTGCCTCCAACACAGACAGTATTTATGGCAAAGTGGGCAAAGAGACAGGGACTGTCTTCAACTGGCAGTATGTGATTAATTGTGCACGCAACTAACGGAGCAAGGAAATGTCTGAGCATGTTCACTTTTCAGTAATTTGAAGAGCACAACCATCCAAACTGCTCTGCAGAAATAAGACTAAACCAGACAGGAACAAACAGAGGTTTGTCTTTTTGGAGACAGTGCCACAGGATTATCTGCACAGGACTGCTGTGTGAATTCAGGCACCTCAGTTATTCACCAGCTCCCTCTTCAGAGACTCTCCTCAACTATAACTAACATTCCATGTACATTTAACTTATATATCAACCTCCCCTTCCCTGGACAGCAGCAAAACCATGACAGGATTAATATAATCCTGTGTTATTTAATAATAATTAAACATTTGTCTTCCTGCACAAACCACACATCCTATTTTTCATAGGAACAGCTCAGTATTTAGACCCACCTTAGTCCATTTTATCTGACAATGTTTTACACGGGGGTGAGGGTGTATGAAAAAGGGTGGGGAGATTAATTTCAGAGAATTTGGGGTTTTTTGTTTCCCACATGCTTATGTCTCACAACCTGTGATTAGGAACTCAGGCTGACATCTCAATTGCCAGAGAAGCAGCAGCTGAGCGGAAATTAAAACGCCAATGGTGTAAAACACGATTGTCATGGAACACTTTCCTGAGGGATAAAAGCTTCAGCATTTCAGGGTGTATTCTACCACCACAAGAACACCCAGATCCCTGTGTGCCCTTCCTGTGCCTGCTGCTGCCTTCACTCCTGGTGTCTGGTAAATCTCTTTGCTACAAGCCCAACAACAGCACCCGAATTTTTCATACGAAACTGAAAAGCACACAAAAGCCCACAAGGATCCCAATCTCAGCATGCCTCAACAGTTTGGTTCTCCTTTCACACTTCTGCTAGATCAAGACCCAGACCTTCCAGCCAGTCTTCCACCTCAGCCTGTGGCTCCCAAGTGGGTTCTCCACATCAAGGCTGAAGCTTCCATCAGCTCCATGCAGTCACTGTATCTCCATTCCCTCACCTCCACACACAGATGTAGTCATCTCTGGTATTTAGGAATATTTCCAGGAGAAAAGGGACTCTAAAAAGACTAAATCTAAATAATACACATTTATCCTGAGGATCTACAGTCTAATTTACAGCAGGAATTAAGAGGGCATCGATGTTTTAGAAAGAAAACACTTTTCTGGAGTCATTTAGAGGAACACTCCAAACTGGAATCAAAACCTTGTAATGGGAGGCTCAGATCACACCTGCTCCCTGCAGGGGAACTGCTGGCAAACCTACCAGCCAGACAAACAGGTCCTAACACTGAACGAGGCACCACCAGCCAGATTCTGGTCTCACTTATGCAATTTTGAATTTTTATTTTTCCCCCTCCGTTTACTCCAAAATTTGTTCATCATAAAGAATCATTTACCCCTTGAGCACCACTACATAAAAGCTGAGAGCAGCAGACTTTCCTAATTACTGTAGAAGAGCCCTAAAACTGGTCCAGATGCTGAATAGCTAAGAAATGCCAAATACAACACCTGCTTTTTCAGAGGGCTGCAGCTGTTTCCTCTGCAGATGACATACATGGTGTGTCTTCCCTTTAAACAGTTTACACCAGGAGAAACCAATTAGCAACATCACTCAGGATGAAATCCAAGTTGCAGTTTGTTAAGGGCTTTTGTTAACCCCAGTAGCTTCCCATCAGCTCAACAGCAAGAGTCTGCAGACACCACCTCTTGTCCGTTTTCAGCACATTTTCCAGAAGCCCAGAAGCTTTCTGAACTGCCCTAAATGAGTCATTGAAACTCTTCCCTGTTTCCACCCAGTGTGCCCTTCATGCCACCAAACATACAGAACCTCTTGACAGCCTTTTGCACAGCTCCTCAGAATTACCTGTGCACTCCCTGGCTGCCTGCAGCTCAGGTCTTGCCTGTGAAAGTATGAAATGAAAACCTGCTGCAGGCAGGAGCAGAACTGCAGGGCAGGCAGAGAAGTTACATTACATTTTTGCTTTGTCTTACTGTATCCACAGAGCTGTCCCAGTGCACTGGGCCTAACAAACAAAAAGACAACGCCCAACATTTTTGGAGTTGCAAGTAACTTCCAGGACATGCCAAGAAGAACACTGCACCACTAATATTATTTTAACTCCTCTCTAAAGTTCCTGGTGCAAGCAACCCTTTCCGAAACAACCATTTGAAAAGGATGGGTAACATCACAATGACTTCGTTGGAAAGGGTTTGGAAAAAACCCAGTGTGGTACCTAGCAGTATCTTTTCACTTTTCTGGGAAAATGTGGGGGTTTTTTTGCTGTAATGAAGTGATCTTTCTGGCAAGATGAGCATCTCCCACAGCCCGCAGTGCTGGCTGGTTCTGCACTGAACAACAACCCGCCCTGCAAAGGAGACCAGACTGCTGATATCCCCAGACCTCAGACATAACACAAACTGTGCTGGCCCTTGGTCCTGACACACACAGGAACCAGGAAATAAAAGATTATAGTTAACTTCAGCTCAACCTTTTTGGCTTTTTCCTATAAACCTAGTTTACATGCCTAATGAATCCCACACCTACCTAATACCATTTAGAAGACTGTTTCACCAATGATGTTGGCAAACAAGCTTAAGTCTGATTGTTGCACCTTTTAACCTCTTAAAATAAAAACAGCCAGTTAAGGAACTTCCAGAGCAGTATTTTAATACACTTCTGATTTCTGCCTATTGCCACCACACTGCAGGAAGAGCCAATCCACTCAGATCCTGCTTCCCCATCAGCTCCTTCTTCAGCTGGGACTCCTTAGAGATAGACTCATAGAATGGTTCAGGTTGGAATGGACCTTAAAGATGATCAGGATCCAACTCCCCTGCCATGGGCAGGGACACCTCCCACCAGCCCAGGCTGCACAAGCCCCATCCAACCTGCCCTTCAACACCTCCATGGATGGGGCAGCCACAACCTCCCTGGGCTTCCAGCACCTTCCTACCCTCATGGGGAAGAATTTCTTCCTGATGTCTCACCTAAATCTCCCCTCTTTCAGTTCAAAACCATCACCCCTTGTCCCATCACTGCCCCCTCTGGTGAAAAGCCCCTCCCCAGCTTTCTATAGGCCCCCTTCAGGTACCCCCATGCTGGAGGGCACCACCAGAACTGGGAAGGACTTAACAAAGAAAAAGTCCTGCAATATTTTTGAATACTTCAGTACAAATGCTGCCACGTCTCTGAGCAGGTTTAGAGAATAGCTTGAAGAACAGGCAGACCTTGTCTGGGTCGGGAGTCACCCTGGCCAAAAGTTTAGGGGTTTATGGCTGGTTGTATTCTCTGCTTTCTTCCAGAGTTGAAACTTTGGTGAACACCTCCCCACAGCCAGGAGGAGACACCAGAGCCATTGTGCTTAGGCTGTGACAGGCTTTTCTGTACCCCTGGCAGCAGAAGCACTGCACTGGATAACAAGGACACGAGGAGCAGTGCATGGTTTGGCTGGAAAGAAAAGCAGGCTGCAAAAGGAAAGCTTACTTCTACCAAATGCAACCCCACTGGCACAGGGAGGCTGGAGTGCTATTTTTTTTTTCCTCTGGCCCAACTGTTTTTGCACTTGTCTGGTGTTTGAAAGGCTTGGGTTGGGTGGATGTTTTTTTTTTAAGGAAACATGGTGCAAAACCCAACTGCCCAGCAGTGGGAGCTTTCCCTGAAAAAAATCAAACCAAATGAAATACCCCCAAGGCCTGGGGTATCCTGCTGGTATCAAGCACCTGCTTTCTTTCAGACAGAAAACTTTGGTGAATGGGAATTGGCATCATTCTGACTTTCTCACTTCCCAGTAACACAAAAAGCCAAAGATCTGCCATTACCATTTTATGTCCTTTGCTCCTTCAAACCTGAAGCCCAGCAGAGGGACAACAGGGAATCCAAGAGAGGCCCAAGTGCTCCCCAGCACTGTTAAGAGAAGAAACCCAACACTGACAGGTTTATAGCCTGGTAGAGATTCTGGCAGCCTTTCCAGCAATTATTTCCACTTGATAAATATTTTTACAACTGAAATTAGCTAGACAAAAACAAGCTTAGACTGTTGCACTAACTCCAAGGCCTTGATGCTTTAGCTGGGGTTCAGGATGAGGGGGTTTGGTGTGGGTGGGTAACAGATGTGGATTTATGTAGTATCTGCTAAAAAGATTTAAGTTTTGTTCTCTCCTGTCTCTCTGGTGCAGCATTGCAGGAGCATTTTGACCCTAGGTCATTTTTTTTTTCTTGCATGAATAGTATTATCAGACTAAGAAAAGCTAAATTTTTATAGGCATATATGGCTGTGAGGGAGAATAAGGAATAGATGCACACATGTTACCCCTGGGAAAAACCCATCAGTTCATCTAGTCACTCCTCAAGTCAATAAAAAAAATGCAAGTTACAAGTTATATATCACTTCAAACAAGAGGAAAATGGGAGAAATGTTCTTTAAAGGTACAAGAATGCATTAAAAAAACCCCTGAAGTAAATCCATGAGCTGGACAGGGGATTCCTAACGGCTGCAGAAGTACAAAACACACTCTTTCAGATAACAAATCCACAGCAGGTCACTGGTGGATAAAACACAGCCCTTGAGCAGAGAATGGCTGGTCCTGTGGAGCACCTCGTGTCCTGGAGGAAGCCAGGCTTTGCAACATCAGGACCAAAAGGAGATTTGCAGCCAGCCAGCCAGAGACACAAGCAGAAATGGAAATTTTAGCAAAGAGGAAGGTCAACAGCCTTCCAAAGGATGCCTTTCCTTGATGATACACAGCACCTGGAAGCCAGATGACACTTCCATGCACCTCTGGGAAGTAAAAGCAGCATCAGGACTCTGAGCTCACCAGCAGACCTGCTCTGCCCTGAACAACCTCAGGGGGAAGCCCCACTCACACCCCCTGCCCAAAACCACCATTCCTGGAGGAAGGAATCCTTGCCCAGGCTGCTGGATGGACTTTGGACCTGCACTGCAGCTTCCCACCAGCCCTGTCTCTGGCCCTATCTGCTGCTGCTGCTGCTCTTGACTGGAGTTCTTGGATGGCCCCCAGACCTGGTTCACCACCTTGCCTTGTCTGGGGCTGGTGATGGAGCCTGTGATCACCACCCCAACTTCACCACCCTGTTCATGGCTGGTGCCACGGTCACCTCTGGCTCGTGGCATGTCCCTGCCAGGGGAGCAGCCCTGCCTGTGCTGCTCCCTGGCTGCAGCTGCCTTCTGTGATAGCCAAAAAGTGACCAAAAACTCTGCTCTGGGGAACTGTTCTGCATCTCCCACACAGCTCAGAGGGCTGGAGCAGCTCTGCTCTGGAGCCAGGCTGGGAGAGCTGGGGTGTTCAGCCTGGAGAAGAGAAGGCTCCAGGGAGACCTGAGAGCACCTTCCAGTGCCTGAAGGGGCTCCAGGAAAGCTGGGGAGGGGCTTGGGACAAGGGCAGGGAGTGAGAGGACAAGAGGGAATGGATCAAAACTGGAAGAAGGGAGATTGAAGAAGAAACTGGGACATTAGGAAGAAATTCTTCACCGTGAGGGTGGTGAGACCCTGGCTCAGGCTGCCCAGGGAAGCTGTGGCTGCCCCATCCCTGGCAGTGTTGAAGGGCAGGTTGGATGGGGCTTGGAGCAGCCTGGGCTGGTGGGAGGTGTCCCTGCCCATGCAGGGGGTTGGGAACGGATGATCTTTAAGTTCCCACCAACCCAAACCATCCTATGAAACACCCCCCGGCACCGCGAAGCCACCACAAAGAAAAAAAACCTCCTTCATCCCGTCCACTCGGTGCCGTTCCCTCACTCTCCGGCCCCGCCGGGGGCTGCCACCGGGACCGCCCAGCTCGGTGCGGAGCGGCTGGGCGGAGCGGGGCGGGCAGCGCCGGGAATGTTTGCTGGCTCGGGATGGAGGCGGCGGAGGGCTGGGACCCCTACGGGCGGCCGGCCCGCCGCACGCAGTGGCTGGTGAGCGCCTTGGCTTATCACTACGGGCTGGACCGAGGCGTGGAGAACGAGATCGTGGTGTTAGCCACCGGTTTGGATCAGTACCTGCAGGAGATCTTCCATCACCTCGATTGCTCCGGGGAAGGCAGAATTCCCGGCGAGGATTTCCGGACCTTGTGCCAAGTGTTAGGGTTGGAAGAGACGGAGGAGCCCGAGGAGTGCGCGGGGCTGTGGCAGGACCTGGCGGCCGGGCTCACCTTCCGGCAGTTCCACGCCCGGCTCTGCGGGTATTTCGGCAGGGAGGAGGAGCAGAGCGCCCAGCACCCCCGGCTGCCGCTGGGCCGGGAGAGCGAGCACATCGAGACCCAGATCCGGCTGCGCAGCCCCCGCCGCCGCCGCCGCCCCCCGCCCGGCCCCGCCGCGGGGCAGGAGACGGGGCCCCGCTCCCGGGAGGGCTGCTCCCGGGAAGGCTGCTCCCGGGAAAGCTGCTCCCGGGAAGGCTGCTCCCGGGAAGGCTGCTCCCGGGAAGGCTGCTCCCGGGAGCGCGGGGCGTTGGAGCAGGCTGAGGAGCGCATCGCCCGGCTGGAGGAGGAGAACGGCAGCCTGCGGGAGCTGGTGGAGGACATGCGGGCTGCCCTGCAGAGCAGCGACGCGAGGTGCTTGGCCCTGCAGGTGAGCCCGGCCCCGCAGGTGAGCCCGGTGTGAGCCTGGCCCCGCAGGTGAGGCCGGCCCTGCAGGTGAGCCCGGCCCCGCAGGTGAGCCCGGCCCTGCAGGTGAGCCCGGCCCTGCAGGTGAGCCCAGCCCTGCAGGTGAGCTCGGCCCCGCAATCAGCCCCGCAGGTGAGCCCGGCCCTGCAGGTGAGCCCAGCCCTGCAGGTGAGCTCGGCCCCGCAATCAGCCCCGCAGGTGAGCCCGGCCCTGCAGGTGAGCCCAGCCCTGCAGGTGAGCTCGGCCCCGCAATCAGCCCCGCAGGTGAGCGCGGCGTGAGCCCGGCTCTGCAGGTGAGCCCGGCCCTGCAATCAGCCCCGCAGGTGAGCCCGGCCCCGCAGGTGAGCCCAGCCCCGCAATCAGCCTCGCAGGTGAGCCCGGCCCCGCAGGTGAGCCCGGTGTGAGCCCGGCCCTGGGGCGTGTCGGCGCAGCTGCTCCTCCAGGAACAGGCTGGCTTGGTAACCTGTCCAGCCCCTTGGGAAAGGGGCAACACAGAGCCCGAGGTTTGCTCCTTCAGCTTGGGCCTTCACTCTTTCAGCAGAGTTCGGTCACCTGGGGCCCTGCAGGATAAACGTTACTTTCCCCTGCGTGTCTAACTTCCCACTGCACGCAGCCAAGGGACGCACTGAAAGCCGTCCTGCTGGAACTGTGGAAGGTGCCAGCCTAACAAAGAGGGGTGCCCAAGGCTGCTCTTCCCACGGCACGTGCAGGCAGCCACAGCAGCCCTGCCCTGCTGGGGTGGGGGTTTTTTCCAAAGTCAGCAAGAACTTTTGGATTCATTACCTGCACGAGCACATGCGATGATGCAGTCATAAACACCTGAGCGCTTTGCCTCGGAAACCCCAGCAGTGTGTGTTCCTCAGGAACCCCAGCAGTGTGTGTTCCTCAGGAACCCCAGCAGTGTGCTTTCCTCAGGAACCCCAGCAGTGTGCTTTCCTCAGGAACCCCAGCAGTGTGCTTTCCTCAGGAACCCCAGCAGTGTGCTTTCCTCAGGAACCCCAGCAGTGTGCTTTCCTCAGGAACCCCAGCAGTGTGTGTTCCTCAGGAACCCCAGCAGTGTGCTTTCCTCAGGAACCCCAGCAGTGTGCTTTCCTCAGGAACCCCAGCAGTGTGCTTTCCTCAGGAACCCCAGCAGTGTGCGTTCCTCAGGAACCCCAGCAGTGTGCTTTCCTCAGGAACCCCAGCAGTGTGCTTTCCTCAGAGCACGGCTGTGAGAGCACGGAGCTGGAGCTGGTTCTGCAGAGGGGCTGAGGAGGAGTCCCCTGGCTCCTCTGCAGAGCCCCAGTCATTCTGGGGCTGCTTTCTGTCCCTGCTCTGCCGCCTCGAGTGAAACTCGTCGGTATTTCACAGCAGGTGCAGCACACAGGGCTGAGTTCACCCCTTCTTCTGATCAGGTTGTTCCATGCTAACACGGCACTGGAGGACTCTGCTCCATCTGGCACTCTGCAAGCTCCAGCATGGCAGCTGAAAGCCATCCCTGCCATTTTCATTTGAAAAGTGAAAAGAAGTCAGAAACAAACACACATCACCAGTCAAAGGTCCCAGAAAGAATCAGGAGGACAAAGATTAGAGGTCCAGACCCTCCACCACCTGCTCTCTGTTCACAACATGACTCAAAAAACATAATTGGAAATATTTTTTTCAGAACACTACTTGCCTTTCGAGGGCAGACTAAAGTGAGGAATTAAAGCTGTACAGAAACTTGTGCAATAACCTAATTTTCCACTTCAATGAGCAGTTTTTAAATTAAATGTATTGATACATATTTAAAAACTGCTTTTCAGAGATTGTTTCCTTGTCTCTGCCTTCTGCAAAGGGTATTAGTTATTAAAGCTTGTTAGTAATTAAAGCTTCTTAGTTGCTGATCAACTGTCATTAAAAAAACAACACACAAACAAAAACCAATCCAGCCTTTTACAGTTTTGATTAAAATGCCATTTGCTTTAAAACACACTAATTCCTCCCTGCTTTCTGCTCCTGTTCATGACAGGTAGGACTGCGGAAAAGCCACGCAAACCATAAGGAGGAGGGAACCTGTTTCATAGGGAGCAAGAGACAGTTGGCACCAAACCACTCCCAGCCCAAGTGCCTTCAAAGTGTGATGAAGGAAGTGGAGCTCCTCAGGAGCTCCAGGGATGGGCAAATTGAAGAAGCAATGAAGTTCAATCAAGAGCTGGAACGAGAGCTGAAGAACTCTCAGGAAGCCCTGGTCAATCTGGAAGACTGCAACCGTAACCTGAAGAGGGAACAAGCAGAAATGAGGAAGAAGGTGGAAGAGGCAAGACACGCCGTCCTGAGCAGCCTTGGCAAGGTGAAGGAGCTGGAAGTGAAGGCCACCCAGGTGCCACATCTGCACACCTACATCCAGCAGCTGGAGTCGGAGCTGCAGCGCTGGAGGTAAGTTTGGTGCCTATAAAATCACAGGATTGCATCACAAGCTTGGCAATCACTGGTTGTAGCTTATTGAATGTCTCCAAATGCATCTTCTAAAACAGAGCCAGAGGGACATTAGAAGGGACTTACCTGGCTTCTTGGTAGGGATCCTTCACAGAACAGTCAGGGGCAGGTAGGTCAAACTAAGGATGCTGATGTACAGAGAGCTGAAGTTACTCCTCCAACACACAGCAACAGGGCTCAGTGTAGTGGTACTTCAAGAAAGCCTCAAAATAAATGGGTGACAGTCCTTCAGAATCCATTTCCAACACCTGTTTTTTTTCACCTTAACTAATACCAGTCCAGGCATTTCCTGCTAGTTCAGTCACACCTACCAAGCGTGATGCTCCATTTCTTAGGAAAGCTCTTCAACTTGTCAGGGCCATTGGAGAGAAACACACAAGGCCAACTTCTGGGCAGCAGTGTTCAACTCTGCTGTGACTTTATCACTTCCTCACTGACAGAAAATGTCTTACTCCAGAAAAGATAAGTTAAAACCGCTTCCTAAACCCACACAGTAACACAGTGGGAGTCTCAAACAAAAAATGCATCATCCAGCTAAAACCCACCTTTGCCACAGGATACATAAACCTGTTTCCAAACCTCAGGAAGCTGGACACAAATTTAACAGTTCACTGCTTCTGTTTCTTTTTATCCTAATCAAAACTTGCACTCACTGATGGTTATTAAGTCGTAGGTAAACTGTTTCAAGTTTCAAGTTTCAAACTGAGCTATGGAATGAAATATTTACATTTTTACTGCTCCAAAGCAAAGCTAACATTTAACATTTTTTCCTAACTGTACTAAAACTATATTGTCTATTCTGAACTCCTTGTCTCTTCCTAAACTGACACTTCCTCTGTTTGCTTATAAGAAGAATTTGTAGTGAGTTATTTGTAGCATCACAGCTATTGTACTGTTTTATGAAGTGAGGAAATTCTAAAAATAGTCATTTTATCCGATGTCTTCCAGCAAGGGCTGTGTATGTTGATACCTGTGTGGCTGCAGAAGATAAAGGCCTTTATTTAAACATCTATAGGATTTTAAAAACAGGGGGAGGGCACAGAATGTCCAAGATGATTGTCATTTACAGGGATGTCTGGCTGAACTCTTAGTGCTGAGAGAATTCACACCACTTGTCTAGTCTGTCAAGTTCTTCCTGGCACGAGCACCAGAGACTTGAGATGAATTCTTGTTCTGCAGAATTGCTTTTCCAAAGTATGATGAAGCATAAAAAGCTCCTTTAAATGGGTAGATAATTAGTTAAAGACAATAAATGGCAACTGGGCCTTGCAGAGCCAGAACTTTTACGGGTTATATCAGAACAAATAGTATGACTTTTAAAACATGTACATGATAAGTTCTTTGTAAGATAATCTTCATCTGTACTATTTACCTTAAAAATTGCATGCTAATTTGAAGTGAGTGTGAAGCTCAGGAAGGGCACCACTGGGAAACAACCCCCTTTTTCAAGCCCCGTGGCACATTTAGCAGAGGAGCAGGCCAGGTTCCACATGCCAGAGACCCTTGCTGGGCTTTGATCTGGTGTTGGCCATAAAGCACTAGTGACCATCCTCACACGCCTGTGGTCACGTTCCACAGTAGATGGATCCACATCTTGCCAGGCGTGGCAAGGAGGTGCCCCAGCTAGCAGGGATCAGGCTTGCAGAGCAGCTGAGGGCTCTGTGGTAGCAGGGCAAGGAGCTGAACAGCGGCTCGGCTGTCGCTGCCCTCGGCAGCGCGGCTCAGCCCCCTGCTCACACCTCTGCTGCTGGCAAAAACTACTTCTGCTCGCAGAGCAGCATCTTCTCCTTTTGTGCAGAAGGCCACGGGTGTAGTTTGAGGTGCCAGGAACTCCATGCTGAGGGGAAGCTGAGTCGGCCAAAGTGCAGGGATGCAGGGGCAGCTGCCGTGTCCCGCCGATTTCTCACACTGCCAACGGGCAGGGGCATCACTTGTCATGTTAGTTAAGTCAGCCTGTGTTCAGGTTCTACTCCAGTCAGCAGTGTTCCCCATTTCACAGAAAGCTGCTGAGCATGTAAGCAGGACCTAGGTCTGGCAAGAACTAATGCTGCAGGGTAGCAGTGGGGAGGATTTGCTGCAGAGGACACTGAAGATTGCAGGTGTGTCTCCTGAGAACCTGGCCTGGCTTGGAATGGCACTGTTGAACTCCAGCCAGAGGCTTCCAGAGAGGATCATATTCAAGAATGAGACCAGTCTGTGAGCTGTACATGCTGCTCCTATTTATACTTTCTTATTTGTAGAGGAAATAATAGAGTTCTGTCCTCTAGGTTCAGATTTTCAAAGCTCTTTAGGCCTCTAACTCCCACTTCTACACCTTCATCTTGTGCCACTTTGCAGTCATTGAGACTTGGAATCACTACAGAGACCTTAAATGATAATCACTAACTCAGGAATCAACATTATTTGCATCTAGTCAGGAAAGTGTTCAAAAGTACCTGCAAGTGATTAAATCTTTTCCTAAATTGAAGTACCTAATTACAGTTGCCTTTTCTGCCCAGATTCCTGCACATTTAATGCAAAATGTTGCTATCAGCACCTCTGGGAAATCTTTGCTAGCTGAAGTTGTATCACTTCAACTTTTTCTAAGTACAGGTTCTTGTATCAGGGTTTGAAATGTCCTTATCACGTTACCAGGTTCCTAAGCCAACCTAGTTGACCAACTAGTGTGTGGACAGTTCTTGCCTTGAGGTGCACACCCTTTTCTGTGTCAGGTTTTTCTCCCCTTTCTCCACCATTAGAAATCTGGACTGTCTTTTATTTTCTCATCCCTGTCAATGTAATGAGTCAACTCAGATACTTGAAAGTTTCAAGAAATTCCTTACTGAAAAGCATGACTGAAATTCATTTCAGAGGAAAAAGATGCTTCAGGAAATTGTATGTTTATAATTAGTATGATAAATATAATTCACAGTGTCAGTATAGAGAAGACTTGAGGAAGTTAATATAAGTCCCATTTTTGAAGCAGTGCTGGAGCACTTGGCTTCATTTTCTCAGGCGTGGCACTTGTCATTTGTTATTACTGAAGCTCAACTTCCCAATTATTGGACTAGTCTTCCAGTTTCTCAAGGTTATATTGGGACTAACCTCCAAGGTGCTGCCATTCCCTCCCAGCTTGGTGTCATTCCACATTTGTCCTTTCTTCTTCTAAAGTTGGAAGCCTAAACAAACACACTTTGCTGGGTCTCAGGACAGATTCTGATGCCCTCCACTTGACACACTCAGAGTGCAGCATGAAGAGCTATTCCCTGACCTCCCTTTTTTCATAAGTTTTGGCTCTAGCTCAAGCTGACACCATCCATGTATTCTAATATAGTCCTATGACTCCTAAATATTGTTTATAAGAATGCCACGTATAAAAATGTTACTACAATACAAGTGTCACATCTACTGCTTCTCTTCATCCATTCAGCCATTTTCCCTGTCAAAGAAGGAAATGAGATTGGTTTGATGGGAATTGTTCTTGCCAAATATAAGTGGGCTCTGTTTTCTATACGATGTTGTAGGTGGCTTAGAAATTGATTACTTAATAAAGTTTACAGATTTCTTTCTCTCTTCAATAGCACTGGAGCGAGTAACAGAATTTAACAACCTTTCCTTGATCCCAGTGTAACAAATAAAAAGAGAGGTCATTTAGAATTGAAGTCGACTTCATGATGGAGATGTTCACAGAGTTTTTATGGTGCTGTGCTAGCCAGCAGCACAGTAATTACATAGGTCAGTGAAAGGGGCCATAAAATACCAAAATCGTTTCCCATATGCATGGTCTGTCTCCCAAATTACTTAATTATCCATCAGCACTTATAAGTGTTAATGAGTAGGAATCCTTTTTTACACAGACTTGTTTCATCCCCTCATATTCTCTTATAAATGTGAAGATGGAGGCCTCGAGCACAATCTTCTCTATTTATGTCTTTCATAAAGTCACCAGTGTTAATTTCCATAAAAGTTATTCTTTTAGCTTATCCTGTATTGGAACTAGTTCAGGTTTTTGGTTTTGTGGGGTTTTTTTGAGAATGTTCAGATCTTTTCAATACTTTCTCAGGTTATCATTTGCTCTGTAAAATATAACAAGATGGACCAAACAGATCCAAATCAAGAATCCAAGAACAGGAGAGGAACATAGAAATATTCCTAACTGATCTAGAGCTGATTCTGCTAGGTGAAGAAAGGAAAGCCCTAGGCAGGAAAGACTAACCCACAAAAGAAAGTGTATAACAGGAGGTTATTTCCAATCTGAATGATAATGCACATTGTATATTTAGGCATTCTGGAACTATTCTCCTAATTAAAAATTAGACACTAACAAAAGGAATTCTGGACAACTTGCTGCTTGACTAGTGTCATCAACATCAACGACTTGCTGGTTGCAAGGGCAGTTTCTTTCAGGTGGCCCAACATTTGCATGGGGCTTGTGGGTGTCTCTGTGCTGGGCTGCTCAAAAACCTGGACAGAACCACAGAGGGGAAGGACATCCTTGGACAAGACATGGCCAGGCAGGGAGCTGAGCTCAGGGAGGGTATAACAAAACATTGCTTTGCAGATCCTTGTCTGCAGGAGCACCTCAAACAGATTGCTCTAGATGAACTGTTGTAATTTTACTTTCTAATTCTACTTATGCCAAATATTTTCTTCTACTTAAGACTGTAAGAAGTTGTATATTATGTAGAAGTCTGCCCCAAACCCCAGAACTTTAAGTTTTTCAAGAAGTAAATACGTTCCCATCAAATGAAGCTCAGACTACCTGTGTGTCCCTAGTCACTGAATAACCATAATCTAAATAAGCACACCAGATAACTACTTCTTTGAAGCTCTTTAAAGAAATGCTTTGATTTCACAAAAAGTGATGAAGTTATCATTGTGGTAGAGAGAACTGTGCAGAGCAATTTAAATACATTATCTTGGCACTGGAGAAAATGTGTAGCACCTCATTCCATGGCAGGGCTAGTGTTAGTTCAGATGCAAGAAGGGTTTTGCAATCATTTTTTTAACATTACTTCTTGCTTTCCATACTAACAGCAAAACCTTTACTTAAAATCCGTTACATTTAATGCATTTATCCACAAAGAAACTTGTACTTTTGTGCTAATTCTGACGTTGGAAACATAGCCAGTTCTCTGGCCTTTTTAGGGCTGGGCTCCTCGTTACTCAGTGTTTATTCTGGGGTTATTTCCCTGGTTTCTCCCTAAATCCTCCTTTTTATCTGGCTTGCCTTACTTGCTGTGTGGGGAGCACAGCAGGGATGGCACACACAAGGACACTGCCCCTTGGCTGGGGAGGACAGGCTTTCCCTGTGTCCCAGGCTTCCTCCCACAGCTCCCAGCAGGCACCAGTTGTTGCAGCCACTCCAGCTGTCACCTGGCACCTTTCCCCAAGAAAACAGACACCTTTTACTGCCCCGACATTCTTGGGGATGCACCACATTGTCTATCTTGTCTTATGCCAGCAAAAATCAAAGACTAATTTCCTACACAAAGGTAACTTGAAATGAAAGACAAAAACCTTCTCCCCAAATGATTCCATGAGCCCAACTCCCTGCCAGAGGCTACACTGCACCCCTCCCAGAACACAGCCACTTTCTCCTGCCATGGCAAGAACCAAAATGCACCAGAAATGGTCCTAGCTCATAAACAGCCCTCAGCTGCAACCCTCTGGACTGCTTTGGTGAGCTCCTGTACAGCACCTTGCTAGATCAAGCATCAGCAGTGTCACTGCCATGGAGGCTTCCCAGGTGCCTTCTGCCTGGTGGGCCTGGGGATGGGACATCCCTGCCATGTGCTGCTGTTGTGCTCAATTTAGAGACCTTCAAATTGCATTAGCCTTGATACCATCCATCTGGCAGACTCCACCACTTCAGAGCCATCTGCATGCAGGGAAAGCACAGCAAACTGGATGCTGGGAATGGACTCATCAGTTTGAGAAGAACAGGGTCTGTGCAACTCTGTGACCTAAAAGCCAACAGACGTCAGAGTAGGAGAGCTGCACCAACAGAGCAATTATTTATTACCAAGAAAATCTCCTCTGTGAGCCAGGTGTTTGGAGCCTGCTGTCACCAAGTGTCACAGCTCATTCCCACCCTCAGTGGGCACCCCCAGGACAGCTGCCTGCACAGTCACACCCTGGCCTTCTGCTTGTTTTTAAGCCAACCTGACCAGTTTGCAGCTGCTTCTGCACAAAAGAGCACCTGCAGGAAAGGATGCTCGTTCTCTCCATCTCACTGAAAGGGCTCTGTGTGACCAGGTCCCAGAGCTGCTCCCTGCTCCTGCCCTGGTGGGATTGGACCTGTTGATTTCCTTAGCAGCATTCCTTTGCTGATAGGGTTAGTGAGAACACAACTGGGCAATCCATCTTTTACTGAATGGAAGTTTGTCAAACCACCCACGTAGATGCTTTGAAGAGCCAAGAGTGTTTTAAAAAGTCACACTTTCTTCACGTCAGTTTTGTAAGACAAAGTAGAAATATAGAACCTCAACGTGGAACCTGAGGCCTAAACTTGGGGCTTCTGCATTTACCTCCCTGGGTGTCAAAGATAGTGACAAAAATCTGAAGTTCAAACACCAGGGAGGAGATTCTGCAGGGACCAGAGCACTGACAAGTGCTTCAGTCAGGCACTGAAACACACATGTAGTATAAAATACTCAACAACTCCACTGAGCCCCTCCAGAGATAAAACAAAACCAACCAGCCCTATCTCAGGTGGGTTTAGCACTTGTCATTTTTGCTGTGAGTTCACGTAAGTTGCTTTGAAAATCAAGCACTGCTGATGATCTGCACTCGGGCACAAGCAGACCTCTGCATTCTTATAAATTTTTTGTTCTGCTGGGGGAATAAAATGGGAAGAAATTTTCTTTTTTCTTCAGAAAGCTTGAAAATTACTTCGTGCAAATGAGAGGAGTCGTCCTGCTAAAGCAGGAAGAAGCAGTTGCTTGCCTCTCTGCTCCTCATCTTGCTTTCCTTTGGGATCCGAAACAGACAAGGTAGTTTGTAAGATCAGTGCTGACAACCCAAGTTTTCAAACAGATTAGAAGTCATTTGTTCTGCTAAAATAGTCTGCTCTCAAAATGTGGAAGGATTCATGATCTGCAGGGGAGGAGGCCTTATCTCCTGAACACATCCCAAACCTGACAAGGATATGGAAAGATAGTGAAGTCACCCTAAAATAGTTAAGGAAAATTTGTGTGTGTGTGATGCTTATAAAGCAACACAAAACTCAACAAAAAACCTTTTTAATTTATGCACCAGATAGAAGCATGAAATCTGGACATGGAAGAAGGAGCAGCCCACTCAAACCTGCCCTTTGCTTTGCAAGAAAAACGTTCTGTTTCAGCAGCTTTCTTCAGCCACTTGTCTATTAGAGTTAGCCATGAAGAGAAGGAAATTCATCTCACCTCTCAATAGATGCACAGACAACTGTTCTATTTCATCATTAACTGAAATGATCAAAAAGCTCCTCCATGTAATATAAATTATCTGGGGAATCCATGACTTCACTGGGAACTTGCCATAATGCAAACCCACAGTCAAACTAAGCTCTTAAACCCCATCCCTGGCAGAGCACAGGCAGGATGGCAAGACTTTCAATACCCTCAAATTACTTAGGACACTGCCAGGGCCACTGGCATAGAGGGAGATGGTCAATCTGCATTTAAAGCTGCCTAGAGTCTCAGCTGGTGGGGGATGAGCTCATAAACACCACTGATGTTCAGAAACACAATATAGGCCATGTCTGCATTTTCAATGACATGAGACTGTTCTTTAGCAGAGCTGCAAATATTTGCTGGAGTTGGTTCTGTTTGCCCATCTTCTCACCATGGCCAGAATTGCTGTTGGTTACTTTCCTGTTCTCTTCCCTTCATTCTCCAGTATGTTTTTTCAACTTTATCAGCATCTCATCTGCCTGATAACCAGTGATTAAAATCCAGACTAGTATTTGTCTTTCTAGTGCTTGGCTCCAGCTGTTCTCTTTGTGATACTCAGCATATTCTCCTGGATTTGCTGGATTTGCCTGGCAATCTGACTCTCAGCTGTGCAGAATTGTAGTCACTGAAACAATGTAAGAAAAACTGCAGTCCCAGGATGAGAAAAGGGCTGCCCTCAAACTAGGAAAAAAGCAAGAAAAGAAAGCCCTGCACTGTAAGTGAAACTTTTGATTAAATGTATTGAAACATAGAATGCCAGGTTGGAAGGGACCTCAAGGATCATCTGGTCCAACGTTTCTTAAAGCTTCATGTTCTGAGATAATCCCAAACTGGAAACTCAAACACAGACTGAGATTGGGGAGGGTGGGAAAGAGGGAAAGAAGAAGGGCAGGAGGATCAGCTGGTCAGAGTATTTGCTTCAATCCATTCTAGAGAAAAGATATTTCCATAATTTCAGATGTGGAACCTATCTGGATGCTTGAGCCAAGCAACCTGAAAGCTGTAAGATGTATCTAGAGGCTGCTTTAGTTGTTATTTAGAGAGGTAATTCTTTCTCTATGAAAATGATTTCATACATTTTTATAGCTTTCATAATGCCCATCTGAAAATCTGACTAGTTCTGATAGAAATGAATAGATACATGGGTCACAAAGTTGCAGCTCAAAGGCTGAAAATGTCTTTCCAAGCATGGAAAGAGGTTGGCTGGTTCTTGCAGCTCTCTGTACCACAGGACACTGACTGTTGGCCAATTCATTCACAGAGGAATGTACTTTATTTTAAAAAAAAAATGTTTGGACCACAAGCACCACATGTAAGCTTCAAGCATGATACATCTTTAGAAGTTTACTTCTGTATAACAAGTAACTCCAGCCTTCATAGCATCCTTCCTAAACCACCTGAAAAACAAGGCATAGAGTCCAGGACTGTGTTGCAGCCCCACCTTGGTTGGGGAAAAAATGTTCTTAAGGTGCTTGAGCTGCAAGTGCTCATGGCCATCACATCCCCCATTTCAAGAGAAGAGGTGCCAAGTGTCAGGAATCAGATTGCACTGGAAAGACCCCAGACCTTTCAGTAAATCAAAGTTGCAGTCAATCTACAGAACAAAACCCTGTGCTTTTCACAGCAGAACATTTCAGGGAGGGTTCATCATGTCACATCAATCCTAACACTGAAAACTCTGGTGTCCACAGCTCACCTGCTCTGCTTTTGTCCTCTGCACTTGAACCCCTCATGTGTCCCTGGCATTAATTCATGGCACATGAAGGTACCTGGGGCTGCACAGGTGAGGTCAGGCAGGGCAAAAGCAGAACATCAGGCTGGAGCTGAGCCCCGGGGACAGTGTTTGCACCTGGGTGGGTCTGAGTAGTGCTCAGAAAATGACACAAGACAGATATGAGCAAGCAAAGCCAATGTTCTGTAAATTTAGAAAAGAAGGTTCTGCTGCCTGCATCTGTCTCAGCACACGTCCAAAGGTGGGATTCCCAACAGCTTACATGCAAGTGTGGGAACACCTGGATGTGGTGGTGCTCCAGCATGTTGATCCCAGTGAGCACCTGCAGCCCAGAAAGCCAACTCTGTCCTGGGCTGCATCAAAAGCAGCGTGGCCAGCAGGGCAGGGAGGTGATTCTGCCCCTCTGCTCTGGTGAGACCCCACCTGGAGAACTGTGTCCAGCTCTGGAGCCTCCAGTACAAGGACATGGAGCTTCTAGGGCAAGTCCAGAGGAGGCCACGGAGAGGATCAGAGGGAAACAGGCTAAGAGAGCTGGGGTGTTCAGCCTGGAGAAGGCTCCAGGGAGACCTTAGAGCACCTTCCAGTGCCTGAAGGGGCTCCAGGAAAGCTGGGGAGGGGCTTGGGACAAGGGCAGGGAGTGAGAGGACAAGAGGGAATGGATCAAAACTGGAAGAAGGGAGACTGAAGAAGAAACTGGGACATTAGGAAGAAATTCTTGACCATGAGGGTGGTGAGACCCTGGCCCAGGTTGCCCAGGGAAGCTGTGGCTGCCCCATCCCTGGCAGTGTTGAAGGGCAGGTTGGATGGGGCTTGGAGCAACCTGGGCTGGTGGGAGGTGTCCCTGCCCATGCAGGGGGGTTGGGACTGGGTGGTCTTTAAGGTTCCTTCCAACCCAAACCATTGTGTGAGCCCCCTGTGGAGCTGAGGGCCATGGCATTGCAGTAGTGTGACATCTGAGCACCTCCCAGCCCTGAGCTCTGCAAGGCTGCTCAGCACAAACACCAGCCCTTTGGAATTAATTCAACAGATTCTGCACTGCACAAGCCTCACAGAAATTCTGTTGCAGAACAAAGACACATCAAGGGGGCTGTTCACAGGCATTTCATTCAGTGAACTGCCATGACCAAGGCAGATGGGCTGCTCTCACCTACAGCCACTGCCCTGATTTAATTTAGACCCAGGCAAAGTATTCAGGCTGAATAGTCCATCCTTCAAAAACGTAGCTTGGAAACAGTTTAAACTAGTTGCATATTGAGGTTACATCAGGCAAGATTTCACAGACCAAAATAAAAGGAAAAGCAGAACAATGGTTGTCATTTGTTTGGACATCTTCTTGCTGGAGTGTTTTGATTTTTCCTGCCTGAGTGACAATAAATCAGTGTAGCTAGATCAACTTTCAAAATGTCATTAAGACATAAAAAAAGAAATTAAACCAAAAATGAAATCTTTCATGTTGAAGAGGTAATTTCCTTAGATGCAAAGCATTTTTAACTGAGATTACTTACTCAACCAAACAGAAAAGAAAATATTTGAATTGCTATAAGCAGAAGTTAGAAGAGAAGCTGGTCCTTAGTCTGAAAGATCTGGGTTTCTCTTAATGAAGGTACAAAGCTCTCTTGGACTTCCAGTACTATCCACAGCCCCCAGGGACAATTCCTTTAGCAGAAAACCAAAAATAAGAATGCTCTCAGCTTATATTGTGAGAAAGACAGTAACTCTGGAGCCCTGGCTGGGATGGCACTGGTTTTACAGAAGTTTCCTGGCAGTGAATTATTTCCAGCACTGGCAGGACATTGCTTGGGGAATGCACTGACTGTGAATGCAAGACCTCTGGGGGCAGCTGGGGGTTGGTGTCTTTCAGGAAAGTTGTGATTCATCTCTGCAGAGCAGGATGATGTACTGGGCCTGTTCTTGTCCTGGCAACCTTGCACCTGCTGCTTTTCTCCCTCTCCTGTTTTGCTCTCTTTGGTTTGGGTTTTTTTTAGCTCTTCATGTTTTACAGTTTCTGAATGATGCTTCAAATGCATTTAAAATAGGAGGCTTTAAATAGTGAATAAATTTAAAGCATTTTAGGTCAATACTGTGCAGTATATGAAGGATCTAACCTCTGAATTCACATCAAGTAATTGTGGTTAAAGATCTGAAATCCTGACAATTTTGAGGTGTTTAGACTTGTACTTTATAGAAAACAAGGGAACTGTCAATGCCTAAGGCTTAGTACTTATAGGAAGTACTATTTATACTGCAATTGCAGTTCTCCAAACTAATCAGCTTCTGCAAACAGTTCTTGCACCAAGCAAGTCTTTTCTCCTCACTCGGATACAGATTACTTATAATCCAAATTACCTCTTTTATTAAATGATGTTCTTTTTAGAAGAGAAGATTATTAATACTGGAAAGGTAGCAATTATTTCTTCCTCTTCCAAGCAAAGGGGAGCTTTTCTGTGGCAGGCTCCCATGGATTAGCTGGACTAACGGAGCTCTGCTCTGTGAGCAGGCATGACACAGGGTACAGGAATCACCAGGCAATAATTGATGCTTTGCTGCCTCCTGTACTCAAATCAAACCTTCAGTTCTATTGACCCATGTTTACCTGTCGTACACAGGAAACAAACAGAAAATAAGCCCTAAAGAAATCAAGGACTCCACAGGCAGAGCCCCCAGTTTATCTGGCCAGCACCTGGCAGGCAGAGCTGAACAGCAACCCCTGCCCTCTGTGTGGCTCCCCAAAGAAAAGGCCATGGTGAACAGGAGCAGGGAAAGAAAGAGCAGTTCTGCTTGTTACCCTGAAAAAGGAGCTGTCAAAGTGTCACCTTCTTTCATCCTTCCTCCCCAGCCAGCCTTTTATTTTTGACCCAGGGAATGGAAGCTTGAATCAAACAGTCAGAGTGAATGATGGAACCACACAGTTTGTACCAAACAAACCACCAGGCCCTTGGGAGCAGCTTTCCAAGGGCAGCTGACACACTCAGCTCCTGCTTCCCTGGATTTCATGATGCCAGGGGCTGGGGCTCAAACACCCATGCTGGGAACACAGCCCCTGAGGATCCTGCAGGCATCAAATGAACTGCAGTGCCTGGATGTTTCTCTCTGGGCACAAGGAAAGGGATTAGTGGGACGACCCGTGTAACAAAGATCTGCACTGCCATCAGTCAGGCCTCTGAAAGGGTCAGAGCACTGGCTCACAATAAAGTTTTACTGCTGGCAACAAGAATAGCTCCTTTTAATGAAGCTCTGTGTCCCAGGGAGAATGGTACAGCAGCTCACAATAGCGGTGAACGTGAGCGGGGGGAGCTGCTCAAGTGCAGCAAACCCCCCACTACTAGATTGCTTTTAAAAGCAGGCTTCTGAATTACCCATCAGCTCCACATGCAGAGGCCAGAGTTCACCTTCAGGTGTTTATTATTTTGGGAGAAGTTAAGCAAGCCCCTGCTTTTGAATGTTGGTTTTGTGTTTTAACCAAGCTTAAAATAAAGCGACTTTTCAGAGACAAAAACCCTCCCAGGACCCCTGGAACACACACTCTGCTTTGTCTTCCTTCCCAAAATGCCTGGTTTTCCCTATCACTTTTTAAATGAAACTATAAACCCACGATCTGGCCCAGAATATAACACATGTGAA